>NC_141014.1:15131663-15656342 GCF_052327205.1 Somniosus microcephalus | reverse complement strand
TCTCTCTCCCCCGCCCCAGTCGCGCTCTCTCTCTTCCAACAACAACATGCCCTCGAAAAAGCCTCGGCACCGCCGGGCACTTCAGCTAGTATCTATCTATCTTCTATCTATCTATCTATCTTATCTTATATATCTATCTTCGATCGATATATATAAATCGGATCGGTCCTTCTGTCTGTCATTCTGTCTCTGTCTGTCATGCGTGTGCGTCTGGGCGGGCTATGCGCTCGAATGTTACAGGGCGTACCTACGCGCGCGTTACGTCGAAAGAAAGCTTACGCTTTCCAGAAGACGGTTTTAAGTGTATTTACGTTTCGGCCGGGCTAAAATCGCGTCCCGCGGTATCCGAAAAACCTTAACATTCCGCTCATTCGCATCTCATTATCCGCTCATTAGTGACAGAGTGACCTCGAGCTCGACCAATTGTACGCCGGGTTGCTGGCGTGTGCCGCTGGGCCAATCGGTGCGTGTATGGGGGGCCTTATCGTTCTGAACCGAGGTGAGTCGCCGCCATCTTGATTCCAAACTTTTCTCTTTTTCCCGCTTTCTGCGTCTTTAAAAAGAACGTTGCTTTTAAAACTACATACTGGTTTAAAAAAAAATGATTTAGAAAGTCATTAACTTATCTAATCTCATTAATTTTCCTACCTTTCCCCGTTTTTCCAGGTAGGCCTCGAAGCCTCGGCCTCTCCTCCGCACCCACGCCCGAGCTAGGCAGCTCCCGGCCCCACTCGAAGGCTGGAGGGGCGGGCCTCAGCCCAGCGCCGCTACCTTACTAAAGGGTTCCGCCGCGCAGCAGGAGCAGCTGAGACGCGGCGTCTCTCTCTCTGGCTCGGCCGGGGGGCGGGGCTTGCTGAGTGTCAAGGGTTACCCTGGCAACCGGGCCCGCCGGCCGTCTCGCACAGCCGTCAATCTGGAGGTCTTCACTCGGGAGGGGGCCGGGCGCGACCCTCGGGTCGCGCCGCGCAGCAGGAGCTGAGACGCGACGTCTCTCTCTGGCTCGGCCGGTGGGGGGGGGCTTGCTGAGGTCAACCGGTTACCCTGGCAACCGGGGCCCACCCGGCCGTCTCGCACAGCCGCAATCAGGGGGCTCGGGGGACCTCCCCCTGCCCCTCCCCTCCCCGCCCTCCCTCCCCCCTCCCCGCCCCCACTCCTCCTCCCTCCCCCCCTCCCCGCCCTCCCTTCCTTCCCCCCCGCCCTCCCCCCTACCCTTCCCCCCGCCCCTCCCCTTCACCCCCCCGCCCTCCCCTTCCCCCCCCTCCGCCCCTCCCTCCCCCCCCCGCCCCTCCCCCTCCTCCCCCCCTCCCCTCCTCCTCCTCTCCCCCCATCCTCTCTCTCTCCCCCCAGTCGCTCTCTCTCTCTCTTCCAACAACAACATGCCTCGAAGCGGCACCGCCGGGCACTTCAGCAAGTATATATATATGCATCGGTCTTCTGTCCTGTCCTCGTCTGTCTAGCCTCACGTGTGCGTCTGGTCGGCTATGCGCTCGAATGTTACAGGAGCGTACCTACGCGTGCGTTACGTCGAAAGAAAGCTTACCTTTCCAAAACGGTCTTAAGCGTATTTACGTTTCGGCCGGGCTAAAATCGCGCCCGCGGTATCCGAAACACCTTCGACATTCGCTCATTAGCATCTCATTATCCGCTCATTAGCTGACAGAGTGACGGCTCGAATGTCGCCGGGTTGCTGGCGTGTGCCGCTGGGCCAATCGGTGCGTGTATGGGGGCTTATCGTTCTGAACCGAGGTGAGTAGCCGCCATCTTGCTTCCAACTTTCTTTTTCCTGCTTTCTGCGTCTTCTTTCAAAAAACGATTGCTTTTAAAACAATTAATTGTTGAAAAAAAACTGATTTAGAAAGTCATTAACTTCTCTAATCTCATTAATCTTTTCCTACCTTTCCCCGTTTTTAGGTAGGCCTGAAAGCCTGGTTCTCCTCCGCACCCACGCCCGAGCTAGGTAGCTCCCACGGCTCCCCTCGAGGCTGGAGGGGCGGGCCTCAGCCCCGCGCCCGCTACCTTACCTAACGGCGTCAGCCGTCGCGCGCGCAGCAGGAGCAGCTGAGACGCGGCGTCTCTCTCTGTTCCGCGATCGCGCGGAGGGGGGGGGGGGCGGGGCTCTCGTGTGATCGTGCGAAGGGTTACCCCTGGCAACCGGGCCCGCCGGCCGTCTGCACAGCGCAATCGCGACTTGCAAGCCGGCTCGGCCGGGGGGCGGTGCTCGGAGATCGGGCACTCGGGAGTTCGGTGCTGGTGGCTGGGCGGGGGCGAGCTCGGGGAGTGCGGGGTGGGGGCGGCGGGTGAGTCTTGGCTGGGCCACCTCGGGAGTTCGGGGGCGGTCGGCGGCTCAGGGGGCTCAGGAGTTTCGGGGGACGGGGCTCCAGGGGGCCTCCGGCGGCCTCTCCCCCTCTCCCTCCCTCCTCCCCTCCCCTCCCTCCCTCCCCCCCCTCCTCCTCCCTCCCCCGCCCTCCCTCCCCCTCCCCTCCCGCCCTCCCCCACCCACCCTCGCCCCCCACCCTCCCCCACCGTCCTCCCCCCCCTCCTCTCCCCCCCTCCCCTCCTCCCCCTCCCTCCCCCTCCCCCCGTCCCTCCCCCTCCTCCTCTCTCCTCTCCCCCCTCCCTCCCCCTCCTCTCTTCCCCCCCAGTCGCTCTCCTCTCTCCCCCCCGTCGCTCTCTCCTCTCTCTTCCACAACAACCTGCCTCGCACCGCCGGGCACATTCAGCAAGTATATATAAGCGATGCTTCTGATCTGTCTGTCCTTCTGTCCCTTCTGTCTGTCTACCTCACGTGTGCGTCTGTCGGGCTATGCGCTCGAAAGTTACAGAGCGTACCTACGCGTGCGTTACGTCGAAGAAAGCTTACCTTTCCAAAACGGTCTTAAGCGTATTTACGTTTCGGCCGGGCAAAAATCGCGCCCGCGGTATCCCGCACCACCTTCGACATCGCTCATTAGCATCTCCCTCTATCCGCTCATTAGCGACAGAGTGACCTCGAGGTCTTATCGTTCTGAACCGAGGTGAGTAGCCGCCATCTTGCTTCCATCTCTTCTTCCTGCTTCTCTGCGTCTTTCTTTTCAAATATACATTTCCAGCAAAATAAAATTGAATTTATTAAATTGTTTAAAAAAAAACTTCATTCATTTGTAAATATTTTCTCTAACCTGAAGATTCTTTTTCTACCTTTCCCCGTTTTTGTTAGCCTGAAGCCTGGCTGTTTCTTGCCCCAGCCAGGCCCGACCTAGGTAATTCTCCCCCCGGCCTTCTCCCCAGCCTCCTCCCCCCCCGCCCCCCGTCCTCTCACCCGGGGCCAACGGCCGTCAGCCCCGAGGGTCAGGGTGCGCGCGCAAGCAGGAGCAGCTGAGACGCGGCGCTCTCTCTGTTCGCGACGGCGCGGGAGGGGGGGGGGGGGGGCCGGGGCTCTCCGGGAGTGCGATCTCGGCCGGGGCTTGGTGACGGGGGTACCCGGCAACCGGGCCCGCCGGCCGTCTCACAGGCGCAATCGGCGGACTTCAAGCCGCTCGGCCGGGGGGGGGGGGCTCGGAGAGCGGGGCCACTCGGGAGTGCGGGGCGGGGCGGGCGGGGCTCTCGGGAGTGCGGGGTGGGCTCGGAGAGCGGGGCTCTCGGGAGTGGAGTGCGGGGCGAGCGCGGCCGGTGCTCGGGAGGACGGGGGCTCGAAGGGGGGAAGGGTACCCGGCACCGGGCGCTGGCCCTCTCCTCAGCCTCAGCCGGCTCACGCCTGTTCTCGGGGCTGCTCCCCTTCGCCGGGCACTCCTCTCCCCCTCCTCCTCCTCCCCCCCCTCCTCCCCCCCCCCCTCCTCCCACCCCCCTCCTCTCCCCCCTCCTCCTCTCCCCCCACCTCTCTTCCCCCCCCTCCTCTCCTCTCCCCCCCCTCCTCTCCCCCCCCTCCTCTCCCCCCCCTCCTCTCCCCCCCTCCTCTCTCCCCCCCTCCTCTCCCCCCCTCCTCCCTCAACCTCCCCCCTCCTCTCCCCCTCCCCCCCCTCCTCTCCCCCCCCTCCCTCACACCCCAACCCCAACCCACAAACCACACCAACCCCTCCTCCCCCCCCCTCCTCTCCCCCCCTCCCCACCCCCAACCCAAACCCCCAACCTCCTCCCCCCCCCTCCAACCACCACCCCCTCCTCTCCCCCCCCTCCTCTCCCCCCCACCACTCCCCCCTCCTCTCCCCCCCCTCCTCTCCCCCCCCTCCTCTCCCCCCCTCCTCTCCCCCCCTCCTCTCCCCCCCCTCCTCTCCCCCCCTCCTCTCCCCCCCTCCTCTCCCCCCCCCTCCCCCCCTCCCCCCCCTCCACTCCCCCCCCTCCTCTCCCCCCACCAACCCCCCCACCTCCCCCCCCCTCCTCTCCCCCCCTCCTCTCCCCCCCTCCTCCTCCCCCCCTCCTCACCCCCCTCCTCTCCCCCCCTCCCTCCCCCCCACCTCCCACACCACCCCCCCTCCTCTCCCCCCCCTCCTCACCCCCCTCACCTCACCCCCCCTCCCTCCCCCCCTCCTCCCCCCCCTCCCCCACTCCACCCCCTCCCTCCCCCCCTCCTCACCCCACCCCCCCCTCACCTCCCGCCCACCCCCCTCCCACACCCCCACACCCTCACCCCCCTCCCCCCCCCTCCCAACCCCCTCCCCTCCCAACCCCCACCCTCCACCCCCCCACTCCCCCCCCTCCAACTCCCCCCCTCCTCCCCCTCCCTCCCTCCTCCCCCCCCTCTCAACCCCTCCCACCCCTCCTCCCCCCCTCCTCCCACCCCCTCCACCCCCCCTCCCACTCCCTCCCCCCCCTCTCCCCCCCCTCCCTCTCCCCCCCCACCCCCACACCCACCCCCGCCCTCCAACCCACCCCCCCCTCCTCCCCCCCCCTCCACTCCCCCCCCTCCCTCTCCCCCCCTCCACTCCCCCCCCTCCTCTCCCCCCCTCCTCTCCCCCCCTCCTCTCCCCCCCTCCTCACCCCCCCTCCTCTCCCCCCCTCCTCTCCCCCCCTCCTCTCCCCCCCCCTCCTCACCCCCCCCTCCTCTCCCCCCCTCCTCTCCCCCCCCTCCACCCCCCTCCTCTCCCCCCCCACCTCTCCCCCCCTCCTCTCCCCCCCTCCTCTCCCCCCCTCCTCTCCCCCCCCTCTCCCCCCCTCCTCTCCCCCCCTCCTCTCCCCCCCTCCTCTCCCCCCCTCCTCTCCCCCCCTCCTCCCCCCCCTCCTCCCCCCCCCTCCTCCCCCCCCCTCCTCCCCCCCCCTCCTCCCCCCCCCTCTCCCCCCCCTCCTCCCCCCCCTCCTCTCCCCCCCCTCCTCTCCCCCCCTCCTCTCCCCCCCCTCCTCTCCCCCCCCTCCTCTCCCCCCCCTCCTCTCCCCCCCCTCCTCTCCCCCCCTCCTCTCCCCCCCTCCTCTCCCCCCCTCCTCTCCCCCCCCTCCTCTCCCCCCCCTCCTCTCCCCCCCCTCCTCTCCCCCCCTCCTCTCCCCCCCCTCCTCTCCCCCCCCTCCTCTCCCCCCCCTCCTCTCCCCCCCCTCCTCTCCCCCCCTCCTCTCCCCCCCCTCCTCTCCCCCCCTCCTCCCCCCCCCTCCTCCCCCCCCTCCTCCCCCCCCTCCTCCCCCCCCCTCCTCCCCCCCCCTCCTCTCCCCCCTCCTCTCCCCCCCTCCTCTCCCCCCCTCCTCTCCCCCCCTCCTCTCCCCCCCCTCCTCTCCCCCCCCTCCTCTCCCCCCCCCCTCCTCTCCCCCCCCCCTCCTCTCCCCCCCTCCTCTCCCCCCCTCCTCTCCCCCCCTCCTCTCTCCCCCTCCTCTCTCCCCCCTCCTCTCCCCCCCTCCTCTCCCCCCCTCCTCTCCCCCCCTCCTCTCCCCCCCTCCTCTCCCCCCCTCCTCTCCCCCCCTCCTCTCCCCCCCTCCTCTCCCCCCCCTCCTCCCCCCCCCCTCCTCCCCCCCCCCTCCTCCCCCCCCCTCCTCCCCCCCCCCTCCTCCCCCCCCCCTCCTCCCCCCCCCCTCCTCTCCCCCCACTCCTCTCCCCCCCCTCCTCCTCCCCCCCCTCCTCTCCCGCCCTCCTCCCCCTCCCCTTCCCTTCCCCCCTCCCCACCCTCCTCCCCTCATCCCCTCCTCCCCTCCCCCCCTCGCTCCCCTCCTCCCTCCCTCCCCCCCGCCCTCCCCCCTCCTCCCCCGCCCTCTCCTCCCCCCGCCCTCTCCCCCCCCGCCCTCTCCCCCCCCGCCCTCTCCCCCCCCGCCCTCCCCCCTCCCCGCCCTCCCCCCTCCCCGCCCTCCCCCCCTCCCCGCCCTCTCCCCCTCCCCGCCCCCTCCCCGCCCTCTCCCCCTCCCCGCCCTCTCCCCCTCCCCGCCCTCTCTTCCCCCCAGTCGCTCTCTCTCTTCCCCCCAGTCGCTCTCTCTCTTCCAACAACAACATGCCCTCGAAAAAGCCTCGGCACCGCCGGGCACTTCAGCTAGTTGAGTATAAAGCTGGTGTCCAGAGTGGCTAGGTGCTAGTCTGAAGATGTAAATAAGTTTAAAGAGACAAGTGTATTCAGTTGCTATTAACTACTTTATTAGGTTTTAGGATTTTTTTTTCTGTTTTGACCATCTGCTTTTGTGCCATTTGCCGAGGGGCTGACATTTAAACGCTTTTCAGGCAGGACACAATGAGTTTCTCATTGGGGATTCCCATCTGTCTTTGCTTCTTGGAAGAGCAACAGAGGGAGCCTGTGTTGGTGAGGCTGCACTGCAGCCACATAGCACCCACTCACCGATTCGGAGATACAACATGCAGCTGGTAGCTACCAGAAACTTGATAGGGTGCAATGAAACAGGGTGGGAGGAGGCTCGTGTGGAGCATAAACACTGGCATAGGCCAGTTGGGGCGAATGGTCAGTTTCTGTGCCGTAAATTCTATGTCATTCTTTGTAAACTTCAATCACCTCAGTCCTACGAGGTTCTAGTGCTTAGAGAGCAATCTGCCATCCCCTCTACCTCAACCACTGTAGTAGCACCTCGAAGTTCAGAATTAGCTAAAGTTTTTACGGTCCCAAAAGTCAGAAGGCACGATGGTGATGATTGAGCATATTCTCTAGTGTTGTTCAGCTGTCAGTGTAATAAATAAGACAGAAAGAAAGAAATTGCATTTACAGGAAACTTTCTGGTATCCGGCACTGACGGGACCGAGCTGGTGCCGTACCATCAAAACTGCCGGACAAACCAGCGCTAATGTTAAAACATACGGAGCTTTTGAGCTCCGTGTGAATCAACAAACCCTGTTGCAACAGCTTCAAAACAGTTGGCCGCAGCTTAAAAGCGTCTCTGTAGCTAAGCAACAGCTTCAGCTAGACCTTGCAGAGCCTGACTTGGGGGAAAAAAAGCAACGAGAAGTAAAAAAACTTATAGGAAACGGCTCCTGATTTTGCCGGTAGATAGAGCTTTCCGGACACCGGTTAAACAAAAGTTTCCTGTATGTAGCGCCTTTCATGACTTCCAGCAGCCAATTAAGTACTTTTGAAGTGTAGTCACTTTCTTAATGTAGGGCAACACAGCTGCCAGTTTGCGCACAGCAAGGTCCCACAAACAGCAATTTTAAACATTTCTCAACCCAGGAACATTCCCTGGCTCCTCAGCATTAAGCTGACCTTCACTCTCCACTTCGAGATTCTCCTCTCTCTCCCTTGGTGGTTCTTCATCCTCATCCTCCTGAACCTGAATTCTGTTCGCCAAAGCAAAATTTCAGAGAATGCAGTGAACTATTACTCTACTGGACATGCGAACTGGAGTATATTGAAGAGCAGCAACAATCCTGTCCAGACACTGGAATCTAGATTTAAACATTCCAAACGTGTATTCAACGATAACCTTGGTGAGCACATGGGCGTGATTGTACCCGCTCCTCAGCGGGAGTGCTAAGATTCCCGACTAGTCATCAGCCAGGTCTGTAAAGGGTGTCCCTTGTCTCCAAATAACCATTAATTCACCTGTCTGTGATTTTTTTTAAAAAAGTGCTGAAACTGAGGATTGCCTCATGATGAATGCTTCATGACAATTGCTAGGATACCTAACATTAATACGCAGGATTTTATTCCTGTGGTCACAAACCAGTTTGATATCAAGAGAGTGGAATCTGTTAATGTGTGCAAATGGTGCCATCAACTGGTGTTCTGATGGCAACACGAGAGCAAATCCAAGATGTGTGCTGTTGCGACCTTCATCTTCACAGATAGAGTGGTGGTATTCCTAGAGGATGTCCTCTGGCCAGGCTCGATTATCCCACAAAAGTCGTGGAATGTATCTTTAGGGAAATGGAATTTCTTCATGCATTGCTACTCATCTAGCTACAGGAAAGAGCTTCTTGCTTCCTGGGTAAGTCCTTACCATCCTGTTACCTCTGATGCAGCTGTTTCCTTCTCTGTTCCAGTCTCCTTTTCCTCGTCCATATCGAGGAATGCCAGAAATGGCATGTTCAGGAGCCACAGCTGATCGTGCTGTGAAATGAAAGAAAGAGAGACTTGCATTTCTAAAGGGCCTTTTACAACCCCAGGACATCGCAAAGAGCTTTAAAGCCAATGAAGTACTTTTTGAAGTGTAGTCTTTGTTCTAATGCAGGAAACAGCAGCCAATTTGCGCACAGCAAGCTCCCACAAACAGCAATGTAATAATGACCAGATAATATTTTTTAGTGATGTTGATCAAGGGATAAATATTGGCCCCAGGACTGGGGATAACTCCCCTGCTCTTCTTCAAAATAGTGCCATAGGATCTTTTACGTCTATCTGAGGGTAGACATTGAATTAAAGATTGGATGTTGGATTGGATCCAATTAATTAAATATTATATGTTTAACATCCAATTAAATATTATGAAGACCGAAGTCATTCCCGCTACAAACTCCATTCCCTAGCCACCGACTCTATCCATCTCCCTGGCTGCTGTCTGAGGCTGAACTAGACTGTTTGCAATTGTTGTGTTCTATTTGACCCCGAGCTGAGCTTCCGACCCCATAATCCTCCATCACCAAGACAGCCTACTTCCACCTCTGTAACATTGCCCATTTCCACCCCTCCCTCAGCTCATTTGTTGCTGAAACCCTCATTCATGCCTTTGTTACCTCTAGGCTTAACTATTCCTATGCTCTCCTGACCTCCCACCTTGCACCCCCCATAAACTTGCGCTCATCCAAAACTCTGCTGCCCATATCCTAACTCGCACCAGTTCCGGTTCACCCATGACCCCTGTGCTTGTTGACCTACATTGGCTCCCAGTTCGACAACTCCTCAATTTTTAAATTCTCATCCTTGTTTTCAAATCCTTCCATGGCCTCCCCCCCCCCCCCCCCCCCCCCCCCCAGCCATCTCTGTAAGAGCCATAAAAGCTTAAGAAAATACTTTAAAATATTGGTTAAATAGCATAATAGTTAATTTACCTGATTGACTTATTGCATTAAGAAACCCCCTATTTTCTTGCTCCAGTAGTATAGTCCGAGACACCCCCTTCATTCTTGCCACAATGGTACAGTCCCTAAGCCACACATGGTATGCAGCCATTTTACAGTTTAAACTCCATGTGGCTAAAGGAGGCAGAAGTTGTGAGGTTTGGAGCAATACAGTTTTTGACCGTGTTCGTTTATACGTGTTTGCTTTGTAATTCTGTTCGTAAAGTGTTATAGTAAACAGTTTAAAAGACAAAGCTACGTTTGGGAACGTTTTATTTCAACACGCGTCTACTCGTTAAAAGCCCCACAGCTCAGTGGCTGCCTGTTTGGAAACTAAGAAGCGCCACTACATTAGTCAAAAACTTGCTCCCTAAGAAGGAAAGGACGGAATCGTCGGCGAACGTATACATGAATAGTCACGGAGCCAGACGACAATATAAGAAAGTGAAGGTACAGTGACTGTTAGCTTGCTTTGTTCATTCTATTGAGAAGCTAAATAAGAGCTGCGGGTAAAATGGCCGAGGCCTTACGGAGCCAGGAGCTTCCCCCAGCCAGAAGGATTGCTGGCCAAAAGAGGGAAATAAAGCTCCCCCTAAAGGCAATGGAAGAGAAGTTACATAGAAGCATAGGTGCAAGGAAGGCTAAATTAGCTCAGATAACTGGAAAAATGAAGATAATTGATCGTCTCATGGAAGATAATGCTAATATTAAGAAAGCTGAAGACATAATGTATTACGATTTCTCCAAGCTGCATGAAGAATTTAATGTACTCAATGAAGATGTATTAGCACTCCTGTCTGAAGAAGAGGGAAACGCTGATCAGCACAACTGGTTTGATCTTAAATCAACCAGCATTAAGGACTATATCAAGGCCACAGAACAGTGGATGTTAAAGATTCGTCAAGATGCTGATACAGCAGAGAAAGATAAAGTTGACGATGAAGTCGGACCAGACGATAGCATTTCAGAGACTTCCGCCAGACCGAGCAAAAATTGAAAAGAAGGTAGCTCTGTTTCTGGACGCAGGTCAGTCGCTTCTACCACAAGCTCGTCGCGACGCATGAAAGAGGAGGTTGAACGGGCGGCGTTGATGGCGCGCGCAGCATCTTTAGCGGAGAAGCAAGCTCTTGAACGGGAAGAGGCCCAACTGCAGGTCCAACAGGCCCAAGTGCAGGCCCAACAGGCCCAACTGCAGGCCCAACAGGCCCAGGTGCAGGCAAAGAAAGAACAGCTGGAGATAAAAACAGCTATCGCAGTCTCAGACGCCAGGTTGAGTGCGTATGAAGATTATGAAGGCTCACGGGACGGCGGGAGCGAATACTGCCAGTCAATGTTGTCACATAGAGTTGGATCCAGGGCACCTTCAAGAGTTACAAGAAAGTCCGAAGGCAATCCCCTGGCATTACAGCGTGGAAGAGTGGCCTCTCCACTAACAGGAGCACGTGATGCTACCCCAGACGTCAGACGGTCTAGACTAGACCCTGCTGATGACCACCAGAGGCCTGAAGACACCGGGAGAAGCCTATACCGAGTGATGCAACGTCAGAACGAAATTACAGAGATGCTTGTAAAACAACAGAATCTGTTTCGACTCCCTCAAAGAGACATACCAGTGTTCCAAGGCGACCCACTCAAGTATAAGCCCTTCATCAGATCCTTTGAACAAGCCATTGACTCCAAAACAGAGAGCAGCAGTGATACGTTGTACTACCTGGGACAGTACACCAGTGGTAAACCACAAGACCTGGTCAGAAGCTGTGAACACATGAGACCGGACCGGGGATACATAGAAGCCAGGAAGTTGCTGCAGGAGCACTATGGTAACGAGCTGAAGATAGCCACTGCATATATTGAAAAGGCTACCAAGTGGCCACAGATCAGATCGGAGGACGGAGAGGCATTGAACGCATATGTTCTTTTCCTCATAGGATGTCGCAACACCATGGAGGATGTTGAATTCATGGAAGAGATGGACAATCCTACGACTATGAGAATCATCATCTCTAAGCTTCCTTACAGGATGAGAGAACAATGGAGAAGAACAGCCTTTGAGATAATGGAGAGACGGAAAAGTAGAGCCAGGTTTGCAGACTTAGTGAATTTCATAGACAAACAGGCTAAAATTGCTAGGGACCCATTGTTTGGAAACATCCAGGACGCCAGCCCGACCACCGATGGAAGAGTGAAAGCCAAGCCTGTTGAATCAAAGACTCTCAGGAAAGGTGGTTCCAGGGGAAGCAGCTTTGCAACTATCGTCACTCAGGCCGAGGAAGAAAGGCCCCAGAACTCATCTCCCAAAAAGAGCAGCACAGTGACGCCTGCTAATGCCTTTCAGAAGCCATGCTTATTCTGCCAGAAGAATCATACATTGGATTTCTGCAGCGACATCAAAGCACAGCCACATAAGGACAGAATCGAATTCCTGAAGTACAACGGCCTATGTTTTGGATGTCTCTCTCAGGGGCACCTGAGTAGAAACTGTAAGCAAAGAACAACATGCAGAGAGTGCACTCGGAAACATCCCAGTCTGCTGCATATCCATAAAGAAGAACAAGTCTCTAAGAAGAGTGAAGAAAACAATACCGACGAGAAGGTTGTTTCAAGTGCTCTGGTGTCGCTAGAACCAGAGACTTGTGGACTCACTGGGGCCGGTGACAGTGATTGTATTCTTGCCATCGTACCAGTAAAGATCAAGTCTAAGAGGAGCGAGAAGCTTGTGGAAACTTACGCCTTCATGGATCCAGGTAGTTCAGCAACGTTCTGCACAGAATCACTCATGCGACAGCTGAACGTTAGAGGCAGAAGAACAGAAATCCTATTACGCACCATGGGTCATGAGAAGTCAATGCAAAGTTATATCCTGTCAGACCTAGAAGTGTGTGGACTTGAAGAGAAGGACTTCATAGACCTGCCTAATGTTTTCACACAGAGGGAGATTCCTGTTAGAATAGGGAACTTAGCCCTGCAGAAGGATGTGGATAGATGGCCTTACCTAGAAAAGGTGCGTCTCCCATACATTGAAGCAGAAATTGGCCTATTAATTGGAACCAATGCCTACAAAACTATGGAGCCATGGCAGGTGATAAACAGCAAGGATGACGGACCCTACGCCGTCAGGACAGCCCTTGGATGGGTAGTCAATGGACCGTTAAGGAGAGATGATGGCAACAAGTCGAACAAGGAGGAACGACAAAATGTCACAGTTAATCGCATCTCTATCGCAAGCATTGAAGAGCTGTTGATACAGCAGTTCAACGCAGACTTTTCAGAACGCAGCTGCGAGGAAAAGACAGAGATGTCACAAGAAGACCATCAGTTCATGGATTTGATGACAAGGTCTACACAGTTCATCGATGGCCACTATCACATTGGTTTGCCACTGAGAAGACAGACCGCGAAGATGCCGAACAATCGCTGCATAGCAGAGCAACGCGCCATCAGTCTAAAGAGAAAGCTGAACAAGAACCCCGACTTTCACGAAGACTACAAAGGCTTCATGAGAAACATCATAGCGAAAGGCTATGCTGTAAAAGTGCCCGAGGAACATTTGAACAGAGACGATGGAAGGGTCTGGTACATTCCTCATCACGGTGTGTATCACCCAAAGAAGAAAAAGATCCGTGTAGTGTTTGACTGCGCCGCCTCATTCAGAGGAACTTCACTGAATGACCAGCTGCTTCAAGGTCCTGATCTTACTAATACCCTCATTGGCGTCTTGACTAGGTTTAGACAAGAGCTCGTTGCCATGATGGCAGACATAGAATCAATGTTCTACCAAGTCAGAATCCCTGATGAAGATGCTGATCTCCTGCGTTTCCTTTGGTGGCCAGATGGCGACGTTAGTCAAGCGATGGTGGAATGTAGAATGGCTGTACACTTGTTCGGAGCCACATCATCTCCCAGCTGTGCAAGCTACGCTCTCAGAAAAACTGCAGAAGATGGCAAAGGCAAAGCACCATCAGAGGCTGTGGAGACAATCTTCAGAAACTTTTATGTCGATGACTGTCTGAAGTCCGTGTCAACAGAAGACGATGCCATCGCACTGTCAAGAGACCTTAGAACTCTGTGTTCGAATGGAGGATTCCATCTGACTAAGTGGATAAGCAACAGCAGAGCAGTTCTAGCGTCTATCCCAGAAAAGGAAAGAGCCACTGAAGTCAAAGATCTGGACCTGAGCCACGATGTCCTTCCTATCGAGAGAGCTCTTGGCGTACAATGGTGCATTGAGTCAGACACGTTCAACTTCAGGATAATGGTGAACGAAAGACCATCCACAAGACGAGGGATTCTCTCCGTGGTCAGTTCCATCTACGACCCTCTTGGATTCCTGGCACCACTCATTCTGCCGGTGAAGCTGATGCTACGAGAGCTGTGTAGAGACAAGAGAGGATGGGATGAAGATATCCCAGAAGGTCAAGCTCAGAGATGGCACAGATGGTTGACAGATTTGCAACAACTTTCTAGCTTCAACGTCAGTAGATGCATCAAGCCCGTGAGTTTTGGAGTTACAAAGACGGCTCAACTACATCATTTCTCGGACGCCAGTGAGGACGGCTATGGCACGGCTACTTACCTCTTGCTGACAAATCAACAGGGCCAGAAACATTGTGCCTTCCTCATGGGGAAATCCAGGGTGGCTCCGCTGAAGCAGGTCACCATCCCGAGACTGGAGTTGACGTCAGCGGTTGTTGCAGTTAAAGTTGACCAGGCGATGCGGAAAGAGTTACAGCTCCCACTAGAAGAATCTGTCTTCTGGACGGATAGCACGACGGTGCTGAAGTATATAGAGAATGAGAAGATACGCTTCAAGACCTTCGTAGCAAACAGAATCTCATCCATTAGAGAAGCTACACAACCATCTCAATGGAGGTATGTAAACACCTCATTAAACCCAGCAGATCAAGCCTCACGGGGATTGAAGGCTGAAAACTTCATGAGGAGTGAAACTTGGATACAAGGCCCAAGTTATCTGCTGGAAACAGAGAGATCATGGCCAGAAAGACCAGATATGCCAAGTCAGATTGCTGAAGACGACGTCGAAGTCAAGAGATCAGTCACAGTAAATCTCATAACTACGAAAGAGAACTTTGACACAGTGAACAAGCTTGTTAACCATTTCTCAGGATGGCACCAGTTGAGGAAAGCAGTTGCATGATTTCTAAGGTTGAAAGAGTTGCTGCTACATCTGAGCGGTAAGAGAAAAGAGTACCGAGCCACTATCAGTCAGTCTGAAAGTAACCCCGATAAGCAGAGAATGCTTCTACAGCAGTATATGCATCAGCACAAGACCACATTGGGTAAGAATTCATTGACCGTGGAGGATTTGGCCAAGGCTGAGATGGAGATAGTTTGCTTCAGTCAAAGACAAAGATACCCAGAAGAAATCGAAGCTTTACAGCGAAATACTCCAATCAAGAAAGGTAGTCATATCTACAAGCTGGACCCTACACTGCAAGATGGAGTACTGAGGGTGGGAGGGAGACTAAACAAATCTGCTATGCCAGAGGAGGCCAAGCATCCTGCTATCCTTTCTAAGGACCTCCGGGTTGCTACTCTCATTCTTCAGCATATACACCAGAGTATTGGACACAGTGGGAGGAATCACGTGCTTGCGAAGCTAAGACAAAGATACTGGATTCCAGGAGCTAATTCTGTAATAAGAAAAATACTCTCTGAATGCATCGTTTGCAGACGGTTACACGCTAGAGCTGGGGAGCAGAAAATGGCAGATCTGCCTGAAGACCGTTTGTTACCAGACAAGCCCCCATTTACAAACGTAGGGGTGGACTATTTCGGGCCTTTCGAGGTAAAGCGAGGACGGAGCCTTGTCAAGAGATATGGTGTGCTTTTCACTTGTTTGACCATCAGAGCAGTTCATATTGAGGTGGCACACACGCTTGACACTGATTCCTGTATTAACGCCTTGCGGCGCTTTGTCTGTAGAAGAGGTCAGGTGTCCATTATGCGTTCTGATAATGGCACTAATTTCGTCGGAGCGGAGAGAGAACTACGGGAAGCTATTGAAGGTTGGAATCGGCTTAAAATACAGAAAGGTAGTCATATCTACAAGCTGGACCCTACACTGCAAGATGGAGTACTGAGGGTGGGAGGGAGACTAAACAAATCTGCTATGCCAGAGGAGGCCAAGCATCCTGCTATCCTTTCTAAGGACCTCCGGGTTGCTACTCTCATTCTTCAGCATATACACCAGAGTATTGGACACCAGAGTATTGGACACGCCCCGGCCGCGCGCGCTCGCCTCCCACCCCGCCCCGGCCGCGCGCGCTCGCCTCCCACCCCGCCCCGGCCGCGCGCGCTCGCCTCCCACCCCGCCCCGGCCGCGCGCGCTCGCCTCCCACCCCGCCCCGGCCGCGCGCGCTCGCCTCCCACCCCGCCCCCGGCCGCGCGCTGCGCTCGCCTCCCACCCCGCCCCGGCCCGCGCGCGCGCGGCGCTCGCCTCCCACCCCGCCCCGGCCGCGCGCGCTCGCCTCCCACCCCGCCCCGGCCGCGCGCGCTCGCCTCCCACCCCGCCCCGGCCGCGCGCGCTCGCCTCCCACCCCCGCCCCGGCCGCGCGCGCTCGCCTCCCACCCCGCCCCGGCCGCGCGCGCTCGCCTCCCACCCCGCCCCGGCCGCGCGCGCTCGCCTCCCACCCCGCCCCGGCCGCGCGCGCTCGCCTCCCACCCCGCCCCGGCCGCGCGCGCTCGCCTCCCACCCCGCCCCGGCCGCCGCGCGCTCGCCTCCCACCCCGCCCCGGCCGCGCGCGCTCGCCTCCCACCCCGCCCCGGCCGCGCGCGCTCGCCTCCCACCCCGCCCCGGCCGCGCGCGCTCGCCTCCCACCCCGCCCCGGCCGCGCGCGCTCGCCTCCCACCCCGCCCCGGCCGCGCGCGCTCGCCTCCCACCCCGCCCCGGCCGCGCGCGCTCGCCTCCCACCCCCGCCCCGGCCGCGCGCGCTCGCCTCCCACCCCGCCCCGGCCGCGCGCGCTCGCCTCCCACCCCGCCCCGGCCGCGCGCGCTCGCCTCCCACCCCGCCCCGGCCGCGCGCGCTCGCCTCCCACCCCGCCCCGGCCGCGCGCGCTCGCCTCCCACCCCGCCCCGGCCGCGCGCGCTCGCCTCCCACCCCGCCCCGGCCGCGCGCGCTCGCCTCCCACCCCGCCCCGGCCGCGCGCGCTCGCCTCCCACCCCGCCCCGGCCGCGCGCGCTCGCCTCCCACCCCGGCCGCGCGCGCTCGCCCCCCCCCCTTTCCCCCTCCCTTCCCCCCCTCCGCCTCCCTTCCCCCCCCTCCCTTCCCCCCAGTCGCGCTCTCTCTTCCCCCCCCAGTCGCGCGCTCTCTCTTCCAACAACAACATGCCCTGAAAAATCCCTCGGCACACCACCAGGCACTTTAGCTAGTTTATATATATTGTATGTATGTATATTTATATATTATTATGTGTGTATATGTATGTGTAAAATAGCGGATTTCAGAGAATAATGGATAGGCGTGAAATTTAATCCCAAAGCACCAGTAAAGATCCTAGGTACCATTGAATAAAAAAGCAAGTTGACTTTATAAGTAGCCTTGATGGTATCTGCTACATGGAATAAACGCCACTATTATTATAAAATAATGTATCCTCTGACTCACTGAACAACGCTGGCAAATAGATAGAAAACTAGGGCCTGAAATCCGGTACCTTAACGTCGGCTATTAAGGCCAGATTCGTGGAAAAAAAATGGCATCCACCTCGCTTCTGGTGCGAGCTGCGCCAGACACCATATTAGTGAGGGTAAAAAAAGAGACGTCGTTCACCTTAATCTGAAGCAGGCGTTAAGCCATTAACGTATTCAAATAAGGGTCCTAAATAAAGCTTGCGTCTGCAACTTCTTACAAATTAGGCTTGCGATTGAGGCAGATAGCGCTAGTGCTGACTGCCTCTGGGAAAACAAACACTAAACAGCGCTGAATTAAAAAAAGGTAAGTACTTGCCATTATCATCTCCGATCCTGACCCCGACTCCGACCTCCAGGTACCCTCCGACCCTGAGCCCGACCTCCAAACCCCCTCCCCCCGATCCTGACCCCGACCTCCAGACCCCCCCTGATCTTGACCCCGACCTCCAGACCCCTCCGATCCTGATCCCGACCTCCAGACCCCTCCGATCCTGACCCCGACCTCCAGACCCGCCCGATCCTGATCCCGACCTCCACCCCCCCGATCCTGACCCCGACCTCCACCCCCCCGATCCTGACCCCGACCTCCACCCCCCCGATCCTGACCCCGACCTCCAGACCCACCCGATTCTGATCCCGACCTCCAGACCCGCCCGATCCTGACCCCGACCTCCAGACCCGCCCGATCCTGATCCCGACCTCCAGACCCCCCCGATCCTGACCCCGACCTCCACCCCCCCGATCCTGACCCCGACCTCCACCCCCCCGATCCTGACCCCGACCTCCAGACCCACCCGATCCCGATGCTGACCCCGACCTCCAGACCCCTCCGATCCTGATCCCGACCTCCAGACCCCCCCGATCCTGACCCCGACCTCCAGACCCACCCAATCCTGACCCCGACCTCCAGACCCACCCGATTCTGACCCCGACCTCCAGATCCCCCCGATCCTGATCCCGACCTCCAGACCCCTACGATCCTGATCCCGACCTCCAGACCCACCCGATCCTGACCCCGACCTCCAGACCCACCCGATCCTGACCCCGACCTCCAGACCCCTCCGATCCTGACCCCGACCTCCAGACCCACCCGATCCTGACCCCGACCTCCAGACCCCCCCGATCCTGACCCCGACCTCCAGACCCCTCCCGATCCTGACCCCGACCTCCAGACCCCCCCGATTCTGGCCTGACCTCCAGCCCTTCCCCCAGAGTCCTTGCTGTGCGATCAGTGCTGGGCTGAACGCCGCAATAATACTTAACAGCAGGCAGCACCAAAATAACGGTGCTGCCTGCAATCTTTTTATAGGCGTGGGCAAATCTCGGGCCTTACCGAGTTTTTAGGCCCTAGAATTTATTTCTATTTTATTTCTGTTTTGAAGAGTCAAGGGCCACGTAAAACATTAAACGTTTGGGGTAGATGTGAGAAATTTTGAGACAACCCCGAATGGTGACACTGCCAGCAAGTTTTCCCAGTGTTGTTTAACGCATATTGTTTTGTACAGATCTAACTATTGCTTACTTTTCAGATTGTTCGCAAAAAGTATGCACTGGCTTGCTTCCAGAATGTTCTGGTAAGAGTCCCGTGCGCTGTGGTGGAACTGCTATCGATGGATGCTCGAGTTTGCATTCACTTCATAGTTACTCTGCTGGGTAAGGCGCGTCTTCAGAATCACAATACCAATTCATGTAATTATTTTTTTCGTAATTGTTTTAACACTCACCAAGGTGAGAAATGTGACTGAAAGGGAACAGAACTCTCAGGTACCCAGCATCAGTGTCGAGGACTCCCATGTCAAGTGTAGCATGGTTAGATACAGAGTAAGGCACCCTCTCTTCTGCCCAATAATGTGCCTTAGTCCCAGCCTCAGAAGACCATCCCTGAACTACACATGGTGAGATTTCTTCCACTATAAAGTATGAACATGTTTTAGAATGGAATAATATCAAAGAAAAGGAAGAAAGACTTGCATTTCTATAGCACCTTTCACGACCTCAGGATGTCCCAAAGCGCTTTACAGCCAATGAAGTACTTTCTGAAGTGGAGTCACTGTTGTAATGTAGGAAACATGGCAGCGAATTTGCGCACAGCAAGCTCCCACAAACAGCAATGTGATGATGATGAGATAATCTGTTTTAGTGATGTTGATTGTGGGATAAATATTAGCCAGGACACCGGGAGAACTCCCCATCTCTTCTTCAGAATAGTGCCATAGGATCTTTTATGTCCACCTGAAAGGATAGATGGAGCCTCGGTTTAACATCTCATCCGAAAGACGGCACCTCCGACAGTGCAGCACTCCCTCAGCACTGCACTGGAGTGTCAGCCTAGATTTAATTTTAGTTTAACTGGTTCTACAGACAAGAATATTTTTAGATGATTTACTGTTCCAGTTTATTCAAATTTTTTTATGGTCATTCAAAAGTGTAGGTCTTGTTATTTAATCTTTAAACAGCTATGCTTTATGTTTTATATTAATTGTAGATATGCTACGAAATGTTGACGACAGTGTCACGCTGGACCTGGCGATTGAAGGTAATGCTGATTGCTACATTATATGATTCATGCTGCAGCACTATTGTGCTACATGATTCATGTTGCAGTGCTAGCAAATTTGTTTTATTGGCTTTTCACAGGAGGTAACATTTTTAAATATATATCCGTTCTGAGACTCTACACTTCAAAAGCAGTTATTTATTTTTCTTGACAGAACAAGAAAATTACAAACACTTTCTAGTCAACAAAGTTCTGTCACTAAACCAATTAAACTTTGGTTGATGTCAGTTTGTATTTATTAGGTTTTTACATTACATGAAGAGATTTGCTTGCATATACAGACAGTTTTCTACGCACATGTCACATCAAAGGAAGTAACACAGGGCGCTTTGAGTTTGAGAGTATGTGTGAAGATTGACCAAGTACATATGTGGGTATAGAGAGCGTGGCCGGAATTTTCCCATTGCCGAGCGTGCAGGTTTGGGGGCGGGTCGGCAGTTAAAAGTGCGGAAATTGACCGCAGCGGGAACCCACCATCATCCTGCTGACTTCCGCATTTAACTCGGACGCCTTTCGAGGCGCGCCCGCGGACCCACTCGGGAGAGGCAGGCGAGCTCAATGAGGTAGTTAACTGCTCATTGAGAGACTCTTAACTGCCTTTTTAACCTCCAGGTTTTGGCTTTAACTTGTTGCGCACGGGATTCACGCACCTCAGGAGCCTCGCCTGTGAAGGGGAGGTGGAAGCTCAGTGGCCATTGTGCAAGTCCATTAAGTGACAGCTGGAAAAAACACAATACTCACACATTACACCTGCTTCCTTGCCTAAGGGAAAGGCTGTTGCTGATACCATTTTGCCTAGAGATTTAGCTGTCGGGAGTTTGCAAGTCATTTCTGTAACCTCGGAAGCCACTCTCAGCACCTTGCTAGTCACTATCAGAACATTGAAGGATTGTACCTCTGATCTCCACTTTACCTGCCATCTATTAGATCTGCATGGGTGCCACTTATGCTGCCTCATCTTGGACCTCAGAATCGGACCAAGATGAGCCCCAGCACCACCAACACCAGCCACACCAGCAGCGGCAACCACCACAACAGGAGTCTTCTCAATGACCTGATGCTCCACAGGAGAGGGGGATCAGCATGGGGGTGGACCGTGCCAGAGGTGATACCCCCAACACAGGGTATATGGGCAGAGGAGGAGCTTCCTGGATAAGACTGAACAGCAGTGCTTCAGGAGGCTCAGGCTATCGCGCCAGGTCGTCGCAGACAATTGTAGCTTGCTGGAACAAGACCTGCTACCTAGAGGACCTTTTGGACATGCCTTATCAGTGGTTGTCAAAGTCACCACCGCCCTCAACTTCTTTGCCTCAGACTCCTTCCAGGGATCTGCAGCAGACATTTGCAGGATCTGGCAGCCGGCTGCCCACAGTTGCATCACCCAGGTGACTGCTGCCATGTTTCACAAGTCAGTCAATTATGTAAACTTTGCCACTGATGAAGCCAGGGTTACTGAGCGGGCACTCGGCTTTGCGGCTCTGGCTGGCTCCCCACAGGTGCAGGGCGTCATCGACTGCACACGTGGCCATCAAGGCACCCCCACATCACCCAGGAATGTTTGTGAACCTCAAGGGCTTCCAATCCCTCAATGTGCAGCTCGTCTGCAACCATAAAAAGATTATCGTGTGTGTGTGTGCCAGATTCCCTGGCAGCTGTCATGACTTGTACTGCGCCAGTCCACCCTCCCTCAGCTCTTCGCACCTTCAAACAGACTTACCGGCTAGCTGCTTGGAGACCAGGGCTATCCGCTGAGGCCAAGAAATGAGGCCGAGGAGTGTTATAATGACAGCCGCATGTCCGCCAGATGTATCCTAGAGCAAGCAATCAGCATGATGAAGATATGCTTCAGATGCCTTGGCAGATCTGGAGAAGCCCTTCAGTACGCACCAGCCAGGATCTCCAGAACCATCGTCGTATGTTGCGCGCTGCACAACATAGCGCAGCAGCGAGGATTTGAGCTGCAGGAGGAGCAAGGCGCAGAGTGCACAGCCTCTTTGGAGGAGGAGGAGGAGGAGGAACAGGTGGAACACGAGGAAGAGGAACAGGTGGTACACGAGAAGGCGGAGGAACCTGAGGTGGAGATGGCACCAGCAGCGGCGCAAGTTGCTGCCCAGGAGGCCCGGGATGGCCTCATAATGGCCGGATTTACTTAATTTGCACCAGTGCACCCAGATGCTGTATCAACTTACCCACCCCTCACCCCCCACAACACCAAAGCAGTCCTACAATGATCAAGCCATTCTTGTCACCCAAACCTCCATTGCGTGAGGTTAAGTAATGTCTCACCATTCACTTCAAGTGACAAGGCCACTTCCTAGGTAGTGGGCAAAAATGGACAAGACGGGAAAGTTGTGCAAAGAAATAAATTTATGTGCGTCATCATAGATATAACTGAAACTTACAAATAACATTTGTTTGCTCCTATGTGCATACCCTTGTGCATCTAGGATTGTGTCTTTTTTCTTTTACGAGTACTTCTACGAGGTGCAACCCCTGTGGCTTTAGCAGAGGTAGAGGCTGCTGCTCACTTCCCTGCTGTGACTGCTTAGACACTTTTGGTGAATGTCCTCTGGGTTTTGGAGCCTGTGAGGGCCTTTCCTAAGACTGCTCCTCCTGCAACTGTGCAGGGGCAGACTCGCTGCCTCGGATCCTGATGGCCATGTGGGGCTCTGACTGAGGGGGAGGCAAAGGGAAAGAAGTGGGAGCGCTTTGAGAAGAGCCCCCACTTTCATGTCCCCTGTCACCATCATCCCTCTCATGGGCCACCCGCACTTCCCTGCTAGCAAAGGGCTGGAGAGCACCTGCTGCACAGCAGTGGGGCAATGAACGACCAAGTCTCCGTTAGTATCCATCCTCGAGATGAGGTCAGAGAGTGTCTTCAATCTGTTCTCGTTGGACTGGCACATTTGCTGTTCCATGCAGGTGGCCATCCTTTCCACGGAGCAGCACATCGTCGCCATCGCCTGCGAGATTGTGGTGCTCATATTGGAGATGGATTCCTCCATTCTCTGTATAGTTGCACACATCGCGACTGCAAAAGCTGCCAGAGCCTCACGCAGTTGTTGCTTCTCCAAAATTACCCTCTTTCTCGATGGCCGCCGAGGTTCAGCATCTGCATGCAGCTCAGCAGAGCTTGGAGTGTCCTGCACCCTCTCGTGAGGAGACTCCACTGCTGTCCCTGTCTCCACCATCTGCTCTTGCTCACTTGTGATGTGAGACACCAGGTGACAACACTACTCTCTCTCACAGGTCCCACCGAGGTGTGTGTATCTGCGCTGGTGCTGGGTGCGCATGGGTCTGCTGACGGTGCACCCTCAGAGACTGGAGCCTCCTTTGAGGAGTCATCTTCCTCCTCTGGCTGGACAGCGGTGGGGGCGGGGGCACTTGATGGACCTGTGGGAGAGTAAAGAGATGAATTAGAAGTGTTCTAAGAATGGGTAACAATACCATTATGTACATGACACTTCATTGGCTGCTGACATGAGTCACCATATGAATGACTGTTGTATGCCATGTGGCTGTGAGGTTGTTGGGAGGTCCCCCTCCATCTCCCACTGTCAGCAGCTCTGCAACTTCAGAGATTTCTAGGGCCTCCTCCTCTGCTGGAGTCAAATTTGTTAATCTTTGATGGCCACCTTCGGTTCTCTGCCTGTCCTTGTTGTGGGCTCTCTTCTCCAGCAAGGAGGGAAAGAAGAGAACTTTGACTGAGAGTGATGGAACGGGTGTAAGGAATGGATGGGCTACATCTGTAGAGGGTGACTGAGGGACTAGCGTGACATTGCCAAGTGGCTTCCTTCTGTGGTGTTACCTGCTATAATTGCATTAGGATGAGGATGAGCGTCGGTGGTTAGTCAGCTGGGGATATGAGTAGGTGCATAGACAGAGAGGGACGGGTGCACCTGCAAGGTAGGTTGGTGTGAGGAGTGATGTGCAGGAGTAGGCTTCGGAAGGCAGAGTGATGGGGTTGGGGTGGCACACACATCAGGATGTAGGTGAATGTGGCATTGCACTCACCTTTCCTGACCTCATGAAATCATTGAATCTTTTGCGGCACTGGATCCACGTCCTCCTCACCACATCCCTGCTGCTGATCTCCTTTGCGATCTCTAGCCGTGCCCTCTTAGTGTCTTTGGCTGATCTTTTTCGGCCATCTGCAGGGAAGAGGACCTCCCTGCGTGCTCTTACTCCTTGGACCAGCACTTCCACGGAAGCATCTGGGAATCTTGGCGTAGCCTTCTGTCTGTGTCTCCATGACCCGCACAAACCTCAATATTATGGAGCAATTTGTAGCTCTTCAAAGCACCTTGATCTTTCCTATAACAACTTCCAAATGAGATATGTGCAAGGCTGCTTTAAATATCCGTGCTGAAAATGGGTTATCGGTGACGTCATCAGACCAGCTCCATTTAATTGGGCCGGGAAACACGCATGACTTTCAATTGGTTCCATTGAGTTAAACTCGCAGTGCAAAACGCGCTGTTAAAATGTTCGGGATGGCAACCTGCTACGTGGCCCGCACACATCCTCCCCAACACTCAGGTGAAGATTCTGGCCAGTGCGTGGGTATTGAGAGAGTGCAAGGGAGGGTTGAGAGCATGCAAATTGAGAAACTTCGTGCATGGTTATTCAGAGAAAGAGCGGGCGTGGGGATTGAGAGAGAGAGGCGGGGAGAGAGGGAACGTGCGCGGGGGTTCAGAGGGAACGTGCGCGGGGGTTCAGAGGGAGCGGTCTCCTCTACATTGGGGAGACCAAATGCAGATTGGGTGATCACTTTACGGAACACCTCTGTTCAGTCTGCAAGTGTGACCCTGAGCTTCCGGTCACCTGTCACTTTAATTCTCCGCTCCACTCCCACTCTGATCTCTCTGTCCTCGGCCTCTTATACTCTTCTAATGAAGCTCAACGGAAGTTCGAGGAACAGCACCTCCTCATCTTCCTGTGGGGCATTTTACAGCCTTCCAGACCCGACATTGAGTTCAACAATTTTAGATCACTGCCCCCATTTTTTCGGACAGCAGCTGTTGGTAATGATTCTGCTATTTCCATTTACACCTCCTCTAGACCCATCTTTTGTTTCTTCACGTCCCATTACCATTCCCTTTTGCCTTGCACTGTCATCCCTTTTGTCGTTTAATCTCTCCTGCCTTCCACCCTATCACAGACCTCCCCTTTTGTTCTTTCCTCCCCTCCCCCTTTCCCTGCCTCTCTACTTGCTTAAAACCTGTTACAGCTCCAATTTTTTCCAGTTCTGATGAAAGGTATTTCCAGCATTTTCTGTTTTTATTTGCAAATCTATTGATAGTTTGACTAAGTATAATTACTTAAGCACCAAGGACAATGCTTCCTTCTCCAGGCTCAACTACAGATCAGAGAATCTATCTAGATTTCCCCAGACAGGTGTGCTCCAGCTCATTAGTTTAGTAAGGAAAAACAGTTTCTATAACTAACTCGAGTTATTTCTAAAACACTACAGTTTTTTTTACAGAACACATTTATCTATGGGAATAATCCGGGATCATTCTTGAATGCAAAGATAACCCCTGGCTTCTATTCTCTACTGCTAACCGTCTTCCTAAACCCCTCTCCCCTGTCTCCTCCACCCTCCCCTCCAACAACAAATGCGAGGAGCGCATGGATTTCTTTGTCTCTTAAGATTGAGACCATCCGATCAGCTGCCTCTGCCACTTCCCTTCCTTCCCCTAGCCCACCGGGCCAAGCTTCCTCTAAGGTTTCCCCTGCCCTAGCCCTGAACTCGCATCTTTCTCCAGTTCATCTCCGATCTCCCCATATAACCTCCCCATGCTCTGCTTGTCCATGAGACCCACTTCCTGCTACCACGACCCTATTCCCATCTTTCCCGGAACTCCATGATTGAATCCCTTCAATCAGGGTTCCGCCCCTGCCAGAGTACCGAACCGGCACTCATCAAAGTCACAAATGACATCCTTTGTGACTGTGACTGAGGTGAACTATCCCTCCTCGTCCTTCTCGACCTGTGCAGCCTTTGATGCGGTTGACCACTCCATCCTCCTCCAACTCCTCTCCACCATCGTTCAGCTGAGTGGGACTGCACTCGCCTGGTTCCATTCTTACCTATATAATCGTAGCCAGAGAATCACCTGCAATGGCTTATCTTCCTGCTCCTGCATCGTTACCTCTGGTGTCCCCCAAGAGCCTATTCTTGCCCCCCTCCTATTTTCTTATCTACATGCTGCCCCTCGGCAGCATCATCCGAAAACACATCGTCAGTTTCCACATGTACCTCACCACCACTTCTCTTGACCCCACCACGGTTTCTAAATTGGCACACTGCTTGTCTGACATCTAGTACTGGTCCTCGCCACAGACTTCATTCCCTAGCCACTGACTACATCCCTCTCCCTAGCATCTGTCTGAGGCTGAACCAGACTTGTGTCATATTTGACCATGAAGTGAGCTTCCGACCACATATCTGCACCATCACTAAGACCGCCTATTTCCACTTCCGTAACATCACCAGTCTCTGCCCCGCCTCAGATCATCTGCTGCTGAAACCCTCATCCATGCCTTTGTTACCTCTAGATTTGACTATTCCAACGCACTCCTGGCTGGCCTCCCACGTGCTACTCTACGTAAACTTGAGGTCATCCAAAACTCGTGTCCTAACTCGCGCCAAGTCCATTTCACGTATCACCACTGTGCTCGCTGACCTACAGTGACTCCTGGTTAGGCAATGCCTCGATTTAAAAATTCTCATCCTTTATTTCAAATCCCTCCATGGTCTCGCCCCTCCCTATCTCTGTAATCTCCTCCAGCCCCACAATCTCCCCGCGATACCTGCGCTCCTCTAATTTTGCCCTCTTGAGCATCCCTGATTATAATTGCTCCACCATTGGTGGCTGTGCCTTCAGCTGCCAAGGCCCTAAACTCTGGAATTCCCTCCCTAAACCTTTCTGCCTCTCTACCTCTCTTTCCTCCTTTAAGATGCTTCTTAAAACCTACCTCTTTGACCAAGCTTTTGGTCACCTGTCCTAATTTCTCCTTATTTTGGGCTGGATTTTCATTGAGGAGGCGGGACTACAACTTTCGGGGTTGTAGTCCCGCCTCCATTGAGTTGTAGCCAACCCACGCGATTTTGACTTGATTGACCTTGTTGAGCCCGCCCAGCAGGCCAATTAAGGGCCACCCGGCAACAGGTGACGTCACAGATTGATATTTCATCTGTCAAGACCTTTTGACAGATGAAATATCAGCATTTGACAGCTGTTTGAAGCTGTCAAACACTGACAATCTGTACTCTAAGTTAATTCCTTCCTCTCCGGATGATTTAGAGATCTCCCTGGAACAGAAAGCTGAATGCTGCAATTTTTGACAGATCACGGCCATTCTGCTTTCTGTGCCGGTGAGATGAGGGACTCCCGAGACCTGAAGGAAGGAAGGCTGTAAAGGTAAGTAAAACTTCTTTAAGTACACCAAACACACTTACCTCTGCACTCATGCACCCATCACTCACCTGAACACCGGACATCTCGAACCCTCCCAAGTCCTTCAGCCCGACGGTCCGCGTCGCTAACTTGGCGTGGTTTGGAGCCGTCGGGAATCCCACACTTCACCAATGAAAATAGGGATTAGGCTAAAAACTGCCTGTTAACTACCTGTTAACAGGCAGTTAATTGGCACTAATCCCCTTCCCGCCTTGGGGAGGCGGCTCCCAGCACAGGTCGGGTACACGCCTCCTTTGAAACTGGCATGGAGACGGGTTGGGGGCGGGATGGGTTCGTGCCCCCCGATTTCAAGATTTTAACCCTCCACACGTCTCTAATCCCGCCTCCACAGCCCAATGAAAATCCTGCCCTTTGTCTTATAATATTCCTGTACACCTTGGGACGTTATACTACGTTAAAGCCACTATATAAATACAAATTGTTGCTGTTGGAATTATCTGCACAGTACTATAAAAATGATGTATGTTATCTATTATATAATCATAATCAACTTTATTGTCATTGTTAGTGCACAAGTGCAGTACAACAAAATGTAGGCTTGCGGCTCCCGAGAGTGTACATTTAGATTAAGACATTTAAACATTCAACATACATTTGGCTTGTAATACATTACCGTAAACATAACCATAATAAAGTGCATTGGCAGATGTGCAGGCTTTAGAGTTTATTTGTGGAGTTCAGTAGGATGACAGCCCTGGGAAAGAAGCTGCTCCTAAATCTGGTCATACGGGTGCGAATTTTATTTTCAGTCAGTCCAGATGGATTGCATTGTCATTGAAGTACGTTTGTAATTCTTGAATCGCCTCACAAAAATCATGCCTTGGTGCAGTAAAATGAAAGCGATTCATTGAGCAGTTCATTTACAGTTTGAACCAACGTGGCTAATGCATTTGTATTCCTTTCAGTTCTTGCACTTCTTACTGCAGAATTGAAGTCAGAACAGTTTGTGTGCTGTGTGCTGGATGAATGCCAGAAGCAGGTCAGTAATTGCATAGATGGGAGATATGTCACAATATTTTCATAATGATAATAATTAGCTGAAAATGGTATTAAAATAGAAGACAGCACATCTTATTGAAAAATACAATTGGTATTTCCTTTGCTGGAAATTTTGCCATTATAGAAATAATTTTAAACACTTGCATATTGCCTCAATTTTTCAAGTCTTCGGTACAAAAATTCGGTTGCTTTGCACCTCGTTAGCGCCCCCTTGGGCACAAAGCAACTAATGCCCGGGCAGGGCGTGGCTAATGCCTCCCGCGAAATTCAGCAGGAGGTTAGCGGCAGCGGTAACCGGTAGTGCCCCGCGGCGCTGCGCCTCCAGCGATGATGTCATCGCCATGCGCAGTGCCCCGGCTGCACAATTGTCTCGCGCCCCCATACCTGCCGCCGGACGTTCTTGTGGCCAGGGCGGTGATAATTAAAGGGCAGGTGCCGGGCGGCCATTTTTGTTTTGGGCCACCTGCCAGCACCTGCCCCCTCTGGCCTCCTGCTGCGGGATGCCGGCCATGATCTGTCAGCCCAGCACTCCTCCTGAGTAGCCCCCCGGCGAAGTTAGCGCCCCGAGGGGGGCGCGAGCCAATTTTCCCCCCATTGTGTTTATATTTCCTCCTACTAGCCTCAATATCCTTCCTATAGTGGCCAAAACTGCACGCAGTTTTCTGTTAAGGTTTTGAGGTCTATATAGGCTCATAATTACCCTTTGACTTTTTTATATTTTATACCTTTTGTGATACTGGCTTTGTTTTACAGCCTTTTCAACCTGAGTAGCTGCCTTTAATGCCATGTGAACCTGTACTCCAAATTGCTCTGCTCTTCCACAGCATAAGCCTTCTTCCATTCAGAATATAAATGCTGCTTTTTTTTACCGTAATGCATCACTTCAACCTTTACTATCATTAAATTCCAGCTTCCACTTTTTAGCTCATTTCCCCAGCTTAGCAATATTTCCGTTGCAGCTTTCTTTTTTAAAAGTCGGATAGCCAGGTGGTGACAGATAGAGTAACTATAGCTTAGTCTTCAGTCGCTTACAAGCCTTTATTTACAGAGAGACACATTACATACCGTGCACCCCCAAAATAAGCTTCCCTCCCTTCCCGAGCCTGCTCCCATATATATGAATGCAAGAGCGTCCCCAGTAAACAGCCACTACCTGAATACAATTAACACCCAATTGATGTACACCACCTGAATACAATTAGCATCTTTTATCTTCTAAACAATTAACTATAACTCCTATTGTGCAGATTTCCACCCTACTCCCTGTAGGCCTCTATCCAAATCATCGAGTGGCCCCAGTGGGACAACACTACCCACTTCCGACCACTCTGAAAAACTTCCCTTAATTCCTAATCTCTGGATTAAAAGTTAGTTAGAAGAGAGAAACAGTTTGCTATCCGCCCCCTAATTTCATACCCCATAATCTTCTCTCGGCTTTTTGAAATTCCATGTACACTACCTGCATTTTTCCCAGCTACCATATCTGTTCTCTTCAAATAATTCTGAGATTTGTCGAGTACAGTTGTTCCTTTTGACTTAAAAAAAAATTTGTTCCTGGGATGTGGGCGTCGCTGGCAAGGCCAGCATTTATTGCCCATCCCTAGTTGCCCTTGAGAAGGTGGTGGTGGTGAGCTGCCGCCTTGAACCGCTGCAGTCGTTGTTGTGAAGATGCTCCCACGGTGCTGTTAGGGAGCTCCAGGATTTTGACCCAGCGACGATGAAGGAACGGCGATATATTTGCAGGTGATGGTGTTCCCATGCGCCTGCTGCCCTTGCCCTTCTAGGTGGTAGAAGTCGTGGGGTTGGGAGGTGCTGCTGAGCAGCCTTGACGAGAGTGCATCTTGTAGATGGTACACACTGCAGCCACAGTGCGCCGGTGGTGGAGGGAGTGACTGTTTAAGGTGGTGGATGGGGTGCCAATCAAGCGGGCTGCTTTGTCCTGGATGGTGTCGAGCTTGAGTGTTGTTGGAGCTGCACTCATCCAGGCAATTGGAGAGTATTCCATCACACTTCTGACTTGTGCCTTGTAGATGGTGGTAGAAAGGCTTTGGGGAGTCAGGAGGTTAGACACTCGCCACAGAATACTCAGCCTCTGACCTGCTCTTGTAGCCACAGTATTTATGTGGCCGGTCCAGTTAAGTTTCTGGTCAATGGTGACCCCCAGGATGTTGATGGTGGGGGATTGGGCTAAGGTAATGCCATTGAATGCCAAAGGCTATGGTAATGCAGTTGAATGTCAAGGTGCTGGCTACTTCTAACTATTTTCTCTTTATCTAGATGTGTGGTAATTTCATCCTTAATTTAAATAAATTAAAATGTTCATACCACAGCTGTTAAGCTAACTGGTCTGTAATTACCCAGATTGTGCTGTCTCCCATTTTAAAAATGGGACTACATTGGCCACTCTCCAGTCCTCTGGCAATCATTCACACTGAATAAAGTCCTGCAATATAATTTCTAGAGCCTCGGCAATTTCCCCTCTCATCTCCCTCAGGATCCTAGGATGTATCCTGTTGAGCCCTGGCACTTTGTCTTCCTTTAGCCTTACCAACTTATTTTAAAATTTTCCTTTAATCCATCAAAGTATCACACATCTCACTCTCAATCATGTCAGGAGTCACCTCCTCTCCGATATACTTTAGAAGACCAATGCGAATTACTTATAAAATATCTCTGCCATTTTCTGATCATCTGCAAATTGACAATACTCTCCTTGGGTCCTACCTCGCTTTAAAAATGATATGTTTGTGAAATATTTGATTGTTCCAAGTAAATTTCTTGCAAATCTTGTTATTAACACATTTGCTGGCTACTTAACATAATTAGCCAGAGCAGAGGCGACACAGGGCGAGGTGGGAACACAGCGTGAATAGTACTTCTAAAACGGGAATTTGCCTAGAGTGAATTTAGAGCAGAGGGCAAAGCAAAAGCAGAAGAGTCAATCTTGAGCTGTTGGTACAGGCAAGCCTGTGTCGTAAATTAGCTCAGTTATTTTTGCTGGAGTTGAAAAATTGGGCTTAGAGATAGCTTTTAAAAATTGTTGATATCCTGTTTATCCTTTTTTCCAGTTGTCAGAAAAAAGCAGTATGAGGAGGAGTTTACCAATATTTACATTGTTGGGTAAACTGTTACTCGCCATCCCATTCCTCGCAGAGAAGTTGATCCAGGAGTATAGTGAGTATTCAGAGAAAGACATAAGGCCATACCACAAATATCAAGAAGTGCCAGGATGGAGTAAAGAAACACTTTTCTAATCTGCCATGCATTGCATTGTCAGAATTCCCAGATCAGGCAGACCAGTGGATAGTTTCACTGCTTTCTTCTACTATGCCTTGTCGATGGCCCAGAAATTCGGGTCGGAGGCTTCCCGCGGGTGCAAGCCTCCGACCTGCACTTAGCTAGCGCGCCGGCCGTTGTGCTGTCGGCCCGCGTGGGATTCCGATCCTGGGCCTGCTGCCACGCAGTGCTTGCGTATCCCAGGGGCGCAGTTAGTTCGAAGCGTCCCCAGGGATCACGTGGGCCATGGGGAGCCAATCGGAGCAGGGAATCTCATGTATGAATAGGAGTTCAGCCCCAAAACATAATTAAAACTTCAAATAAATTTTTAAAAAAACATCACATTTTTAAAATAACTATAAATTACATAAAATAACTATTTTAAACAATAATTTTAATTTTTGAAAACATTTATTACAGTTTTTAGTGGGGCTAAAAATAAACTTACTTTCTTTAAAGTATTTAAAAATAATAAACCTGTGGAAAAAATGTTTTAATATAACTTAATTCACCACTTACCTTGTTAAAGGCAGGCCTTGCGACTGCTTTTTAAATGCGTAGCTCCTGGAGACTTACTCTCCCGGAGAAATCTGGAAAAAAAACGGAAGTTCCAGGCGTACGCGCTGCCTCCTCCAGCGCATGCGTTCGACCTGTGAACCCCTTTAAGGAAACGGAAGTTCCGGTTTCCCGTGCATGCACGAAACCAGCACTTTAGTTGGGCCTACGGGTGAGTACCCAGCGCGTATTCACCCGTGGGGACCAGAATTTCTGGTCCCATGTGTTTAATGCCAGGTGCAGAAAAACAACCCTTACTGCAACAGTGAGGTATTTTCTAAACCTCTTGTGGTCTCTAAGCAATGTTCCCTCTAATTTTTTTTTGATGCCATGCAGCCCCTTTAATGCGGCATTTGCATTGGCAGGCCGGCTGCGTGGGTTCCCAAGGGAACGTTGTCTCTAAGTAAGGCAGCCAATTCATACTGAATTATGAAAATTGTTGTGTGAGGGTCTCGTGCTTATTGGGAACTGCGTTAAAACTGAACAAACTTTCACTTACAACCTTTACAACTGGTAAGAGGGAGAAGACACCGGGGCCGATTTTAGCTTGGCCAGCTATCCTCGAGCAGCTTCCGCTGGGAGCTCGGAGTGCCCACCTGTTTCAGGGAGTAGGCCCTTTAAACATGCAAATTGGAGTCCTGACAATCGGGGTCCTATGATTTTTGATGAAGTAACAGGGAGTATCGTTGAAGGGAATGCAATGGATGTTGTCTACATGGATTTTAGGAAGGCGTTTGACAAAGTACCACGTAGAAGGCTGGTTAACGAAATCGAGGCTAGTGGAATAGGTGGGTCAGTGGCAGCTTGGATAAGGAATTGGCTTAAGGACAGAAAACAGCGAGTTGTGGTAAATGGCTGTTTTTCAGACTGGAGGATGGTAGACAGTGGTGTTCCCCAAGAATCAGAGCTGGGGCCATTGCTTTTTTTGATATATATAAATGACTTGGATATTGGAATACAGAGTAGAATTTCTAAATTTGCCGATGACACCAAACTTGGGGGTGTGGCAAACAGTGACGATGATACCAATCGACTGCAGCAGGACATAGAAAGGCTAGCAGAATGGGCAGACAAGTGGCAGATGGAATTTAATACAGAGAAGTGTGAGGTGATGCATTTTGGCAGAAGGAACAGGGAGAGGCAATATACACTTAATGGCACAGTTTTAAAGAGTGTGCAGGGACAGAGGGGTCTGGGAGTTAATGTGCATAGGTCCCTGAAGGTGGCAGGACATATTGAGAGAGTGGTTAGCGAAGCATATGGGATCTTGGGTTTCATAAATAGAGGTATTGAGTACAAAAGTAGAGAAGTTATGCTGAACCTTTATAAAGCGCTGGTTAGGCCACAACTGGAGTATTGCGTCCAGTTCTGGTCACCACACTTTAGGAAGGATGCGAAGTCCCTTGAGAGGGTGCAGAGGAGATTTACCAGAATGGTTCCAGGGATGGGGGATCTTAGCTACAAGGACAGGTTGGAGAAGCTGGATTTGTTTTCATTAGAGCAAAGGAGGTTGAGGGGTGATTTGATAGAGGTGTACAAGATTATGACGGGTTTGGATAGGCTAGACGGGGAAAGACTGTTCCCACTAGTTGATGGTACAAGGACTAGAGGACACAGATTTAAGGTTTTGGGCAAGAGATACAGGAGGGACGTGAGGAAAAACGTTTTTACGCAGCGAGTGGTGAGGACATAGAAAACATAGAAACATAGAAGATAGGAATAGGCCATTCGGCCCTTCGAGCCTGCTCCGCCATTCAATGAGATCATGGCTGATCATTCAAATTCAGTACCCTGTCCCTGCCTTCTCCCCATATCCCTTGATCCCTTTAGCCTTAAGAAATATATCCAACTCTTTCTTGAATATATTTAATGAACTGGCCTCCACCGCCCTCTGTGGCAGAGAATTCCACAGGTTCACCACTCTTTGGGTGAAGAAATTCCTCCTCATTTCAATCCTAAATGTCCTACCCCTTATCCTTAGACTATGACCCCTGGTTCTGGACTCCCCGACCATCGGGAACATCCTTCCAGCATCTAGTCTGTCCAGGCCTGACAGAATTTTATAGGTTTCGATGAGATCCCCTTGTAATGAAATCTGTTTGTCTTGCCTGTATTCGTTTTGCACTCATGTATATTACCCTCCCCCACACGGTGTATAGTTTCACTTCCTCTTTCCTGACTAACCTGGAAGGTTCCAGGTCTTGGCTCTTGGCTCCGCCCCGACATCTCTTACTTAAAGATCTCAGGATCTGTATGACTCATTCCTGTGAGCCAGTCGGTGTGTTGAGATGTTAGCTCTGATCTTAGTGATTAAAAGCCAACTTGTTAAAGTCTATAACTTCTAGTTTTGTGGTTATTGAAGGCACATCAATTTTAATCACTAAAGAATACTAGGATGGATCGACTCCTAAAACCAGAGTGCCTGGACTTGGATCCACATTCTGCTGAAGCATCAAATCAATTTGGACACTGGCTCAAATGCTTCGAACTCTTCGCGAGGGCCTCATCCGCTAGCGAGGTAGATAAACTGAGTCTACTGACTACTCGTGTTAGCCATCGGATTTATTCGTTCATCCGGGACGCCACCTCTTACACGGAGGCCATCACTATCCTGAAGGCCCAATACCAGAGGCCAGTAAACGAAGTGTACGCCAGACATCTGCTGGCTACACGCAGGCAGCGACCTGAGGAATCAATGGACGATTTCTTACAGGGCCTAAAGGACTTGGTCCGGGACTGTAACTGCAAGGCCATGATGGCCAACGTGTACTCTGACGAATTGGTCCGCGATTCCTTCATCACAGGCCTCAAATCGAATTATATCCGGCAGAGACTGCTGGAGAAGGAGGTCCTGGACTTAAAAAAGGCAGTGGCCACTGCGCGATCGCTGGACGTGGCCCAGAAAAACACTGACTCTTATTCTTCCAGCCATGCGGCCCTCACCGCCTCGTGCGCGCCGAGCGGGCCGCCATCTTGGAATCAGCCATCTTCCCCATCCAGGCCTCAGACCAGCTCTACACCGCCGGAGTCCCCACACAGAAGTTCACCCAGGAGTCCTACTACAGCGGCAATGTCTCGAGGCCCGAAATGCTACTTCTGCGGCCAGGCCAAGCACCCCAGACAACGATGCCCAGCGAAGGACGCTACATGCTTCAAATGTAAGAAAAAGGGGCATTTTAGCAAAGTCTGCAGGGGGAATCCGATTTCCAACTCCGTCACCGCCTTGTGCGTGCCGTGCGGGCCGCCATCTTGGGATCCGCCATCTTTTCCCGACTCAACGGCCGCCCAGGGCCCAACAGTGGCTTCGATCACGGTGGATCAATCCAGGCCACACCCGTTGACAAAATCCATGATGGACATACAGGTAAACGGGAATTTAACGAAATGTTTAATTGACTGTGGGAGTACCGAGAGTTTTATCCACCCTAGCCTGGTACGGCGGCACTCATTAACGGTAACCCCTACACGGAGCAGAATTGCTATGGCTGCTAAGCCCCACACTTCGGACATTTTGGGCTACTGTGTGGTAACACTGACTGTAAAAGGCACGGACTACAAGGATTTTAAACTCCTCGTGATGCCAGAACTCTGTTAATGTAATCTTGGGCCTGGACTTCCAGTGCCACCACGAAAGTGTCACGCTAGCATATGGCGGGTCCCAGCCGCCACTCACAGTCTGTGGCCTATCAACCTTAAAAATCAGCCTGCCCTCTTTATTCGCTAACCTCGCTCCGAACTGTAGGCCCATAGCGACCAAAAGTAGACGGTACAGTCTGGAAGACAGACACTTTATCAAGGCGGAAGTGGACAGACTCCTGCGGGAAGGCATTATTGAATGCAGTACCAGTCCGTAGTCATAGTTAAAAATAGCGAAAAGAAACGGATGGTAATTGACTTCAGTCAGACTGTTAATATTTATACCCAGCTGGACGCCTACCCTTTACCCCGCATATCAGAAATGGCCAACCAGATCGCGCAATACCGAGTCTTCTCGATTATCGACCTCAAATCCGCGTATCACCAGCTCCCCATTAGAACGGAGGACCGCCCATACACCGCCTTTGAGGCGAACGGACGCCTCTACCATTTTCTCAGAGTGCCCTTCGGGGTAACAAATGGGGTCTCGGTCTTCCAACGTGAGATGGACCGCATGGTTGACGAGAATAAACTACAAGCTACCTACCCCTATCTGGACAATGTCACTATCTGCGGGCACAACCAGCAAGACCACGATCTAAATCTTGCGAGATTTTTAAAAACTGCCCTAAAGCTGAATCTAACCTACAACGAAGACAAATGTGTCTTCAACACAACCTGTCTCTGTATCCTCGGCTGTGTGGTGGAAGATGGGGTAATTGGACCAGACCCTGACAGATTACGCCCCCTAAAGGAACTGCCCCTGCCACACAATCCCAAAGCTTTAAAAAGGTGCCTGGGATTTTTTTCGTATTATGCCCAATGGGTGCCCAATTACTCTGATAAGGCCCGACCCCTCATTAAATCGACGTCCTTCCCACTATCAGCTGAAGCTCGGGAGGTTTTCACCAGTATCAAACAGGACATTGAAAGGGCTGCACTGTGTGCAGTGGACGAAAGCATTCCCTTTCAAGTCGAAAGCGATGCGTCAGACTTTGCCTTAGCTGCGACCCTCAATCAGGCTGGGAGACCTGTGGCCTTCTTCTCCCGAACCCTTCAGGGACCTGAAATCAGGCACTCTTCTGTCGAGAAGGAGGCACAGGCTATAGTGGAGGCAGTGCGGCACTGGAGACACTACCTAGCCGGCAAACGTTTCACCCTGCTCACCGACCAGCGGTCGGTGGCTTTCATGTTTAATAAGAAACAAAGGGGGAAAATCAAGAATGACAAAATACTCAGGTGGAGGATCGAACTATCCACGTTCGACTATGATATTATGTACAGGCCGGGAGCCCTTAATGAACCCCCAGACGCCCTATCGCGGGGAATGTGTGCCAGCATTCATACGGACAAATTACAGGGTCTCCACAACGACCTCTGTCACCCAGGGGCCACCCGACTATACCATATTATAAAGTCCCGCAATCTGCCCCACTCCATCGAGGAGGTCAGGGCAATGACCAGAGCCTGCCGCATCTGTGCGGAATGCAAGCCTCGTTTCTACAGGCCTGACCGTGCACACCTTATCAAAGCCACACGGCCATTCGAGCGCCTAAGTCTGGACTTCAAGGGACCCCTTCCCTCTGCCGACCGTAACGTATACTTCCTCAATATCATCGATGAATATTCCCGCTTCCCCTTCGCCATTCCCTGCCCAGACATGACCAGTGCCACGGTCATCAAGTGTCTCGGTAATCTATTCTGCATGTTTGGCATGCCGAACTACATACACAGCGATAGGGGGACGTCATTTATGAGTGACGAACTGAGCCAGTTCTTGCTCTCAAAGGTGATAGCCACTAGCAGAACCACTAGCTACAACCCCCGGGGTAATGGGCAAGTGGAAAGGGAGAATGCTACTGTTTGGAAGGCCGTCACGTTAGCCTTAAAGTCAAAAGGCCTTCCGACCTCCCGCTGGCAGGAAGTCCTCCCAGACGTGCTCCACTCCATAAGGCCTCTGTTATGTACAGCCACTAACGCTACCCCTCACGAAAAGATGTTCGTTTTCGCCCGGAAATCCACCTCGGGCATATCTCTACCCGCGTGGCTGACGTCTCCGGGGACAGTACTATTGCGGAAGCATGTGAGAGGCCATAAAACGGACCCCCTTGTGGAAAAGGTACAGCTCCTCCATGCAAACCCTCAGTACGCCTATATCGAATATGACGGGCGAGAGGACACTGTTTCCATAAAAGACCTCGCTCCCTCGGGGAGCGGAGAGAACGATGAGAGACTACCCGAGGAAGACCTACACCAAAAAGAGACAGGACGCCCAGAGGTATCAATACCCAACTTTAACCTGGAGGACACTGCAGATAACCTGGAAGACACTGCAGAGGCCCGAACAGCGGAGGAACCAGAATCCACTCCCCTAGAGGCACCCCAACCGGCTTTGCGCCGATCACTGAGAACCGCAAAACCTCCTGACAGACTCACTTATACCAACTTTTAAGAAACATCACCCCGATGGACTAAATCTAAAGATGGTGTGGAGATGCCGGAGTTGGACTGGGGTGGACAAATGTAAAAAGTCACACAACACCAGGTTATAGTCCAACAGCTTTATTTGAAATCACAAGCTTTCGGAGCGCTGCTCCTTCTTCAGGTGAAGTGGAGAAATGCATAAAGACACAGTTTATATAGTCAGAGAATCATGTCAGATGTTTACAGGTAACCTTTCCAACTGCAACCTCGAAACCGAGATGGAGTCCATGTTCTCAGCCTGTGCTCAGGACGCAGCAGACCAGCTACGAGACACCGCCAAACAAACAAGGCAACGGAACTACGCTACCTACATGCACACCAAGAACAGGAAGCTTGAGAAACTTGGCATCACCAGCAGCAGCAACCAAGCCTCCCCCAGTACCACGGTTGAAACCACAGGGAAATCTATCGTCAACCTGTCCGACCACACCCTTCAACCAGACAAAATTGAAGTTCTCAGCCGAGGGCTCAATTTCTGCCCCACCACCAAAATGGACCCCATCGGTCTCGCGGCAGACACAGAGGAATTCATCAGGAGAATGAGGCTCCGGGAATTCTTCCACAAATCCCAAGATGTCAGCAGCGAACCCAATGAGACAATCAATGATCCGGAACAGCAGACAGAGGGATCCGCAGTGCAGCAACCGAAGAAGAAAGAGTCAAATTGGACCCCTCCGGAGGGTCGCTGCCCTAAGCTTGACATGTATGCTCAAGCTGTCAGGAGATGCATCAACGCCAGATTCATCAGCCGCACTCACAAGACAGTCCAGAATGTCACCCGAGCACAACGCAACGCCATCCACGCTCTCAAGACCAACCGCAACATCGTCATCAAACCAGCAGACAAAGGAGGTGCCATTGTCATACAGAACAGAATGGACTATTGCAAAGAAGTATACCGACAACTGGACAACCAGGAACACTACAGACAGTTACCCGCAGATCCGACCAAAGAACACACCCGCCAACTCAACAGACTGATCAAAACCTTCGACCCAGACCTTCAAAGCATCCTACATGCTCTCATCCCACGTACTCCCCGCGTGGGAGACTTCTACTGCCTCCCAAAGATACACAAAGCCAACACACCTGGACGTCCTATCGCATCAGGCAACGGAACCCTGTGTGAGAACCTCTCTGGATACGTCGAGGGCATCCTGAAACCCATCGTACAGGGAACCCCCAGCTTCTGTCGCGACACTACAGACTTCTTACAGAAACTCAGCACCCACGGACCAGTTGAACCAGGAACACTCCTCGCCACGATGGACGTCTCGGCACTCTACACCAGTATCCCCCACGATGACGGCATCGCTGCGACAGCCTCAGTACTCAACACCAACAACAGCCAATCTCCAGACGCCATCCTACAACTCATCCGCTTCATCCTTGACCACAATGTCTTCACCTTCGACAACCAGTTCTTTACCCAAACACACGGAACAGCCATGGGGACCAAATTCGCACCCCAATACGCAAACATCTTCATGCACAAGTTCGAGCAAGACTTCTTCGCTGCACAGGATCTCCAACCAACGCTATACACCAGATACATCGACGACATTTTCTTCCTATGGACCCACGGCGAAGAATCACTGAAAAGACTACACGATAACATCAACAAGTTCCATCCCACCATCAAACTCACCATGGACTACTCCTCAGAATCAATCTCATTCCTGGACACACGAATCTCCATCAAAGACGGACACCTCAGCACTTCACTCTTACCGCAAGCCCACGGACAACCTCACGATGCTTCACTTCTCCAGCTTCCACCCTAACCACGTTAAAGAAGCCATCCCCTATGGACAAGCCCTGCGAATACACAGGATCTGCTCAGACGAGGAGGAACGCGATGGACACCTACAGACACTGAAAGACGCCCTTGTAAGAACGGGATATGACGCTCGACTCGTCGATCGACAGTTCCGACGGGCCACAGCGAAAAATCGCATAGACCTCCTCAGAAGACAAACACGGGACACAACCAACAGAGTACCCTTCGTTGTCCAGTACTTCCCCGGAGCGGAGAAACTACGCCATGTTCTTCGCAGCCTTCAACATGTCATCGATGACGACGAACACCTCGCTAAGGCCATCCCCACGCCTCCACTACTCGCTTTCAAACAGCCGCCTAACCTCAAACAGACCATCGTTCGCAGCAAATTACCCAGCTTTCAGGAGAACAGCGACCACGACACCACACAACCCTGCCACAGCAACCTCTGCAAGACATGCCAGATCATCAACACAGATACCATCATCACACGTGAGGACACCACCCACCAGGTACATGGTACATACTCATGTGACTCGGCCAACGTTGTCTACCTCATACGTTGCAGGAAAGGATGCCCCGGAGCATGGTACATCGGCGAGACCATGCAGACACTGCGACAACGGATGAACGGACACCGCGCAACAATCACCAGGCAGGAGTGTTCCCTCCCAGTCGGGGAACACTTCAGCAGTCAAGGACATTCAGCCTCCGATCTTCGGGTAAGCATTCTCCAAGGTGGCCTTCGAGACACACGACAACGCAAAATCGTCGAGCAGAAACTGATAGCCAAGTTCCGCACCCATGAGGACGGCCTCAACAGAGATCTTGGGTGCATGTCACGCTACATGTAACCCCACCTGATGCAGGGTCATCCAGACTCGAGTCGACATTGGCTTGTTCTCTCTACACGGATGCGGCCGGACCTGCTGTGATTTCCAGGCAAAAAAAAAAAAAAAATGTTTTTTGTCTTTTTTTGTTTTTCATACAGACCCCAGCATCTGCAATATTTGACCCCTTGTGACCCCACCTCATTGTTCTTTGATGTAATGTTTCCCTGACTGACCTGTTTGGACACCATTCACACCTTTGACTGCTGTGATTATCTCTCTGCCGAGGTGTGATCAATGGCAGTTGGAAAGATTACCTGTAAACATCTGACATGATTCTCTGACTATATAAGCTGTGTCTTTATGCATTTCTCCACTTCACCTGAAGAAGGAGCAGCGCTCCGAAAGCTTGTGATTTCAAATAAAGCTGTTGGACTATAACCTGGTGTTGTGTGACTTTTTACATAAATCTAAAGAAGGGGTGAATGTAATGAAATCTGCTTGTCTTGCCTGTATTCGTTTTGCACTCATGTATATTACTCTCCCCCACACGGTGTATAGTTTCACTTCCTCTTCCCTGACTAACCTGGAAGGTTCCAGGTCTTGGCTCTTGGCTCCGCCCCTGACTTCTCTTACTTAAAGATCTCAGGATCTGTATGACTCATTCCTGTGAGCCAGTCGGTGTGTTGAGATGTTAGCTTTGATCTTAGTGATTAAAAGCCAATTTGTTTAAGTCTATAACTTCTAGTTTTGTGGTTATTGAAGGCACATCACCCCTCAATCTTCTAAACTCCAGTGAGTATAAGCCCAATCGACGCAATCTCTCATACGTCATTCCTGCCAGCCCAGGTATCAGCCTGGTGAATCTTCGCTGCACTCCTTCCATGGCAAGAACGTCCTTCCTCAGATAAGGCGGCCAAAACTGCACACAATACTCAAGGTGCGGTCTCACCAAGGCCCTGTATAACTGTAGCAAGACGTCCTTGTTCCTGTACTCGAACCCTCTTGCTACGAAGGCCAACATACCATTTGCCTTCTTAACCGCCTGCTGCACCTGCATGCTTACCTTCAGTGACTGGTGCACAAGAACACCCAGGTCTCTTTGCACTTCCCCTTCTCCCAATCTATTGCCATTCAAATAATAATCTGCCTTCCTGTTTTTGCCACCAAAGTGGATAACGTCACATTTATCCACATTATAGTGCATTTGCCATGTTTCTGCCCAATCACCTAACCTGTCCAAATCGTGCTGGAGTTTCATGACATCCTCCTCACAGCATACCCTCTCACCCAGCTTTGTGTCAGCTGCAAATTTGGAGATATTACATCCAATTCCTCGTCCAGATCATTAATATATATTGTGAACAGCTGGGGTCATAGGACCGATCCTTGCGGTACCCCACTAGTCACTGCCTGCCACTCGGAAAACGACCTGTTTATTCCATCTCTTTGCTTTCTGTCCGCCAACCAGTTCTCTATCCAAGTCACTACCTTGCCCCCAATCCCATGTGCCTTAATTTTGCACGCTAATCTCTTGGACCTGGAGCTTGCTGCCGATGGAAGTGGTGGAAGCGGAGACTCTCAATGTTTTCAAGGGGAGACTGGATAGGCACTTGAGGGAAATAAACTTGCAGGGCTACAGGGACAGAGCGTGGGAATGGGACTGACTGGATTGCTTTACAGAGAGCTGGCATGGTCTCACTGGACCGAATGGCCCCCTTCTGTGCCGTTATGACTATGGGCTGGATTTTGCCAACCCTGGGGAGGTGAGTTTGGAGGCGGGACTGCCGGGAAAATGGCAGAATCTCCGTGCCATCTGGGAGGTGGGTAGCCAACCCGCGCCGGGTCCTGTCTCCTGGAGGCGGGAAGGGGATTACAGCCACTTAACTGCCACTGATAACAGGCAGTTAAGAGGATTATCCCCATTTTTCCACCAGAGGCATGGGCTTCCTGATGTCGGGAAACCCCGCCAGGGTCACCGAGGCGAGCAGGGAGCCGGAGTGGTGCAAAAGTGCGCTGTGGAGGCAAGTGATGGGTGCAGGTATGGAGAGGTGAGTATGTGAGGTGAGTGGAAAGTGATAGAAAATGTTTACTTACCTTTGTTTCTTCCTGCAGGCTTCAACAGTTGGGAATGCGGAGAGTCTCGCATCTCACCGGCAGAGATGACAGATGGCTGCTGCATTCTCCAATGCAACAGCCATCTAATTTCTGCTCAAGAGGTTTGATGAGCCTTGAATACAAGAACTCATCAAACAACAGAGAATGTCAGTGTTTGACAGAGCTGTCAAACGATGATAATTCATCTGTCAAAAATTTTTGACAGATGAAGCGTCATTCGCTGACGTTCTCTGTAACCGACTTCCCCTTAATTGGCCTGCTAAGCCCGCTGGGCGGGCTTAGCAAGGTCAATCAAGGGAAAATAGCGTGGATTGGCCAGAAGTCGATGGAGGCGGGACTAAAACCCTACAAGCAGCAGTCCCGCCTCCAACACCCAAAATCACCCCCACTGACTATGATCCCGATTGCAATTTTTTTGCTAGATAAGCAAGCAGTCCATGTGCTGTGCACCCTTTGCATAGTTTTACTGGTGGTACAGCTGAAGAGGTACCGAAAAGGTAAGATTAAAATTATTTGTGTGCGGCCAGGAGGAGCAGGAGTGCTCCTTTGGACTCCAGAAGAATATTGTAGGTTGCTACCGCCCCCACTTCTATGATCTTTTCTCTCCGCCCCCCCCCCCCTCCCCCTTTGGACCTACCTTCCTGCCGGCTGGGGTGCCCTCTGGGCCATCCAATATTGGCCGTTTGGCACCCACAACCCGCCAACATTATGTTAATGAGGCCTGACCCTCAAAATAACTGGCAGGATCAGGAGACAGGCCAGCACCCTCCTCTGGTCAACCGTCTGATAAGTAAAATCTACCCTTCTGTCCCGTCTAGATTCAGATGCAGGTCCCAAAGGTGGAAGGACAATAGCTTTTTTGAGTTTGTAAATATAAACTTTTAAAATGCAATAAACAATCAAATTTTTATTTATTTATTTTTTCTTAATTTTTACCCCCACTCATCAATCTTTCCTGATGGAGCACCCTAACTTGTGATATTGAATACAAGAAAAAGCTTGCAAGGGATTTTACAAATATATTAAGAGAAAGGGTGATTAAGAGTAATGTGGGCCCCTTAATGAAAACACAGCTGACCTTGTAATTGGAAATCAGGAAATGGCAGACTTACGAAATAGCTAGTTTGTGGTACAGGTTGAGCGTCCAAAATCAGGAGTTCCGGAATCTAGAATGTTCCGGAATCTGGACACCCTGTCAAACCGCAACCTGGGCCCAGGCATTTCTGGACTCTGAACCTGTTCCTGATGTCCGAAGTCTGGAAACGCCCGAGCCCAGGTTGCGATATTTCCGGACTTCGGACATCAGAAACACGTTCCGAAGTCTGGAAAAACACGAAAACCGGCTCGGCCTCGGTCCCGAGGTTGCCGTATTCAAGATGCTCAACCTGTATCTTTAAAAAAAATCCATGTCGAGAAACCCAATGGGGGAAAAATTTGGTATCGCCCATTTTGGGGCGCTAATATTGGCCTGGCGCAAAGTTTAGCACCTGGCGCTAATTATTGCCTCCGACTGCAAAATTCGCCTCTAGAACATAATGGCCCAGTAATTCGGGTCCAAATGCGTGAGTACGGTCTGGGTACTCACGCATCTGGCCGGATGAAATGCCGGCGTTCAGGAAACACCGTGCATGCGGGGAACGCCGGCATTTCCAGTCCTCTGAACGAAGGGGTTCAGAGGCTGAACGCATGCACGGTAGCGGGCAGCGCGTGCGCCTTGGGATTCCTGTATTTTGAGAGAGATGCGCGTGTGTAAAGGCCTCCGATATTTACACACAGAAAAACCACACGTAAGTACTTAGTTTTTCAGGTAAGTGGTCTATTAATACAATTTAGAATTTTTTTTTCCACAGGTTTGTTATTTTTAAAGAATTTACAGTAAGGTAAGTTTAGTTTTAGCCCCGATTTTTTATAATTTTTTTTTTTTCAAATTTTAAAATTATTGTTTAAAATAGCTTTTCATAGTTATTTATGGTTCATTTAAGTAGTGCAATATTTTTTTTAATTTTCTTTCAGGTTTAAGTAGTGTTTTGGGGCCAGGAGTTTTCATGAGTTTGACAGCTCTCACTGTCAAACTTATGAATGAACTTTTGCAACCTCCCATTGGTTGCCCTGTGCTCACGTGATCCCAGCCGGCTCATCGCACTAAGTACGCCGCTGGGTCACGCACGCACAGCGCGGCAGGACCTCAAGCTGGCCAGTCACAGGAATGTCATTGCGGGCCAGATTTCAGATGTCGGCGCGCCGGGTAAGTCCACCTTGGGGCCCCTTGCACGCGCGGCAATCACCCGAGCCGAATTACTGCCCCAATAAGAACATAAGAAATAGGAGCAGGAGTAGGCCATACGGCCCCTCGGGCCTGCTCCGCCATTCAATAGGATCATGGCTGATCTGAATCTAGACTCACGTCCACTTCCCTGCCCTCTCCCCGTAACCCCAATTCCCTTATCTGCTAGGAAAATGTCTATCTCCATTTTAAATTTATTTAATGTTGCAACTTCCACAGCTCTCTGGGGTAGCAAATTCCATAGATTTACTACCCTCTGAGTGAAGAAGTTTCTCCTCATCTCAGTTTTGAAAGGGCAGCCCCTTATTCTAAGATTATGCCCCCTAGTTCTAGTCTCACCCATCAGTGGAAACATCCTCACCGCATCCACCCGATCAAGCCCCCTCACAATCTTATATGTTTCGATAAGATCGCCTCTCATTCTTCTGAACTCCAATGAGTAGAGTCCCAACCTACTCAACCTTTCCTCATACGTCAACCCCCTCATCTCTGGAATCAACCGAGTGAACCTTCTCTGAACCGCCTCGAGAGCAAGTATATCTTAAATAAAGAAACCAAAACTGCACGCAGTATTCCAGGTGTGGCCTCACCAATACCCTGTATAACTGCAGCAAGACTTCCCTGTTTTTATACTCCATCCCCCTTGCAATAAAAGCCAAGATTCCATTGGCCTTCCTGATTACCTGCTGCACCTGCATACTAACTTTTTGTGTTTCATGCACCAGGACCCCCAGATCCCTTTGTACTGTAGCACTTTGCAGTTTCTCTCCATTTAGATAATAACTTGCTCTTTGATTTTTTCTGCCAAAGTGCATAACCTCACACTTTCCAACATTATATTGCATCTGCCAAATCTCTGCCCACTCACTTAGCCTGTCTATGTCCTTTTGCAGGTTTTTTATGTCCTCCTCACTCACTGCTTTCCCTCCCATCTTTGTATCGTCGGCAAACTTGGATATGTTGCACTCGGTCCCTTCCTCCAAATCGTTAATATAGATTGTAAAGAGTTGGGGTCCCAGCACTGACCCCTGCGGAACACCACTAGTTACTGATTGCCAGCCCGAGAACGAACCATTTATCCCAACTCTTTGTTTTCTGTTAGATAGCCAATCTTCCACCCATGCCAGTATATTACCCCCAATCCTGTGATTTTTTTTATCTTGATCAGTAATCTTTTGTGTGGAACCTTGTCAAATGCCTTTTGGAAGTCCAAATACACTACATCCACTGGTTCCCCTTTATCCACTCTGTATGTTACATCCTCAAAGAATTCAAGCAAATTTGTCAAACATGACTTCCCCGTCGTAAAACCATGCTGACTCTGTCCTATTAAATTATGTTTATCCAAATGCTCTGTTACTGTTTCCTTAATAATGGACTCCAACATTTTGCCAACCACAGATGTTAGGCTAACTGGTCTATAGTTTCCAGCTTTTTGTCTACTTCCCTTCTTAAATAATGTGTTACATTAGCAGTTTTCCAATCTGCCGGGACCTTTCCTGAGTCCAGGGAGTTCTGGAAAATGATCACCAATGCATCCACAATCCCTACCGCCACCTCTCTCAAGACCCTAGGATGTAGGCCATCAGGTCCGGTGGATTTATCCGCCTTAAGTCCCATTATTTTACTGAGTACCATCTCCTCTATCGCCCCTAGAGGTGATTTGAGCGCTAAATCAGGTGCTATACATTCCTCTTAAGGGGCAAACGTGAGGGAGCGAGGCGCTACCTCAGAACGCTACCGAAGCTCAGGGATGTCTGTTACCATGGAAGCCAGGCAGACTGGCACCATCCAGTTCTTAAAGGGGAGGGGCCATCTTGCTGGCCAGCCACTCCCTGCTCATTGCAGCCTTGAATCTCGGCCTGGAGTGTGCTCAAAAGCAATTGTGTTGGAAGCACTAATGGATAGGCCCAGGGAAAGAGCTCGGCACTTAGGAACCTCAAGAGTGGTGCTGAGGGCCAAAACTCCTTCGGACCGCGTTAAAACCAAAAGTTTTGCCGACAAGAAAAGGCAGGAAGCGTCCGCCTTTAAATAGCGCTCCCCCAGTCCCATCCCGACTTGAAAATGTTTCCCTCTACTTGTTGTTCTTAGCGGCAGGCACTAAGGCAGGGGGCGCGACTCAATATCCGGTCCGGGGCGTTGCACGCTTGACTGACGTCACGATCGTGGCGGTAGTGTTTACCGCCGCCGCCAAACGACTGGTCAATTTCGTGAGCGGTGCTAACATCGCCGCGCCCAGGCAAATCAACCGAATTTTTCCCCCAGTAACTCCAATTTTGTCATAGTGTGTTTGCAGTAATCAAATTACCGTATTACTTGTAAGCATTCAATGAGCAGTAACCTAGCATAGATGCATTTAAGGGGAAGCTAGAAAAACACACGAAGGAGGAAGGAATAGAAGGATGTGCTGATAGGGTGGGATGAAGTAAGGTTGGAGGAGGCTTGTGGAGCATAAATACCAGCATGGACCAGTTGGGCCGAATCGCCTGTTTCTGTGCTGTACATTCTATGTATAACATGACTGGGAGGAAGATTTAACCAAAATTATTTCAAATGAAAAATTGTCAGAAGTGCTTACAGTATTGAATTGCTTCAGTATGAAGCATTTATTTTAAATACATTATTGCAATTTTCTTTATTTAAGCGATGCTGCTGGAACAAATGCGAGTAGCACTGGTTTACCCTGATGAAGCAGTGAAAGCGTCCGTGTGCTATATTTTCTGTACACTGTACAGTTACCCTCCTGCTGCTGAGAAGCTATCTATGCACTTCAATGAGAGACTTTGTAAACTCTTCGTATCAATGATGGAGGCAGCACAGACCAAAGAACTGCAAGTAAACTCCCTTGGTATGTTTGAGATGTTTTGTGTGTGTGTAATATATGCCACATGACATTTTAGTTGCACAAAATAGTTTTGGTTATTGGTTTTCATGTCATTTTAGTTTACTTGTGAAATGATTTTGTTTTTAGTCACATTTTTAAATTATTAATTGCTAATGCAATATACAGTGATGTTAACCTCTGACATTTTGTTTTGTTGGAGTTTTTCCTCTCTATTTTCCTTTTTCTTCCTTCCTTGAGGCAGCCATGGTTCATTGGTGGCACTCCCGTTGCTGAGTCAGAAGATTGTGGGTTCAAGCCTCACTCCAGAGACTTGAGCACATAATCTAGGCTGATACTTCAATGCAGTCCTGAGGGAGTGCTGCATTGTTGGAGGTGATGTCTTTTGGATGAGGTGTTGAACCGAAGTCCGGTCTACTCCCCCAGGTGGATGTAAAAGATCCCATTGTGATGAAATATGCCATTCATCACTCATCTGTATTCTCTGTGTGTGATTGTGCCTGTGACTGTGGTTTAGTTTCAGTTTCATTTCCCTTACCTCAGTTCCATTTCCGCACCTGTATTTTATTGTGTGTAGGGCTCCGCCCATACCTGGCCCCTACTTAAGCAGGCCCAGCGTGTCTCACATCCAGTACAACCGACCTCTGGATGGGAGACACTTCTCCACTGTGTGTTACCTTCTAAGTTAATAAAAGCCTTGCTTTGTTCAGTTAACATTGAGTCTCGGATTTATTGAGGCACGTCACCCATGCCACTGTTCGAAGAGCAGGGGCGTCTGGGGGGATCGAAAGGGTCGGGGGTGGGGGGGCGTGTCCGATCCCGGAGTGTAGGTGAAGCAGGTAAACTGGATCCAGCAGATAAGTGGAAAGGCCCTTACCTCCTGGATCCAGCAGTTCTCGCCTCCCTTTAGCCGTCGGGTTTCCTGAAACTCAGCCGACCAGGGTTAAATTTAAAATGGTAGTTAGTTCTGAGGCGCACAGCCTCATTATAATAATTAAATGGCCAACCCACCACCTGCAAGCGGGTTGGTTGCCTGCGCTCGCCACCTCGCCCCGCCTCCATTAAAACCGGAAATAGGCAGGTTGAGGGCGGGTTTCAGATTTTTTTACATGCCACACAACCTCCCCCGTTTTTGGGGGTTAAAATTCCCCCTCAATAATCATGTTAATTTATTAAAAGTCAAACTAACATCCCTTAACATAGTTTTGTTCTTTCCATGTGAATATAGGGCTTCTGAAGCATCTCCTGCAGTTTAGACAGTTTGTGACTGTGATGATGAGTTCATTTGGGACTGAAGAAGTCACCTCTGAAGATGAAGTAATTTCTCAGGGTACAGTACCACAGCGCCAGTCGATTATTATACTAACTTTAAAGGGTGATTAGGGGAAATAACATCTGAATAATGACTGACAGAAAAAGACCTGGTCCATCTAGCCTGTCCTACACAACTGTGATGCCTTGTGCATCACAATATATACTCCCTCACCCCACCCGAAGCCATGTCATCTTCTGGGAGAGGTGAAAAACCAGATTAAAAATCCCAAACTAATTTGAGAAAAATAAATCTGAAAAACTTCTTTCCAACCCTCTTAGGCGATCGAAACTAATCCAGGAGATCACTCTGGCCCTGCAGTACCTACCTTTTTTACGAGGTTATCTCCACCCCAGCCAGAAACGGGTCTAGCTCTCGCTTGAAGCAATTCAGTGAATCAGCGTTCACTGCATGACAGCCAGCAGCCTGTTCCACAGGTCCACTATTCTCTGGGAAAAGAACCACCTCCTGACATGCAACCTAGTTCTGGCCTTATATAATTTAAAATTATAACCCCTGGTCCTCCCTAACCTATTTAATTGAAACAAGCTGTCTACACGAATACAATCTACTCCCTTCATCACCTTATAAATTACCCCTAAATTTACACTTCTCTAAAGCGTAGGGTCCCAGCTCTTTCTGCCTATCTTGATCACTGAGATGCTTCAAATTGGGAATTAATCTAGTGGCCCTCCTTTGCACCCTTTCCAAAGCCTCAATATCACTCACCGTGTGAGGACACCAAAACTGGACACAGTACTCCAACTGAGGCCTAATCAATGCCTTGTACAAGAGCAATATACTGTAGTATGGCTGTTGAAAACTCAATTATGGAGGAGTGGACAAACTAAGATCTTGTTTTTCCCCCAAGAGAGTAGTCCAGTAGCCCAAACAGTTTGAGTCCTTGTGTGAAGCAAGGGAATGGAGGCAATTGAAGACAAGGAATGCATTGAAGGATAGTGAGTTAGGTGATAGTCTGCAAGGACAAGTGTAATAGGCGACTGGGATCAGTGAGAGACCAGGGATAAGCATGGAATCATTGTCAAAAGAGCAGAGTTTGTGGCAAGTGCCAGGAATGATGCAGTGTAGGCATTCGAAACATTAAGCAGAGGAGAAAAGGATGCTGAACAGTAGTCGGAGAAATGTTGAGAGCTGACTGAAGGCATGATTGCAGAGATAGGTTTGAGAAGGCTTCTTAATGTGAGGTGAGGTAGCATGGCATAGGGGTTTAGTAAGAGTTCCAGAGTGCAGGGCCAATCTGACTAAACGCTCTGCTACAGACGGTGTAGTGAAAGGAGAATACATAGGAACTAGTGTCGCAAGAGCAGAGGATGCATGCTGGCACATGAGGCTGGAGTTGCAGAGACAGGGTGGGGCGAGGGGAATCGAGTGATTTGTAAACTAGAATGAAGATTTTGAATCCAATGTGTTAGGGGTTGGGGAGCCAATTTGGCAAAGATGGTGATAGGTAAGCACAATTTAGTTTGTCATAGGACGCAGAGTTTGGGAAGTGGTGCTCGAGAGGCCAGTTGAGAGTGGCACGGCCAACTCCCAGTTTTTTCAGTACAGGAAACTTTCTGATATAATAATAATCAACTTTATTGTCATTGTTAGTGCACAAGTGCAGTACAACGAAATGTAGTCTTGCGGCTCCCGAGAGTGTACATTTAGATGAAGACATTTAACATTCGACATTCATTTGGCTTGTAATACATAAACATAAACATAATAAAGTGCATTGGCAGATGTGCAGGCTTTAGAGTTTATTTGTAGAGTTCAGTAGGATGACAGCCCTGGGAAAGAAGCTGTTCCTAAATCTGGTCATTCGGGTGCGAATGCACCTGTAGCGTCTCCCAGATGGCAGGGGGGCGAACAAACTGTGGCTGGGGTGGGTAGGGTCTTTGATGATGGTCAGTGACCTCCGTAAACAGCGTTTCTGATAGATGTTCTCTATGGTCGGTAGCCGGGTGCCGGTAATGCGTTGGGCAGTTTTGACTACCCGCTGCAGGGCTTTCCGATCATAGGAGCTACAGCTGCCACACCACACTGATACAGTTCGTCAGGATGCTCTGACGCTGACGGGACCGAGCTGGTGCCATAACATCAAAAGTGCTGGACATACCAGAGTTAATGTTTAAACATACGAAACTGAGAAGCTCCGTGTGAATCAACAAACCCTGTTGCTTAGCAACAGCTTCAAAACAGTCGGCTGCAGCTGCAAACGTCTGTAGCTGAAGCTGCTGCTATAGCTACAGACCTTGCAGTGCTTGACTGGGGGAAAAAAAAGCAACGAGAACTAAAAAAAACATAGAAAACGGCTCCTGATTTTTGCCGTTAGATCGAGTATTCCGGACATATAACTTCCGGCTAAACCAAAGTTTCCTGTAAATACCAGGATCGTATAGCAGTGAAATGCACAAACAGGCCAACTTGCCATTAGGAGAATGTCAGCATGACTCACTGAGATAGGGTTACACAAATTACAAATGTTGGATGTGTGCTATGGTCCAAGTAAAATATTTTTCAGGAAGTTTCTCTTAAATTCAATTTTTGCAAATTATGTGCTCATTTAAAGTGAGGGATTAAGCGCAGAGAACGGAATGCTTTTCGGTTTGGGAATCTTCTCAGAATCAAGCACTCACAGGTCAGATATAAGCAATGCAAACTAATCCTTCCTTTATTCTGCTGTATCCCGATATTAGAAAACCACTCCTCCACGACTGAATTTTCCTCATCCCACTCTGGTTACCCCTATGATCCTCTGAGCAAAATTGCCAGTACCACATTTGTGGCCAGTTTTGTGCTGTAGACTTATGCTCACTTGGAAGTAGGTGTGGAGTGGATTAACTCATTTCATATGGAGGGGATTTTATGCAATCTGTCTGGGTTGGACTTTAAACCAGACCCCAGAGGTTAAAGGACAGTTTTTTAACATTTGTTTTATGGGATGTGGGCGTTGCTGGCCAGGCGAGCATTTATTGCCCATCCCTAATTGTCCTTGAGAAGGTGGTGGTGAGCCTCCTTGAACCGCTGCAGTCAGTGTTTTTTTCCTCCACAATACATACTTTATTCATAAAAATTTTTGTTCAAATACATGAAAATACAGTTCACATCTGATACAATACAAATTAACTGTGGTACTGTACATGGCACTCAATTTACAGAGACACGTTACAATACATTTTCATTACATATTTTATAAGCCATACAGCCCGAGGGGTCAAGATACATTCCAACACTTGTCAAAATACATTACACTACAATCCACCAATTATATTACATATGGCATAATACAGATGAATGCAGTACATGGTACTCTACATCAACAGATTACAAGTGCATTTACAATTAACACACTTCTACATCACACGGCCCGAGGTTTTTTTTTACTGGTTTCAGCCCCTCGGTGTACACTGGCGGGAGGGCCTTAAACTGTGGCCCTTCCTCATCATGCCTTTGCGGTGGCGGCACCAACCTTTAGTGCGTCCCTCAGCACGTACTCCTGGACCTTGGAATGTGCCAGTCTGCAACACTCGGTCGTGGACAACTCCTTGCTCTGGAAGACCAGCAAGTTTCGGGCAGACCAAAGGGTGTCTTTCACCGAGTTGATGATCTTCCAGCAGCAGTTGATGTTTGTCTCGGTGTGCATCCCTGGGAACAGTCCGTAGAGCACAGAGTCCTGTGTTAGCGATCTGCTCGGGATGAACCTCGACAAAGACCACTGCACCTCTTTCCAGACCTTCTTTGCAAAGGCACATTCCAGAAGGAGATGGATGGCGGTCTCGTCCCAAGCGCAGCCTCCTCGCAGACAGCGTGCGGTGGAGCAGAGACGTCGGGAGTGCATGAAGGATCTGACGAGGAGGGTCCTTCTCACCACCAGCCAAGCTACGTCTTGGTGCTTGTTTGTAAGTTCTGGCGATGAGGCATTCTGTCAAATGACTTCGACAGTCTGCTCGGGGAACCATCCGACAGGATCCACCATCTCCTTTTTCTGTAGAGTCTCGAGGATGTTACGGGCTGACCACTGCTTGACGGCCTTGTGGTCAAAGGTGTTTCCCTTGAAAAACTTTTCCACGAAGGACAGGTGGTCCGGCACGGTCCAACTGGATGGAGCGTTCCGTGGCAGCGTGGCCAGACCCATCCTTTGCAACACTGAGGACAGGTAGAACCTCAGCACGTAGTGACACTTGGTGTTTGCGTACCGAGGGTCTGTGCACAGTTTGATGCAGCCGCACACAAAGGTGGCCATCAGGATGAGGGTGACGTTGGGTACGTTCTTTCCCCCTTTCTCTGGAGATTTGTACATCGTGTCCCTCCGGACACGGTCCATTTTTGATCTCCAGATAAAGTGGAAGACGGCTCGGGTCGGGGTATGGGTCACACCTGCGCCACGTACAGCAACACCGACAGCACCTCGCACCTGATGACCAGGTTCTTGCCCACGATCGACAGGGAGCACTGCTCCCACATTCCCAGTTTCTGTCGTACCTTGGAGATGCGCTCCTCCCAGTTTTTGGTGCACGCCCCGGCTGCTCCGAACCATATTCCCAGCACCTTCAGGTAATCTGACCTGACGGTGAAGGGGACAAAGGATCGGTTGGCCCAGTTCCCAAAGAACATGGCCTCGCTTTTGCTGCGATTAACTTTCGCTCCCGAGGCCAGTTCAAACTGGTCGCAGATGCTCAGCAGTCTGCGGACCAACAGTGGGTCTGAGCAAAAGACGGCGACGTCGTCCATGTACAGGGAGGCCTTAACCTGAGTGCCTCCGCTGCCTGGGATCGTCACCCCTCTTATGCCCGAATCCTTCCTGATGGACTCGGCAAAAGGTTCGATACAACACACGAACAAGACAGAGGAGAGAGGACAGCCCTGCCTGACTCCAGATTTGATCGGAAAGCTTTCTGATTCCCACCCGTTGATTAGAACTGCGTTACTGATGGCTGTGTAGAGCAGTTGGATCCAATTGCGGATTCCCTCCCCAAACCCCATTTTGGAGAGCACGTCCATGTACGTGTGCGATAGTCTGTCGAAAGCCTTCTCCTGGTCCAAGCTGATTAAGCAGGTGTCCACCCTCCTGTCCCGCACGTAGGCAATTGCATCCCTGAGTAGCGCGAGGCTATCCGAGATCTTCCTGCCGGGTACGGTGCAGGTCTGATCCGGGTGGATCACCAGCTCCAGAGCAGACTTGACCCTGTTGGCGATGACCATGGACAGAATCTTGTAGTCCACATTAAGCAGCGAAATGGGCCGCCAGTTTCTGATTTCTTCCCTCTCCCCCTTCTGCTTGTAGATGAGGGTGATGATGCCTTTCCTCATCGATTCTGACATGCTGCCGGCCAGAAGCATACCCCCGTACACTTCCAGCAGGTCTGGGTCCATCCAGTCCCACAGAGCCGAATACAACTCGACCGGTAAGCTGTCGCTTCTGGGAGTTTTACTCGTCTCGAAGGACCGGACGGCCTTTGTCAGCTCGTCCAGAGTTAGCGGGTGATCCAGACTCTCCCGCTTGCTGTCGTCTAGCACCTCCGAGATAGACAACAGGAAAGACTGGGAGGCTGTGCTGTCTGTGGGCTTCGCGTCGTACAGCCCGGCATAAAAGGATTTGCTGATCCTTCGTATGTCAGGCTGCGAGGACGTCACAGAGCCGTCTTCTTCCTTCAGGCTGTGGATCACAGAGCTCCCTCTGTGTACCTTTTGGAAGAAGAAACGCGAGCACATCTCATCCTGCTCCATGGAGCGGACTCTGGAGCGGAAGATGACCTTGGAGGACTCTGAGGCATAGAGCGAGGCTTGCTGGCCCTTCACCTCTTGGAGTTCCTCCCTGACATCGACCCCCATCGACTGCAGCAGGAGCAGATTTTGCATACTTTTCTGGAGTCGGGACATTTCCCTCTGTCTCTCTCTCGCCTTCTGAACACCTTTGAGGATGAAGAACCTCTTGATGTTCGTCTTGGTCGTTTCCCACCAGTGCGCCGGGGAATCAAAGAGGGGTTTCACGGTTCTCCAACCTTTGTAATCCCTTTTGAGTTCCTCAATGTTTTCTGGGGTCAACACTTTCACGTTCAGCTTCCATATCCCTCTGCCCACTTTCTGGTCTTCCTGTGGGTGACAGTCGGCCAGTAAGAGACAGTGGTCAGAGAAGAACACCGGCGTGATGTCGGTGGATCTGAACGTGAGTGTTTGGCACACAAACAGGAAGTCTATCCTGGAACGGACGGACCCGTCTGGTCTGGACCAGGTGTATCTGCGCGGCGCTCCGTCTGCAGGGTTGCTGAAGACGTCGTGCAGCTTGGCGTCTTTTACCGCTTCCATCAGGAGTCTGGACGTGGCGTCCATTTTGCTGTCGGCTCTGCCGGATCGTCCAGCCGCATCGATGATGCAGTTGAAGTCACCGCCCAGAATAACTAGCCTGGACGTTGCCAGCAGCAGTGGCAGCTGCTGGAAAACGGCCAGCCACTCGTTCTTGAGAGCCGGGGCATACACATTGATCAGCTTGAGCAGGGCGTTCTTGTACAGCACGTCTGCTACGAGGAGGCGGCCCCCCACCACCTCCTTAACTTCGGTGATGCTGAAGTCACCTCCCTGCAGCAGAATACCCAGGCCAGAGGCACGGCAGTCGTTGCCTCCTGACCAGATCAATTGGCCATGGGGCCACCATCGTGACCACTGTCTGTAGTTGCTGAAGTGCCCTGCAGGAACAGTAGGTCGGCCTTGACCTTGGCGAGGTACCCCAAGGTGGAAACACATCGCGTAGTGCTCTTGATGCTACGCACGTTTATACTTGCAATCTTTAAACCAATTTTAAAATTTAAATAGAGTCCAAAGTCCCATTTTAACAAGCAGTCCTTTATGCTGTTTCCAGTTCTTGGGGCTGTTCCTGCATACCCACGGCATTAAAGAAAGTCTGTACTTGCCCTGGGCTGAGGAATTCATGCTGGTCTCTTGAGGGAATGTTGTTCCGATGAGGTGATGACGGCGGTGAGAGGGGTTTCCCCATGTAGAGTTGGTTTTCCTCATTCATGGGTGGTTCTTCCCTCAGCCTGTCGCCTGTGATATCGTTTTTCCCGGAGCTTGGGTGTGTTGGACGCTTCGTTGCTCCCTGTTTTCCGGAGCTGGTGTGTGTTGGACGCTTCGCTGCTCCCAGTTTCCTGGAGCTGGTGTGTGTTGGACGCTTCGTTGCTCCCGGTTTCCCCGAGCTGGGGTGTGCTGGGCGCTTCGTTGCTCCCGCTGCAGTCCATGTGGTGAAGGTGCTCCCACAGTGCTGTTAAGGAGGGAGTTCCAGATTTTGACCCAGCGACTGTAATGATCAGTAACATGTCATTCTAGAATGGTACACTAGGTGGAGCTGTATGTTTAGTAGCGGGCTACCCACAAGGCAGTAGTCAAGATGGATGCCTGTACACTAGTCCACATGGCTGAATAAATGACTAGCTCAAGCTAGCTGTTCATAATGAAAACGTCTATTTATTTATTTATGAACGTAACATGGTACCAGGATAAGAACATAAGAAATAGGAGCAGGAGTAGGCCATACGGCCCCTCGGGCCTGCTCCGCCATTCAATAGGATCATGGCATTGGATTGGTAATATCTGCTGAATATTGTGAAACGCGACATGGAGAATTTGAAGCCACCGGAGGGTTTGAAACTCACGGGGAATGTCGACTGCAATTGGCGGACTTTCAAACAACAATTCGAACTCTACATTGCTGCCATCGGGTTCGGTACGAAGCCAGATGCAAGGAAAATAGCGTTATTGCTCACGGTTGCAGGCCCACAGGCGATAGAGGTATTTAATACGTTTGTATTTGATCAAGAGGAGGACAGAGAAAAAATGGAAGATGTGCTAAAGAAGTTTGATACACGCTGTTCTCCCAAAAAGAACGAGACCTATGAGAGGTACGTGTTCCGTTCACGGACACAGCAGCAAAATGAGACTTTTGATAGCTTTGTGACCGATCTGAAACTGAAGGCACAGACATGTAATTTCTCTGAACTGAAATCATCCATGATTCGTGACCAGATTGTGTTTGGTATTCATGATAAAAAAGTCAGGGAACGTTTGTTGAGAGAAACCGAACTAACATTGGAGGATGCTGTGAAAATATGCCATGCCAGTGAGCTAGCTCGGCAGCACGCAAAGACTTTCAGTGAAATTAATAATGATGCGACTGTAATGAGTGACTGTGCTGCTGTCGGTGCTGTGTCCTACGAGGGGAAGAAACATGGGCAGAACAGAAATGCAAAGCAATCGGAGGATGGAATTTTTAATTGTAAATGCTGTGGTTACCAGCACCAGCCAAGACAATGCCCAGCGTTTGGGAAAATGTGCACAAAATGTAATGGAAAGAATCACTTTGCCAAACAATACTTTTCAAAAGTAAAAACAAAGAAAGGGCAACAAGTCAATGTGATTGAGGACACTGATTTAAGTGAGACATTTTTTGTAGGAATGGTGTCGTGACAATATAGAAAAGGATACAGAAAATGTGCAGCCCTCAGGAATGGACAATGCTGAACATAAAGTTAATGCAGTAAAAGAGGACAAATGGATGATGCCACTGCAGGTAAATGGAGCATTAGTTACATTGAAACTAGACACTGGGGCAAAAGCAAACTTAATCAGTATGAGTGACATTAAAAATATGAAAGAAAAGCCCAAAATACAGAAAAAGTCAGTACTACTGAAGAACTATAATGGACAGAAAATAGATAGCTTAGGTGTATGCAGACTTAAAGTGACAGTCAAAGACAAAGTGCATCATCTCATGTTTTCTGTTGTGGCTGAAGGACTTGATTCACTACTAGGTGACAAAGCTTGTGAGGACTTAGAACTGGTCAACAGAGCCTACTGTATAAACTGTGCCATAAGCAGACCAGATGACTCAGTGGATTCTGTAGTGAGTAATTTCCAGGATGTGTTCAAAGGATTTGGAGTTCTACCATTCACTTACAAGATCCAGCTAAAGGAGAATGCTCAGCCAGTGGTACATGCTTCACGGAGAGTTCCAGCACCCCTGCGTGACCGGCTCAAGAAAGAACTGGACAGAATGACCACACTAGGAGTCATCAGGAAAGTCGAAGAGCCAACAGACTGGGTTAACTCCATGGTATGTGTAAAGAAAAAGAACAATGATCTAAGAGTATGCATGGATCCAAAGGACTTAAATGCAAACATAAAACGTGAACACTACCAGATTCCCAAGCGAGAAGAAATCACCAGTGAAATGTCAGGTGCCAGACACTTCACAAAGCTCGATGCCTCACAAGGATTTTGGCAATTAAGACTGGATGAAGAGAGCACCAAATACTGTACCTTCAACACACCATTTGGCAGGTATTGTTTCCTCAATGCCTTTCGGGATAATATCTGCATCTGAAATCTTTCATAGAGCGATGGAACACATAATTGAAGGTCTGGAAGGAGTTTGGGTCTATGTTGATGACATCATCATCTGGGGCTCCACACTGAAAGAACACAATGAGAGACTGACTAAAGTGCTACAGAGCATACGCCGGAATGGACTGAAGCTCAACAAAGCCAAGTGTCAGTTTGGCGTCCAGGAAGTCACTTTCCTAGGAAATAATCTATCTGGTAAAGGAATAGAGCCAGATATGGAAAAAGTAAACGCCATACTCAACATACCCCGACCCACTGATAAAAAAGAGTGCTACGCATCATGGGGATGATAAACTTCATTGGAAAGTTCACTCCTAACTTGTCAGCCAAGACAGCCTGTCTGCGAGACCTGCTACATAAAACAAATGAGTTCGCATGGACAGAAAGACATGAACAAGAGTGGATGAACCTCAAAGCAGTGCTGACAACCACACCTGTACTCACCTTCTTTGACCCAACAAAGAGAATCAAAGTGTCAACGGATGCATCAAAAGATGGCCTAGGTGCGGTCTTGCTACAAGCAGAGGGTGAAGATTGGAAGCCTGTTGCCTATGCCTCCAGGTCTATGACTGATTCTGAGTGTCGATATGCCCAGATTGAAAAGGAATGTCTAGGCTTGGTAGTTGGACTAGAAAAGTTCCATGGCTACATATATGGACTTCCCACCTTCACAGTTAAGACAGACCACTGCCCACTGGTTGCCATCATAAAAAAAAAAATCTGAATGAGATGTCTCCAAGGATTCAACGACTCATGATGAAGCTGCAAAGATATGACTTTGAACTGATCTACACACCAGGCAAACACATAGGCCCAGTAATTCCGTTCCAAACACGTGAGTACGGTCGGGGTACTCACGCGTCTGGCCGGAGGAAATGCCGGTTTTCAGCATGCACAGCGCATGCGGGGAAATCCGGCATTTCCTGTCCTCTGAACGAAGAGGTTCAGAGGCACAGCGCGTGCGACTGCACAGGCAGCGCGTGCGCAGTAAAATTCGCCGGTTTCATTCATGCTTTCAGTGAGGTTAAGTCCTTGCAACTTACACATGAAAAAAGCATGTGTAAAGTTGCTCCAGAGGCTGCGGAGGAAGATATATTTTATCGTGGAGCTTCTGAAAGGCAATATTTTTGTTTGGGAAAGGGAGGAAAGTTATTTTAAGAAATGAGGTAAGTTTTAAAGTTTAATTTTTTTTTTAAACGGGTTTTCAGTACTGTAGGTAGAAGGAGCAATTGTGGCTGTGTGAATTGAATTTGCTGTGTTTATTAAATGTGAAAATGACTGTTCTAAAATGAGTAATGTAACATTTCCAACATTTTTAAGAAAGAAACTTCATCAGTAATATATTCTTTTAAGTAATTATGTATGTATGTCCATATATATTCCTTTACGTATATGTATATATTCCTTTACTTATGTGTATGAATGTATGTATTTAATTATGATTTTCCAATAAGTTACTTTCTCTGAAAGTCATAATTAAATACATACATTCATACACATAAGTAAAGGAATATATACATACATATACGCAAAGGAATATATACAGACATACGTACATAATTACTTAAAAGAATATATTACTGATGAAAAGTTTCTTAAAAATGTTGGAGTCATTTTCACATTTAATAAACACAGCAAATTCAATTGACATAGCCACAATTGCTCCTTCTACCTACAGTACTGAAAAGCTGTTTTAAAAAACAAAAATAAACTTTAAAACTTACCTCAGCATTTCTTAAAATAACTTTCCTCCCTTTCCCAAACAAAAATATTGCCTTTCAGAAGCTCCACGATAAAATATATCTTCCTCCGCAGCCTCTGGAGCAACTGTACTCATGCTTTTTTCATGTGTAAGTTGTAAGGACTTAACCTCACTGAAAGCATGAATGAAACCGGCGAATTTTACTGCGCACGCGCTGCCTGTGCAGTCGCGCGCGTTCTGCCTCTGAACCCCTTCGTTCAGAGGACAGGAAATGCCGGTTTTCCCCGCATGCGCTGTGCATGCTGAAAACCGGCATTTCCTCCGGCCAGACGCGCGAGTACCCCAACTGTACTCGCGCGTTTGGAAGGGAATTACTGGGCCAACATTTTACATGTCAATAAAATGAAAAATTTAACAATTGCACGATTTGCCCCCTCGCATCTGCGACTGAGGGTCCAAGGAGGTGCATTGCGCAAGAGGTCATCGTCGTACGTATCCTCACACTTCCCTTTCGGGAACTGTATGAAGTGGTGGAAGGATTTCTGGCCACGTTAACGCTCCTTCCGTGACCATAACCATCTTCATACCAGCCATTAGGGTGGTTAGTCCTATGGCGTGAGGGTTTTACGGGCTCCCACAACCCATCTGAGGGGGGGGCCACCCACACCCGCGGACGCAAGTATCCCGCTGGATGTCCACCCAGAATTTATAGTTGGAGCTCCGACTCCACTTGCCGGGACTGTCTGGAGCGGGGTTCGAAACCCTACTCCTTCTGGTCCAGCGGCGGGGATGCTTACCGCTACGCAAAAGGCCCACTCTGCGCAAAAGGTGACACCCATACGTTTCCTGCGCCTTTTCCCTCCCCGTGACTGGAGCCCTATGCTGCCACTTGAAAGACCAAGCTATCATCTGTCCTTTTTGCGGCGCCTTGGACTTCTCATTACCAATGATGAGCAGGCGCTGCGCCTCCACCTCGTTGAGGAGATTGCTGAGGTCATCATCAGTTCAATTGTGAGTTCTTTTAATGCCGTGAATTGTGCTCATTCCAGCCATTTCACGTTGTTAATCGGATTGGGCCTTTGGCGTAGCGGTAGGATCCCCGCCGCTGGGCCAGACGGGGTAGGGTTTCGAACCCCGCTCCAGACAGTCCCGGCAAGTGGACTCGGAGCTCCGGCTCTAAATTCTGGGTTGACATCCAGTGGGATATTTGCGTCCGTGGGTGTGGGTGGCCCCCCCCTCCTCGTATAGCTTGTGGGAGCCCGCAAAACCCTCCCGCCATAGGACTAATCACCCTAATGGCTGGTTCAAAGATGGTTACGGTCACGGAATGAGCGTTAATCACGGCCATAAATCCTTCCACCACTTCATACAGTTCCCCAAAGGGAACAGTGTGAAGACACGTATGACGACGACGTTGCTAAATAAATAAATGGAATAAAAAAAATTCTTTTAGGGCTTTTAAAAGTCTTTAAATTGCTTTAATTCTGTTTAAAACTACTTCAGATTCTTCAAAATAATGTAAACGTTTTAAAAAGTTTATAAAAGTTACCAAAAGCTTCATAAAAATACCAAAAACCTATTTGAAATGCTGCTTTGCATGTAAAAATGCTTTTCAGCTTGTGAGAAACATTGGGGCCGTGTCCTATTAAACTGAGACCTCGGGGCGTGTCTGAGTTGCACAGCGCGCTCCAGGCTTCGCGCTGGCTGCACTCCTGGGCGGCGTGACGTCAGACGCTGCCCGGGATTCTTCAGTTTAAAAAAGGAATTCCAGGCGTCCCTGGAGGTGAACGGCAGGCGCGTCGGGTAAGTGCAGATCGGGGGCTTGCACGCGCGGCGAGCCCCTGGCCCAAATTTCTGCCCCATAGTGTTAGCAGATGCACTATCCCGAGCACCCACAATGAGTCATGTGAGCTCTACTGAGGAAGACGTGGATGTTCATGTGAGTATGGTCACTGCTGCGCTGCCCGTGTCAGACACAAAATCAAAGCAAATAGCAGAAGAAACTAAAAGATACAGTGTTACAAACGGTAAACATCATGGTTGGCCAAAAGGTTCCTGTCCAAACTAATATCACATCAAGTCAGAGTTGAGTATCGCAAGTGGACTATTACTAAAACAGAACAGAATAGTAATTCCACAGGCTCTACGTCAAGACATGCTCAAAAGGATTCATGAGGGACACCTCGGAATTGAAAAATGCAAAAGGAGAGCAGGAGACGCTGTTTATTGGCCTGGTATAAATAAGGACATTGAGAACATGATAGGCGAATGTGAGACATGTCAGAAACACCAAAACAAACAAGCAAAGGAACCAATGATAGTAGCTGACTTACCAACAGCACCATGGCAAAAGGTTGGTATGGACCTTTTTCATTTGAATGGTAAAGAATATCTATTAGTGATTGACTACTATTCTAACTATCCTGAGATGGCGCTGCTCTCAAGCACACAGCAAGCAGTGTCATAATGCATGTTAAATCCATCTTCGCCAGACATGGAATTCCAAGGATTGCCGTTAGCGACAATGGTCCGTGCTTCAACTGTAAGGAGTGGCAACAGTTTGCAGCACATTATGACTTTCAACACATCACATCCAGTCCTCTGTATGCTCAGTCGAATGGTAAGGCAGAGAAAGGTGTTGAAGTTCTCAAACAGCTACTGAAGAAAGCAACAGAAAGCAAGTCTGATCCTTATCTCGCCCTGCTGAGCTACCGAGCCTCCCCTTTAGACTGTGGTTCTTCACCTGCTGAACTCCTAATGGGTCGCAAGTTGTGCACCACGCTACCCTGCTGTGCAAAAGAAAAGCAGAGTAAGGAACTGAGACAGAGACTTCAACTGTTAAAGCTGAAACAGAAATCACACTATGACAAGTCATCCAAAACTCTGAAACCATTGACAAGGGATGATGTTGTCAGGATTGAGGATCCAAATGCATGGAACAGGAAAGCTACAGTTCTTGAGGAAGTAGGACCAAGGTCGTAAGAACTGAGGAAGGACAGATTCTCAGGAGGAACCGCCGTTCCCTCCTGAAAACACAAGAAACGACCCAAGAGCAAATCGATGACAATGCCGCAACTGAATCTTGTCACTCACCACCAGAACAATCTAACACAAACACACATACAGGCTCTCATGAAAACACATCAGACTTAACTGTGCTGAGAAGATCCACACGTGAAGTAAAAAAGCCTGATAGACTTAATCTTTGAGTACAAAGAAAACTATAATAAAAGAATGAAAAGCTTAGAGTTCATAAAGTAAAGCTGTGAAAATGTGTTGACTGTTGTGAAGATGTTTATGTCGTTATGATTGTTTGATATTGATTGATATTGATTTTGTTTAACCTCTAAGGAAGGGGGATGTAATGATCAGTAACATGTCATTCTAGAATGGTACACTAGGTGGAGCTGTATGTTTAGTAGCGGGCTACCCACAAGGCAGTAGTCAAGATGGATGCCTGTACACTAGTCCGCATGGCTGAATAAATGACTAGCTCAAGCTAGCTGTTCATAATGAAAACGTTATTTATTTATGAATAACAGCGACGATGAAGGATCGGCGATATACTTCTAAGTCAGGATGGTGTGTGACTTGGAGGGGAACTTGGAGGTGGTGGTGTTCCCATGTGCCTGCTGACCTTATTGTGCCACCCAGTATCTAAATATAGACTTAGAGCAGCAACACTCCAATCACAACAAATGTGCGATATTTAAATGATACCATTCCTTTAAATATGAGTGATATAAGACTTTAATTTCATTTTGTTTATACCAATAATAATTGTGGAAGTCATTATAAAGGATCCTTTTTTTTTTAGGTGGAAATTCGCTACTGTTACTATTGAAAAAGGTAAGTGTTATGAATCGTGTGATCCAAATTTTTCACAGTTGTAGTATAGTATATATATATATTCTGGACTCTGGAACCAGATTTTCCTGGTATTTTCCTTCAATCAGCTGCAAATGATTTCTCTTCAAACAAGAAGTAATGAGGTCAAACTTGTTAATCCTTTTGTGTGAATGTCATTGCAGGGGTGTAAAGTGATCTAACAGTTGTACTCTGCACCAACGGCTTCCTTCAGTACAAAATTTGACTAAAAACAGAATAACACATGCCCCTCACCCTCAAACATATATATGGATTCATGAACAGTCTTATTTTTGTATTGTCTAATTGGATTCACCTTTATAATTACTTCCAGCCATCCAGTATGTCACATAAATTGTTTGAAGTCCTTGATTAATTTACAGCCTCCCAGGTATATATATATTTCTATATTTAAATGTATATTCTCCAGGAGAACTTTATTGCACGAGTAAACCAGGATGAGGCCAGTCAGCAAAATCTGTCCGACTTGATGGCCGGAATTTTTCTTTGGTCGGGTGTGTGCGGGCTGTATAGCGGGTCGGTAAAGCGATGTCTTGATCAGCCCGCTCTTCAGAGCGACTTTAGTGTAATGGTCCCAATTAAATCAGGCATGCGTGTTTCCCGGCCCTATTAAAGGGTGCAGGCCTGATGACATCATCGATGACTCATTTCCAGCGCCCATAGTTAAAGCAGCCTTGCACACAATTCATTTGAAGGTTGGTAAAGGTGCGTGAAAGGAGCATTGGAAAGGTTGGAGTTATTGTGAAAGTGAAAAATATGAATACCCAAAGGCAGAGGGCTGCACCCCGATTTACAGATACCTCGCTGCATATTCTGGTCGAAGCAGTAAGAGAACGCAGGGAGGTCCTCTTCCCAGCAGATGGATGCAAAAGACCGCCCCAAGAGACCAAAAGGGCCTGGCTGGAAATAGTAGAGGAGGTCAGCAGCAGGGAGATTGTGAGGAGGACCTCGATCCAGTGCAGGAAGAGATTCAATGACCTGATGTGCTCAGGAAAGTTGAGTGCAATGCCATACTCACCTTCATCCTGATGTGCCTGTCACCACATCACCATCACTCTGCCTTCCCAAGCCTACTCCTGCACATCATTACTCACACCAACATACCTTCCGTGTCATAGAGTTATACAGCACAGAAAGAGGCCCTTCGACCCATCGTGTCCGCGTCGGCCATCAAGCCCTATCTATTCTAATCCCATTTTCCAGCACTTGGTCCGCCAACCCATCCCATTCCATCTATGTACATACTCAAACCCCCTCTGACTAACCATCCCTCACACTCACCCTCATCCTAATGCAATCATAGCAAGTAACACCACAGAAGGAGGCCATTTGGCATTGGAACCCCACTCCCTCACAGTCACCCTCTACAGATGTAACCCATCCATTCCTTACACTCATTGCATCACTCTCACTCAAACTTCTCTTCTTTCCCTCCTTGCAGCAGAAAAGAGCCCACAACAACAGGGAGAGAATCGGAGGTGGCCCTCCACTCTTCGCATACCTAACAGCAGCAGAGGAGGGGGCTCTAGAGATCTCGGGAACTCGAGAGAAGCTAGCGGAGGGAGACGGAGAGAGGGGAACAGCCCAGCAACCTGGTTTCAGAATCACATCTCAGTCACATGACATACATCAGTCACTCATGGTGACTGATGCCAGCAGTCAGTGAAATGTTATCATGTGCATAATGGTAACATTACCCATTCTTATTATGACACTTGTAATTCATCTCTTTACTCTCCCACAGGTCCATCAACTTCCCCCCACTGTCCAGCTGGAGGAGGAAGATGACCCCTCAGAGGAACCTCCAGCCTTTGAGGGTGCGGCATCAGCAGCCCCAAGTGCAACCAGCACCAGCGCAGATACGCACACCTCAGTGGGTCCTTTGCGCCATAGAGTAGAGTTGTCAACTGGTATCTTCCAATTCACAAGAGCAGGTGGTGCTGACAGGGACAGCAGTGGAGACTCCTCGGCGGAAGGCGCAGGACGCTCCAAGCTCTGCTGAGTAGCATGCAGACGATGAGCCTTGGGGGCCATCGAGAAAGAGAGTGATCTTGGAGGGACAGCAATAATTGAGGCTCTGGCATCTTTTGCAGCCGCAATGTCTGCAAATGTTTAGAGATTGGAGGAGTCCATCTCCAGTGTGAGCACCACCATGTCGCAGGCGATGGTGACAATGTGCTCTTCCATGGAAAGGATGGCATGGAGCAGCAAATGTGCCACTCACATGAGCACATGCTAGCTGTGGACAACAGATGGCAGTCACTTATAGACCTCCTCGCAAGGAGGAATGTAAACGTAGACTTGGGCCTTCATCGCCCCACTGTTGTGCAGCAAGGTGCTCTCCAGCTCCTTGCTAGCAGGGAAGTGCGGGTGGCTCATGAGAGGGATGATGGTGAGAGGGAACATGGAAGTGGGGGCTCTTCTCAAAGTGCTACCGCTTCTCCCCCGTTGCCTCCCCCTCAGTCAGAGCCCCACATGCTTCCTCGGATCCCGATGGTCGAGTCTGTCCCTGCACAGTCGCAGGAGGAGCAGACTTTGTCGTGGCCATCACAGGCTCCATAACCCAGAGGACGTCTGCCAAAAGTGTCTTGACGAGTTGCAGCAGGGAAGTGAGCAGCCTGCAGCTACCTCTGCTGAAGCCTCATAGAAGGACTCGGAAAAGAAAAACGACACAAAATTAGATGCACAAGGGTATGCACATTGGTGTATCAAAAAATGTTAGTGCTAAGTTTCAGTTATTTTGATGACACACACAAATGTTTTTGTTTGCACCACTTTCGGGTCTTGTCCATTTTTGCCTCAAACCTTGGAAGAGGCATTGTCACTTGGAGTTAACCTTGAGCACTGGGGTTTTGGTTGAGAGGAATGGCTTGGTCATTGTAGAGATGCTTTATGGTGTTGTGGGGGGACTTAGTACAGCATGTGGCACTGATGTGGCTGCATTGGAGCAAGTTAAGTAAATCTGGCCATGATGAGGCCATCCCGGGCCTCCTGGGCAGCAATGTGCCCCGCTGTTTGTGCCATCTGCACCTCCAGGTTGTTTCTCCTCCTCCTGTTAAGAGGCTGTGTGCTCTGTGCCGTGCTCCTCTTGCAGCTCAAATCCTCGCTGCTGTGCTATGTTGTGCAGCGCGCAGCAGACGACGATGATTCTGGAGACCCTGACTGGTGCATACTGAAGGGCTTCTCCAGATCTGTCAAGGCATCTGAAGTGCATTTTCAGCATGCCTATTGCTTGCTGTATGAAACATCTGGTGGGGATGTGGCTCTCATTATAACGCTCCTCGGCCTCAGTACTTGGTCTCCTCAGGGGTGTCATGAGCCACGTCTTCAGTGGATAGCCCTTGTCTCCAAGTAGCCAGTTTGGAGGTGCGAAGAGCTGAGGGAGGGTGGACTGGAGCAGCACGAAATAGTCATGACAGCTGCTAGAGAATCTGCCGCACACATGCTTAATCATTTTTTTATGGTTGCAGACGAGCTGCACATTGAGGGAGTGCTAGCCTTTGTGGTTCACAAACACTCCTGGGTGATGATGGGGTGCCTTCATGGCCACGTGTGCAGTCGATGACGCCCTGCACCTGTGGGAAGTCAGCCAGAGCCACAAAGCTGAGCGCCCGCTCAGTAATACTGGCCTCATCCAAAGTTGATATAATTGGCTGATTTGTGAAACATGGCATCGGTCACCTGGGTGATGCATTTGTGGGCGGCCGACTGCGAGGTCCCGCAAATGTCTGCTGCAGATCCCCGGAAGGAGCCTGAGGCCAAGAAGTTGAGGACTTTGACAGCCACTGGTAAGGAGTGTCCACCACGACCTCTGGGCAGCAGGTCTTGTTCCAGCAAACTACAAATGTCTGCGACAACCTGGCGTGATAACCTGAGCCTACTGAAGCACTGCTGCTCAGTAGTGTTGAGGAAGCTCATCCTCTTCCTGTATACCCTGTGTTGGGGATCTCGCTGCAGCTGTGTGGTGCCCCCTCTCCCTGTGGAGCATCAGGTCGTTGAGAAGGCTGCTGGTGGTGGGGCTCATCTTGATCTGATTCTGAGGTCCAAGGCAGCCAGGCTGCTGTAGTAGATGGCAGGTAAAGTGGAGATCAGAGGGCCAATCCCTCAATGTTGTGATAGTAGCAATGTGGTGCGAGTGGCTTCCCAGGTTTCAAAAATGACCTGCAAGCTGTGGACAAAATGGAGTGAGCTAGAGCCATTCCATGAGGCAAGTAATGAGGTGTAATGTTGCAGTATTAATGTGCTTTTCCCAGAATTCAATGAATGAACTCGCCAGTGGTCACAGGCGAGGTACCCGAGCTCCTGCAGTAAAACTCAAAAGCTGCTGCTAAATTCACTGTTAAGGGTCTCTCAACAAGAAGTTAATGATTTCAATGAGGTCGCCCACCTCTGCCGATCGGGTCCATGTCGCGCCTTCAAAGGCGCCCGAGTTAAATGCACGAGGGAGCGGGATGACAGTGGGTTCCCGACGCGCTTCCTATTTCCAGGATTTTTACTGCCAACCTGCCCCCAAACCCGCACGCTCGGCAATGGGAAAATTCCGGACAATGTTTACAATTTCTGTATCCAGGACATAAAAAGTCATCAGGCCCATACATGCGCGCCCCATCCTCCAGCTGATTCCAGCCCCATATACAAAGTCTGTCTTCATAGCCCAATGTTTTCAGGCCAGGAATAATCCTTTTAGTCTTTTTCTACACATTAGCCAGAGTAAAAACATCCTTCCCAAGGTTGGCAGACCAAAACTGGATGCAGTAATCTAAATGAGGATTTCCCATGACCCTAATATTGTGGTCCTAGTATTGTAATGAATGTTCCAGGACCCTGTTTGAGTCATATATACTAAATGACAATGGGTTGGGAGAGAGATTTCAGATATTCTCTCCACAGAGCCATCTAGTAGCCAGAGCCTGCAACTACATTGGGAAAGTTGACACAGGAAAATTAAATGGGAAATGTTGACAAAGGAAGGCTTTAGAAAGGATGATTTTATATATGCATATATACAACACCCATACACAGAAATTATTTTAGTACTTGCCTCGATAAGCCTCCTCTGCAGTTCCACCGGGTTTTACTGAACAGAATGTCCATGGCTGATGCTATGCCCAGTAGGCCATTAAAATGCCATCTGGGCCCTTTGTATGTCATCGAACCACGATTTGCTGGATTTATGAGGCTCCTGCCTGATTCCCATGAAATCACGAAAAGGTATATTGCGACGATTGGAATCGAGGCAGCAAGCGCAGCACTATTTTAACTCTGCTATCAACGTCCTCCCTCCCCCCACCTCAGCACCTCTTTCCTAAACAATGTGCACCCATGCATGCTAATTTCAGACTCATACTTGAGTCCCAACCATGTCTCTGTGAAGGCTGTCTGTTCAGGGTTGTCAGTAGCATATAGCTGCAGTGAACTTTTTTAGTTATTTAAGCAAACCGGATAAACATTGCTCCCAAAAGATATGAAGGAACCATCCCTAATTGTCTTCCTTTTAAATATTCTGAGATGATTGAAAGACACTTCCTGTGAAGTACAAATACTTTTTCCTGTATTTTGGAGCCTCTTGAAATATATTCCTATATTACATGCACAGATGACAGTGAAGAAAAATGAACCAACTAAATATGTAACATTTTTCTCTGGCAGTTATTCCCCTCTTGGCTGATTTGACCTTGCTCATACTTTGCTGTTTTCTCCCTATTTTGTTGTCTGATCTTCATTTTCTTCTGGCTCCTTTGTCTTTGTAGCAGGTCCTGTGGGTAATCCTGCAGTAGCTGCATGATTTAGGTACGTAGACAGGAGGTATTATGAACTATATCGTAGGTCATTCAGCACAGCAAGGAAGGAGTGACAGCACTGGCAAGTTAAACAGCAGTTACAATAGCATTTTGCTCTCTTTTCTTTCAGTTGCTGCTCAGTAGAGATGAAACATTGCAGATTGCAAGTGTGCAATGTATGACTTCCATACTCGTCCACTCTCCAGTGCAGTACGCTCCTGCACTAGTATACGCAGATATTCCAGGTTACTGTTTTTTTACTAAGGTGTATTTCCCGTCTTGTTTTCTCATGAAAAGTTGTTGCATCTTTAGTGGTGGTTTACCTCCATAACATATCTCGCCTCTGTCCCTATGCTGGCCCATCTGCAGCTGATACCCTCATTCTCATCTGTCATCTCCAAATTTGACTATTCCAATGCTTTCTTTGCCCACTTCCCATCTCTTCCCCCCCTTTTAATCTACAGCTTGTCCAAAATTCTGCAGTTCGTATCCTATCTCGCACTAAATCCTGCTTGCCCATTATGACCATCCTCGGTGACCAACGTTGACTCCCAGTGCTAAAATTCCTGTCCTTGTCTTTGAATTCCTGCATGATCTTGCCTCTTCCTACTACCATGATAAGTTCCTTTGTCCTTTATTTTAATAGAGAAATTAACCTATTTATTTTAAATCTTAAAACCTCCATTAAAATAGCACATAAAAGAATTTCAGATATTGGCCCAGAAGTTCGGGTCGGAGGCTTCCCGCGGGTGCAAGCCTCCGACCTGCACTTACCTAGCGCGCCGGCTGTGGGCCCGCGTGGGATTCCGATCCTGGGCCTCCTCCAACTGCCGGCACGCAGTGCTTGCGTATCCCAGGGGCGCAGTTAGTTCGAAGTGTCCCCTGGGATCACTTGGGCCATGGAGCGCCAATGGTAGCAGGGAATGCTTCATTCATAAGTTTGACAGGAAGAGCTGTCAAACCTATATGTACTATAAGCCCCAAAACCTAACTAAAACTTCAAATAAAAAATTTTTTTTAAATTACATTTTTAAAATAACTATAAATTATATAAAATAACTATTTTAAACTAATTTAAATTTTTGAAAAAATTAATTACATTTTCTAACAGGGCTAAAAATAAACTTACCTTTCTTTAAAGTATTTAAAAATAATAAACCTGTGGGAAAAAATGTTTAAATTTTATTTAATTCACCACTTACCTTGTTAAAAGCAGGCCTTGAGCCTGCTTTTTATATGTGTAACTCCTGGAGACTTACCCTCCCGGAAAAACCTGGGAAAAAAAACGTAAGTTCGATGCGCACGCGCTGCCTCTCCGGCGCACACGTTCCACCTCTGAACCCCTCTTTCAGGGGAACGGAAGTGCCGGTTTCCCGCGCATGCGCAGTGCATGCACGAAACCGGCACTTCCATTGGGCTTACGGGTGAGTACCCCGTGCGTACTCTCCCGTGGAGACCCGAATTTCTGAGCCAATAGCAAATAATGGGACACTTAACCCTGCCTGCCTGGGCAGTTAAAATCACCCAGGTCACATAGCCTCCCTGGAGCTGCCGGGAACTGAGCGGCCATGGTTTTCAACTGTTCAAGGACAATCGCCCAAAGCCGGCAGGATCCTTTTTAAAGATATGCATGTTCGGTCCCCATGACATGGATCAGGGCCGAAGAGTCCCAAAAAGGTAAGTTTTTTTTTAAATTTTGTTTTTTACTTTCCTCCTGGGGCCTGCATTGGAGTGCTCCTCTAAAGAAAGTTTAGGCTTCCTCTGCCGTGATCTCGCACCCCCCACTCCCGATCGTGGGGACCCCCATGGTAGGGTCCGGTAGCCAATCCTGCCTGTCACCTGTCCTCGGCGAGTCCGGCAGCATTTCAAATGAGGCCTGGGAGTTAAAGTATCCCGAGACTCTTATTTGCTGCAGTGTGTGAGTTTTGAACTGACATGAAGGGGGTCATTTGAACCCCGAAGAACGGGTGGGTTTGTTGACCGGGTTTCCCGGGGCTTGATCTCCCCACCACTGTCACAATCTCCCCCTGACCGCCACACACTCCCCCTGACCTTCTAGCAAAGCGTGCAACCTCGCTCTCTTCACACCCACCCCCCCCCTCCCCCAACCAATTTCTCACTACCTTCCTCCCTCATCTCCGCTCCCCAGCTATGGCCTTGTGCTGCAGGCTTTGGCGGGAAACTTGCTGAAAATATTTGAAGGACGGCTGCTATTAATTTCAACAGGACGTTCGGGAAATCTTTGTTTCCAGGTTAACCGTCCGGGATTCCACCCCACCTCCCGCTCTCTTCACTGGCCCGAGTAAATATCGGGGCTGAAAACTCACCTGCCGAAAACTGGTTCGCCCTTACAATAGGTGCCATTGTGTTTGTACACTAATATTCGAAGAGCCTAATTTCAAGACATAAGTTTTCTATTAATGTTAATTAGTCAACTATGTTAATAGTGACAGTGTAACTGAGAACTACCAAAGCTAAAACCAGTTGTGGCTAGTGGATTCAAATGACAGGCGACCGACTGAAATCTCTGATTGCCTGTATGTGGTGGGCAATGGAGTTTTGTTTTTGCTTTCTCTGAAATTGAGCCTACTGATGGCCAGATAACTATTGAAACTCATCACAAGTTTGCCTCAAACTCCATTTCCTCTGGTTTGTAAATCAAACCTTGCACTGAGATTGCTTTGTTGAGAGATATTTTTCTAACTCTGCTGTCTTTTCCCTAGAATTTCTGTTCGAGCGACTCTCCAGTACAGATGAGATCTTGGTATGGTCGGTATACAGTTGTCTTCTCCTGCTGACTGAGGAGAAACTTTTCTTTTCTAAGTGCCACACCATTTATGGTAAGTGAGATTGAAGATTGCTTGTAGGGATGTCCATGAGCCAACGTATTTAACAGGAGAACACAAAGTAATATCAGTTTAGACATTCAAGTAATGCTGTGTCAAACGGGAGCTTTTTACTATAAAAAGGTGCTGGGTAGCTCACTGTCCATTGTGAGAGGGGCAGGGGAGAAAAAAGTCTTGATTTAAGAAAAAGGAGCTGGATGAATATCTAGTGAACAACATGATTGATGGATAAGTGTGGACATAGACAAAGAAATACTCAATGGTTTCAGTTCTGTTTGATCATGGAAATGCAGTTGTGGAGTACAATTATTCAGAGTCCAATAGCATAGATTGTTATAATGGGTTGATATCTTGAAGCTTTTGTTCAATTAATTTTGGGGGTTAAGGATAGATTTCACAATTTATTCTTGCATGTTTATCTGTGACTGTTTATCTTCATCAAATAAAATCAGAAAAACCCCAACTAATCAAATTATACTTGGCCTCGTGTAAGAAGTGGGCAAAATAACCTCACAACTTTGAAACCCATTTGCCACCTATTAGCCCTATTAATCCCAGGACCAGGATCTCAAACCCGGCACTAAGCTCATGGTCTACAGAGCAGCAGTGATACCCGCCCTCCTGTATGCCTCAGAGACACGGACCATGTACAGCAGGCACCTCAAAGCACTGGAGAGGTACCACCAACGCTGCCTCCGCAAGATCCTGCAAATCCATTGGCAGGATAGGCGCACCAATGTCCGTGTTCTTGCTCAGGCCAACATCCCCAGCATTGAAGCTTTGACCACACTCGATCAGCTCCGATGGACGGGTCACATTGTCCGCATGCCCGATACAAGACTCCCAAAACAAGCGCTCTACTCGGAGCTCCGGTACGGCAAGAGAGCCCCAGGTGGGCAGAGGAAACGCTTCAAGGACACCCTCAAAGCCTCCTTGAAAAAGTGTAACATCCCCATCGACACCTGGGAATCCCTGACCCAAGACCGCACAAAGCGGAGGAGAAGCATCCGGGAAGGTGCCAAACACCTAGAGTCTCTTCGCCGGGAGCAAGCGCAGGCAGCGCAAGGAGTGCACAACCCAAACACCCCACCCACCTGCCCCTTCAACCACCGTCTGCCCCACCTGTGACAGAGACTGTAGGTCCCGCATTGGACTCACCAGTCACCTGAGAACTCATTTTTAATGTGGAAGCAAGTCATCCGAGGGACTGCCTAAGAAACATAGAAACATAGAAGATAGGAGCAGGAGTAGGCCATTCGGCCCTTCAAGCCTGCTCCGCCATTCAATGAGATCATGGCTGATCATCCAAATTCAGTACCCTGTCCCTGCCTTCTCCCCATATCCCTTGATCCCTTTAGCCTTAAGAAATATATCCAACTCTTTCTTGAATATATTTAATGAACTGGCCTCCACCGCCCTCTGTGGCAGAGAATTCCACAGGTTCACCACTCTCTGGGTGAAGAAATTCCTCCTCATTTCAGTCCTAAATGGCTTACCCCTTATCCTTAGACTATGACCCCTGGTTCTGGACTCCCCGGCCATCAGAAACATCCTTCCTGCATCTAGTCTGTCCACGCCTGACAGAATTTTATAGGTTTCGATGAGATCCCCTCTCAATCTTCTAAACTCCAGTGAGTATAAGCCCAATCGACACAATCTCTCCTCATACGTCATTCCTGCCATCCCAGGTATCAGCCTGGTGAATCTTCGCTGCACTCCTTCCATGGCAAGAACGTCCTTCCTCAGGTAAGGCGACCAAAACTGCACACAATACTCAAGATGTGGTCTCACCAAGGCCCTGTACAACTGTAGCAAGACATCCTTGTTCCTGTACTCGAACCCTCTTGCTATGAAGGCCAACATACCATTTGCCTTCTTAACCACCTGCTGCACCTGCATGCTTACCTTCAGCGACTGGTGCACAATAACACCCAGGTCTCTTTGCACTTCCCCTTCTCCCAATCTATTGCCATTCAAATAATAATCTGCCTTCCTGTTTTTGCCACCAAAGTGGATAACCTCACATTTATCCACATTATAGTGCATTTGCCATGTTTCTGCCCAATCACCCAACCTGTCCAAATCGTACTGGAGTTTCACGACATCCTCCTCACAGCTTACCCTCCCACCCAGCTTTGTGTCGTCTGCAAATTTGGAGATATTACATCCAATTCCCTCGTCCAGATCATTAATATATATTGTGAACAGCTGGGGTCCTAGGACCGATCCTTGCGGTACCCCACTAGTCACTGCCTGCCACTCAGAAAACGACCCGTTTATTCCAACTCTTTGCTTTCTGTCCACCAACCAGTTCTCTATCCAAGTCAATACCTTGCCCCCAATCCCACGTGCCTTAATTTTGCACGCTAATCTCTTATGTGGGACCTTATCGAAAGCCTTCTGAAAGTCCAAATACACCACATCCACTGGTTCTCCCTTATCTATTTTACCAGTTACATCCTCAAAAAATTCCAGTAGATTAGTCAAGCATGATTTACCTTTTGTAAATCCATGTTGACTTTGTCCGATCCTGTCACTGCTTTCCAAGTGCTCTGCTATTACATCTTTTATAATAGACGCTAGCATTTTCCCCACTACTGATGTCAGGCTTACCGGTCTATAATTCCCTGCTTATTCTCTACCACCATTTTTGAATAGTGGGGTAACACTAGCTACCCTCCAATCCATGGGTACTGTTCCAGAGTCTATCGAGTTCTGGAAGATGACCAGCAATGCATCTACTATTTCTAGGGCCACTTCCTTAAGTACCCTGGGATGTAGATTATCAGGCCCTGGGGATTTATCGGCCTTCAGTCCCATCAATTTTCCTAACACCATTTCCCTACAAATACTGATTTCTTTCAGTTCCACCCTTTCATCAGACCCTATGTTCCCCGGCATCTCTGGGAGGTTATTTGTGTCCTCCTTTGTGAAGACACAACCAAAGTATGAATTTAGTTGGTCTGCCATTTTTTGTGCCCCATTATAAATTCCCCTGATTCTGACTGCAAGGGACCTACGCTTGACTTCACCAATCTTTTTCTTTTCACATATCTATAAAAGCTTTTACAGTCAGTTTTTATGTTCCCTGCTAGCTTACTCTCATATTCTATTTTCCCTTTCTTAATTAATCCCTTTGTCCTCCTTTATTGAATCCTAAACTGCTCCCAATCCTCAGGATTATTGCTTTTTCTAGCCAATTTATGTGTCCTCTCCTTGGATTTTATGCTATCCCTAATTTCCCTTGTTAGCCACAGTTGAGTCACCTTTTTTGTTTTACTTTTATGCCAAACTGGGATGAACAAATTCTGTCGCTCATCCATTGGTCTTTGAATGTTTGCCATTGCCTATCCACCATCAACCCTTTGAGTGCCATTCCCCAATCAATCCTACCCAACTCGCTCCTCAGACCATCGTAGTTTCTTTTATTTAAATTGAGGACCCTAGTCTCTGAGTCAACTACTTCATTCTCCATCTTAATGAAGAATTCGATCATATTATGATCGCTCCGACCCAAGGGGCCTCGTACAACAAGATTGCTAATTAATCCTTTCTCGTTACATAATACCCAGTCTAAGATGGCCTGATCTCTGGTTGGTTCCTCGACATACTGGTCCAGGAAACCATCCCGTAAACACTCCAGGAATTCCTCCTCCACAGTATTGTTACTAATTTGGTTGGCCCAATCTATATGTAGATTAAAGTCACCCATGATGACTGCTGTGCCCTTATTGCACGCTTCTTTAATTTCCCTTTTAATGCCATCCCCAACCTCCGCCTTACTGTTTGGAGGTCTATATACCACTCCCACTAATGTTTTTTTCCCCTTAGTATTTCTCAATTCTACCCATACAGATTCCACATCATCAGAGCTAATATCCATCATTACAATTGTATTAATCCCTTCTTTAACCAGTAATGCTACCCCACCTCCCTTTCCTTTTTGCCTATCTTTCCTGAATATTGAAATCCCCCTGGATGTTGAGTTCCCAGTCTTGGCCATCCTTGAGCCACGTTTCCGTAATCCCAACCAAATCATATTCGTTTACCTCTATTTGCGCAGCCAATTCGTCCACCTTATTACAAATGCTCCTCGCATTAAGACACAAAGCCTTCAGGCTTGTTTTTTTAGCGCTCTTAGACCTATTAGAATTATTATTTACTGTGGCCACGTTTGATTTAAACCGTTGATTTCTCTGACTGCCACTTTTGTTTTTCTCCTTCCTATCTTTTGCTTTTATCCCTGTTTCCCTTTCCTCTGTCTCCCTGCTCAGGTTCCCAGCCCCCTGCCATTTTAGTTTAACCCCCCCCCCCCCCCCCGAACAGTGCTAGCAAACCTCCCCGCAAGGATATTTGTCCCGTTCTGGTTCAGGTGCAACCCGTCCGACTTGTACAAATCCCACCTTCCCCAGAAGCAGGCCCAGTGATCCAGGAAACTAAAGCCCTCCCTCCTGCACCAACTCTTTAGCCACGCATTCATCTGCTCTATCCTCCTATTCCTATACTCACTAGCACGTGGCACCGGGAGTAATCCAGAGATTACAACCTTTGAGGTCCTGCTCTTTAATCTGCTACCTAGCTCCCTAAATTCTTGCTGCAGGACCTCATCCCTCTTCCTACCCATGTCGTTGGTCCCAATGTGAACCACGACCTCTGACTGTTCACCCTACCCCTTCAGAATGCCCTGCAGCCGTTCAGTGACATCCTTGACCCTGGCACCAGGGAGGCAACAAACCATCCTGGAGTCACGTCTACGGCCACAGAACCGTCTATCTGTTCCCCTTACGATAGAATCCCCTACCACTATTGCTCTCCCACTCTTTTTCCTCCCTTCCTGAGCAGCAGAAGCACCCCTGGTGCCAGGAAGTTGGCTGCTGCTGCCTTCCTCTGGTAAGTCATCCCCCTCAACAGTATCCAAATCGGTGTACCTGTTTGAGAGGGGGATGGCCACAGGGGTCCCCTGTACTACCTGCCTGCCTCTACTGCTCTGCCTGATGGTCACCCATTTCCCTTCTGCCTGTGCAGCCCTTACCTGCGGTGTGACCAACTCACTAAACGTGTTTTCCACGACCCTCTCAGCATCATGAATGCTCCAAAGCCCATCCATCTGCCGCTCCAGCGCCGCAATGTGGTCTGCTAGTAGCTGCAGCTGGATGCATTTCTGGCACACATGGTCGTCGGGGACACAGGCAGCGTCCCTGAATTCCCACATAGAGCAAGAGGAGCATAACACGGGGCTGGGCTGTCCTGACATGACTTACCCTTTAATTAATTTAAGAAGAGACCTATTAATCCCAATACCTTGCACAATGGGGAGGAGGAAGGGCGAGGAATTTGAGATGCTATCTACAGGTATAAAGTCTGTATTACAAGATCGGGAGATAGGTTTGAATGAAGAACGCCCAATTGATTTCATCCTTTCAGAATACCTACTATCTCCAAGTTACAGCAACTGACTATTTCATAAATGAGTACAGTGATTGCTTCTCACCTATCATTCTTAGTGACCATTTCAACTGTTGATCTCCCTCTGTGTAAAGAAATTTTCTGGCACTGGGCATGGGCCACATTCAGCAGAAGTTATTTGGATACACTGGGGGTAGAAATTGGTATGTGCTTCGCCCGTTTTATGGGCATAAAATGGTTGCAATGCATGCCAGTTTCTGTGCATGAGGTCCTGTACATAATCTGCGCTGACGGCATAGCCGCCGCCATATTGGTCCTCACTGTTTTCAGGTGTACCCAGCAACTTCCTGAAATCAGCGTTGGATTAATTTAAATATGTATAGAAGTGTTCTGCGCCTGTTTCAGGACCCTTCTGCAAAATGTGTGAAAAGCTAGGTGAAAGCCCGGACTCGTTTTTGCAGTTCTTCTTAAAGGGACAGTCGAAGGCTGCTGAGGAAATGGCAGGTAGAGTTTTTTTATTTATTTCCCCTCTGTGCACCATGGAGGAGCAGGAGTGCTCCTCTCAGCTCCACAGGATTACTGTGGGCCGCTGCCAGCGCATACTTGGCCCTTTTGCATCTCACTCCTCCATGTACTGAAGCACGTGATGTAAAATCAGAGCAGGCAGCTCTCTACGTGCAGTGAGACTCCTCAGTCTTTATGTACCATTTCTCCCCATTCGCCCACTAGTGGAAACAGTCTTTCATTATTACCCACAGTAAGGTCCCCAAGTTTCACTCGCCCCTTTACTGGCTGCTTCTCTCTTAGCGTTGTTCACATTCACAATGTTGCTGCTGCTCCTGGCTCTTCAAGTAATGCAAAGTCCCATGCCCACCCCACCCCATTATGCAGTCAGCTTTCCCCCCGCCAACCCCCGCAGCCTCAATCCTCCCGACCCCCAGTCTCCCTCTTTCCCCCGCCTGTGCTTTAATCTTCCGACTTCCATTCTGTAGTCTCCCTCTCTCCCCGTCCGTGCTCCAATCCTCCCGACCCCCAGTCTCCCCCTCTCCCCAGTTCGTGCTCCAATCTCGTGACTCCCATTCCTCAGTCTCCCTCTTTCCCCGTCCAAGCCCCAATCTCCCAACTCCCATTTTGCAGTCTCTATCTCCCGACCCCTATTCACCAGTCTCCCTTTCTCCACCAAGCCCCCATCCCCTAACTTTCAGTCCCCGTCACCTCTCCCCTGATCCCCAGATCCCTTTCACCCTCTCCCGACCCCCACCCCTCGAGGCCCAATCTACCGAGCTCCCCACCCCCTAAGGCCAAATCACCTGAGCTACCAACCCCTGTTCAAATCTCCTGAACCCCCCTCCAATTCCCAAACTCCTGACCCTCTTCAATCCAACCCCCAGTCCCAATCTCCCGACTTCCTCCCAACCCCACTTAGTCCCAATCTCCTGTCCTCTAGTCTCTGTTCACCCTCTTCTAGTCCAGCCCGACCCCACACCTCTCTCAGCTCCATCGCTCTCTCTCCTCCAGCAGCCAGATTCTGGTCATCCCTAAGCAGGTGCTGTCTCTCTGTGCCAGTGGGGGGGCGGGGGGGGAAGGGGGGTGACACCATGGAGTAGGGTGGGGGGTCGTTGCTGTGGTGTGAAATTTAAAAGACGCAGTTTTCCCTGGCTGTTGGAAGCAGCGCCTGGGAGATTCAGCAACCCTAAGCACAGCATACCGCGGACCAGATGAAACCGTACATTTAACACCCCTGCTCTATAACGTCCGTTCTCCTTTCAAGATTAAGAGCCTCAGGTTACCCAGCATCCTTTTTAGCTCATGTCCAGCTTCTGGATCTGTGTTCTTGGTGTTTCTAGGAGATATCTTGATATTTCAATACTAAACATATCTTCAGTGTTACAGTTGTAGGTCCAAGACCAAGCGGCACCTACCCACTTTTAAAAATATAAATTACAGGTATTGAATCCTTAGTTCGTAGCTTGAAAGAGACTATGAGGGTGAACAACATTGAGGTCCAGAAGCAAGGTCTACTATTGTTTGGAGAGATTTTAAAACGGTAAGAACCTATACTGTTTGAGATTTTTGAACAAGAAGCAAAGAGTCTGTGTTGGTACTTTCATTTATTACATGGATAGCAGTGTTCGCTGTTTCAGTATTGTCATAACTGCTGGCAAGGATGGTTACAAACAAAATTAATCTGCATATACTTAGGCAACTAAGCCTTTCCACCATCTACAAGGCACAAGTTGACATGAATCTTGCCATTCATGTGGAAATGACTTATGAAATGATACTGGGCGGCCTGCTGGTGGCGCTGTCCAGGGAGAGTATAAATACTCTGGCATGGGCCCAGCTTGCTCAGGACATTCTTTACCAGGAACTAGTAAAGGACACAACTAGATCTCCATGTTGAAAAACAGTTGATTAAAGCCTTGTTTAATACTTAGACCAAGTGCCAAGTAGTTTTCTTGCGTCAATGTAATCAACTGCAACCCGCTCCACGCTCTGAGTGATTTGGGAACAGACAGCTACGATTTAAACTGTAGAAGGAAACTTGGATGTAGTAATCAATCCATCATGGAGAAACTACTCCGACCCGCCCGTCTCGACCTGGACCCGAATTTACTTACAGCTGCTAAGGTATGGAAACACTGGTATCGTACCTTCGGCAACTTCCTCGGAGTGTGGTGAGAATGTTCCTAATAAGTTACGAATGCTTGCCAATTATGTATCCCCTCATGTGTTTGACTTTATTGAAGACTGTGTAGACTATGACTCCGCTATCCAAACACTACAGCAACTATATATTAAGGCCCCAAACGAAATTTTTGCTCAGCACCTACTTGACAACAACCCGGGGTATCACTTGACGAATTCCTTCAAGAGCGTCGCAGGCTCATCAAAGATTGTAACCTTAAAGCTGTTTCAGCTGAGCAGTACCGGGGGGAATTAATTTGTGACTCTTTTATTAATGGAATTGCTTCTCCCCTCATACGCCAGCATCTGTTGGAGAATAAAACGTTCTGGTTACAAGCTGCCTATAACCAGGCATATTCTCTGGACTTAGCTCAAAAAAATTCAGATGCCTATTTTTTACCATATGCACGGACTGCTGCTACCACTTTTAGTGACTCCCCAGTAAGCCTCAGGTGGAAGCCCTCACTGATGACGACCCTACCCTAGCGGCATCTTGGCAATCTAAAAAGAAGTGTTTCTTCTGTGGAGGTGCATTTCACTATAGGAAATGTTGTCCTGCTCGTAATGCAACCTGCAATCATTGCAGCAAGAAAGGTCACTTTTCTAAAATATGTCAGTCAAGAGCCTCTCCTAGGGTTACAGCTGCTATATATAAAACTGCTCCTCCCCCAAGAGCCACTACTAGTGTTACAGCTGCTATCTCAAACTGCTCCTCCCCCAAGAGCTACTAGTGTTACAGCTGTTTTCCCCAAAGCCTGTCCCATGCAGCCACGAGGGTTTCGGTAAATGGACACATTTTGAGTGCATTAATCGACTCGTAGTTCTGACAGCTTCATCAGTGAGCGGGCTGTCAGTAAGTTAAAACTGCGTATTTACCCCTCGGACAGGGAAATTGTAATGGCTCTGACGACACTGACCACCAACTCTTGGCTTTTGACTTGTCGACATTATTCTCAATGGCCGCACTTATTTTTCCACCCGACTTGGGGTGCTCAAAAACCTGTGCAAAGGTGTAACCGACAGTACTATCAAGCAGCACTGACTCACCAATAACCTGCTCACTGATGCCCAGTTTGGGTTCCGCCAAAACCACTCTGCTCCTGACCTCATTACAGCCTTGGTCCAAACAGAGTGGATGAAATTGGCCATACCGCAAAGGGAAAAGACCTGATCGAGGCATTTGGTCACTGTGGAAGTAAGCATATTGGGACAGGGGAAAGCAAAGGAAAGCTCCTGGGACAGGATTTCCAGAAGCAACACAAGATTCACTTTCAAGTTTGGAAGTTCAAAGCCGGAGCTTACTATTTCCAAAGTACCGTTTTGTGCACTTTCGGCCATGTTCATCTTCCTGGCGGGCTCAAGTCATCGTTAAAAATCCTCTGAAGCAACACAAGAAACGTCTTTGCATCGATTACTCGCAAACTATTAACCAGTATATCGACCTGGATGCCTACCCACTACCACGCATCGATGACATGGTCAATAACCTTGCCATCTACAGGGTATTTTCAACTTTTGACTTAAAGAGCGCATATCATCAAGTACCGTTAAAGGACTCTGACAAGAAGTATACAGCCTTTTGAGGCCAACGGTCGGCTTTACCAGTTTCGTCGCCTTTCATTTGGGGTCACCAATGGGGTGGCTGTCTTTCAACGGGCAATGGACAGCCTAGTCGAACAGGAGAACTTAACGGACACTTTTCCATATCTGGATAATATCACCATTGCTGGTCATGACCAGAAGGAGCACAATGCCAACCTCCAGAAATTTCTTGATGTTCTCCGTCGTCGCAACTTAACCTTAAATGAGTCCAAACCCGTCAAATCAGTACCATCAGTCAACATCCTTGGCTACTGGGTGGGCAGTGGTATCATCAAACCAGATCCGGAGCGACTTCTTCCGCTTCAGGAGCTCCCTCCTCCTACGAATCTCGGCTCTCTTCGTCGGGCCCTCGGCATGTTCGCCTATTATGCAAAGCGGATACCCCATTTTTCCGACAAGATCCAGCCCCTGCTTCACGCAAAGTCATTTTTGTTGGGGGCAATGGCTATTTCAGCTTTCGACCTCCTCAAGCAACAACTGGAAAAAGCCACGCTTCGTTCCATCGATGAAAATCTCCCTTTCGTGGTCGAGTGTGATGCACCGGAGGTGGCGATCTCGGCTACCTTGAATCAAGGTGGTCGACCCGTTGCATTTCTGTCCAGAAAGTTGCAGGGTAGCGAGCTCCATTATCCTCCTATCGAGAAGGAGGCTACGGCTATCATCGAAGCAGTACGTAAATGGAGTCATTTTGTCGCTCGTCGCCATTTCATGTTCATAACTGATCAGCGCTCTGTGACCTTTATGCTGGATAACCGGAAACGCACTAAGGTCAAGAATAACAAAATACAGTTCTGGAGGATGGAATTGGCCGCCTTTGGCTACACCATACATTATCGACCTGGCAAAGAGAATGTGGCCCCAGATACCCTCACGCGTGCATTCTGCTCTTCCATGTCAACTTCGACTCTTACGGATCTTCATACTGACTTGTGCCATCCTGGCGTTACCCGTATGTTGCACTTTGTGCGATCTAAAAATCTCCCATTTTCTACGGAAGACGTGAAAAGAACATGCTCCACTTGTAGAATTTGCGCAGAATTAGAACCGCAATTCTTCCGTCCGTCGGTTGGCTCACTCATACACACTACACAGCCTATGCAGCGATTCAGCATTGACCTTAAAGGGCCATTGCCTTCCTCAACGCGAAACACCTACTTGCTTACTATGGTGGACGAATATTCACGCTTTCCTTTGCTTTCCCCTGTCCCAATATGCTTGCTTCCACAGTGATCAAATGCCTCGATCAGGTCTTTTCCCTTTGCGGTATGGCCAATTTCATCCACTCTGTTTGGACCAAGGCTGTAATGAGGTCAGGAGCAGAGTGGTTTTGGCGGAACCCAAACTGGGCATCAGTGAGCAGGTTATTGGTGAGTCAGTGCTGCTTGATAGTACTGTCGATTACACCTTCCATCACTTTGCTGATGATTGAGAGTAGACTGTTGGGGCGATAATTGGCCGGATTAGATTTGTCCTTTTTGTGGACAGGACATACCTGGGCAGTTTTCCACATTGCCGGATAGATGCCAGTGTTGTAGCTGTACTGGAACAACTTGGATAGAGGCGCGGCTAATTCTGGAACACAAGTCTTCAGCACGATAGCCTTTGCTGTATCCAGTGCGCTCAGCTGTTTCTTGATATCACGTGGATTGATTTGAATTGGTTGAAGACTGGCTTCTGTGATGGTGGGGACCTCAGGAGGAGGCTGATATGGATCATCCACTCGGCACTTCTGGCTGAAGATGGTTGCAAACGCTTCAGCCTTGTCTTTTGCACTCACGTGCTGGACTCCACCATCATTGAGGATGGGGATATTCATGGAGCCGCCTCCTCCTCCTGTTAGTTGCTTAATGGTCCACCGCCATTCACGACTGGATGTGGCAGGACTGCAGAGCTTTGATCTGATCCATTGATTGTGGGATTGCTTAGCCCTGTCTATAGCATGCTGCTTCTGCTTTTTAGCATGCATGTAGTCCTGTGTTGCCCCTTCCCCAGGTTGGCACCTCATTTTTAGGTACGCCTGGTGCTGCTCCTGGCATGCTCTTCTGCACTCCTTATTGAACTTCTTCCAAGTGGTGTTCAACATGGAGAAGTACTGATTCTTCAGCTGAGACAGGTTGATCCCCTGGCTTTATGGTAATGGTAGAGTGAGGCATATGCCGGGCCATGAGTTTACAGATTGTGGTGGAGTACAATTCTGCTGCTGCTGATGGCCAACAGCATTTCATGGATGCCCAGTTTTGAGCTGCTAGATCTGTTCTGAATCTATCCCATTTAGCACGGTGGTAGTGCCACACAACATGATGGAGGGTGTCCTCAGTGTGAAGACGGGACTTCGTCTCCACAATGACTGTGCAGTGGTCACTGCTACCAATGCTGTCATGGACAGAACCGTCTGCGACAGGTAGATTGGTGAGGACGAGGTCAAGTAGGTTTTTCCCTCATGATGGTTCTCTCCCCACCTGTCGCAGGCCCAGACTGGCAGTTATGTCCTTCAGGACTCGGCCAGTAGTGGTGCTACCCAGCTACTCTTGGTGATGGACATTGAAGTCCCCCACCCAGAGAACATTCTGTGCCCTTGCTACTCTGTGTTTCTTCCAAGTGGTGTTCAACATGGAGGAGTACTGATTCATCAGCTGAGACAGGGCAGTAGGTGGTAATCAGCAGGAGGTTTCTTTGCCCATTCTTGACCTGAAGCCATGCCACTTCATGGGGTCCAGAGTCAATATTGAGGACTCCCAGTGCCACTCCTTCCCAACTGTATATCACTGTGCCACCACCCCTGGTGGGTCTGTCCTGCCGGTGGGACAGGACATACAGGGATGGTGATGGAGGAGTTTTGGACATTGGCTGAAAGGTATGATTCTGTGAGTATGACTATGTCAGGCTGTTGCTTGACTAGTCTGTGGGACAGCTCTCCCAATTGTGGCACAAGTCCCCAGATGTTGGTGAGGAGGACTTTGCAGAGTTGACTGGGCTGGGTGTGCCATTGCCTTGTCCGTAGCCGGTGCTGAGGTCAATGCTGTGTGGTCCGTCTGGTTTTATTCTTATTATTTTGTTTCGTAGCGGTTTGTTACAACTGAGTGGCTTGCTAGGCCATTTCAGAGGGCAGTTAAGAGCCAACCACAATGCTGTGGGTCTGGAGTCACATATCGGCCGGACCAGATAAGGACGGCAGATATCCTTCCCTAAAGGGAAAGGAAAAGTGACATTACCACTACGCTACCGTTTCTGCAGATAGAGATGAACGTTCCTCATTTTGGCAGTCGATTATGCTGGTAGCCGCTCCTCCTCCTAAAGGAAGCTGGGACACTAGACTCCTGATAGCATCCTTAAGATAGGTGAATGCCTGACTAATCGTACTGTTGGACGCTTCATCGGAAGTACTCCAATTACAGTGTATCATGCTTTCAGTGGCGCCGCATTAAAAATGCATGCCAGAATGATTCAGCAATGCCAAGATGCGACCAACCATTTCTGCAAACCTTGGCAATGACTGGAGAACTGCCTTCTCAGTGTCTTGTTCAGCAGATGGATGCAATGCTTTCCCATCTGCTCCAAGGATAACCGCAGCTACCAATCGGCATCGGGGCTGTCACATGCAGTGGCAGTAATGGTTGCCTGAAACTTGACTGCACCTCCTTGCAGGCATGCTGCAATGCTGACCTAAGCGGATTGTGCTTGCAAGCAGCTCATGCAGCACTACCTTGAATTCAACCATGAAACAGTGCTGAGGTGCTAGGCTGCTCTATGGGCTTGGGTGCAGACACATTCCTGCACTTGGGTTTCCTTTTCCTTCATTGGTGTCTCTTTCTTTGTAAACCACTGCCCCATCAGTTTTGGCAAAGTCTGCTAATAGATTTAGATACTATGGGGTCGATTTTGTGGAACCTGTCGGGAAGAAGGCGGGACTTCCCCTTTCGGGTTTTAGTCCCGCCTACATCGACGTCCGGCCAATCCGCACGATTTTCCCTTGATTGACCTTGTTAAGCCCGCCCAGCGGGCTCAGCAGGCCAATTAAGGGCCACCCGGCAACAGGTGACGTCACAGACTGAAATTTCATCTGTCAAGACTTCCTGACAGATGAAATATCAGTGTTTCACAGCTGTTTGAAGCTGTCAAGCACTGACAGTCTGATTACTAAGCTGAGTCCTTCTACGCAGACTCGGTTAGAAATCTCAGCAGCACTAAAAGCTGAAGCCTGTCACTTTTCACAGATCGCAGCCATTCAGCTTTAAGTTCCGGCTGACTGATGCGCTCCCGACGCCTAGAGGAAGAAAGGCTGTGAAGGTAAGTAAAGGTAAGTAAAAGTTCTTTACACACTTTAGACACACCAAACACACTTAACTTTACACTCATGCACCCATCACTCACCTGAGCGCCGACATCGCGACCCCTCCAACTCATTCAACCCGACGGCCCGCCGCTCCAACCTGGTGTGGTTTGGAGCCGTCGGGGAAACCCACACGAAACCCCTCAAAATGGGGATTAGGCTAAAAACTGCCTGTTAACTACCCGCCTGGTTTCGGTGGGTCCCAGTGCGGGGCGGGTGCCCGCCGCCCCTGAAAGTTGCGTGGGGCGGGACGGTGGCGGGACCGGCAAAGTCGGGATTCCCCCCCCCCCACACGCCTGAAACCCCGCCTGACAGCTCCCCGAAAATCTAGCCCTTTGGCCCCAATTTTCCTCCTCCTTTCTGCCTGGGCACACATCGGGTGGAGCACAATAAAGTAAGCTCTGCCTGACACGGCCTGAACCCACCTGGATTCTGGGATTCAAGTCATTACCTTAAAAGCCTGCAGCAGTGATAATGGCTGCTGGCCCTTCTGGGTGTTGTCTAAATGCAGCAACCAATTGGCTTCAAAGCAAAGTTCTTTACAAGACCAGCAAATTCCATGACCTTACTGGCTGTCCCTCTCTGGTAACGTCATCAGAGAGGTAGCACAAAATGGGTGGAGACACGGCTTCACAGTTCCCCCCTTTTAAATTGTCTTTGCACCCAGGATCTAAGCATCCGCAGGCACAAAATTTAGCCCCACCATTTCAGTTCTCCTCTTGTACCAGGAACTGTTACAGTGATATTAGTTAAAGGTACCTGTCAAGTATATCCTAAAGAACATCCATTGATATGACCGCACCACCTCATACTGACCTGGAATCCAGTCCAGAGACATCACAACCAAAGCAAAATACTAGCAGCAGGGTAATCAAATACATGCAGTCAGTGTACCCTTTCCAGGTTTGCGGTTTCCAGCTTGGTCTACAGAATTGACTGCTGAGCAAATTACAGTAGCCAGTTGGGACACACACAAGCCTAAGTTTTCCAATACTGTTGTTATTTATGCCAAGTGACTATTGCCGGGTTTCAGACAGACTGAAATGGAAGTCTACTATTTACATCCAAGTTCCTGAGGTTATTAGCATAGTTACAGGTGCAGTTTTGGATGGCTGCAGGGAGCACGCTAGTGGTGGGAGCAGAGAATTCTGTTTAACTGAATTCAAAGAGATAGAGACGATTAAAGGGAAGTGTTACAATAGGGGGATAAAATTCTGAAAGACGTGGAGAGCCATATAGGTCGTCTTGAGGGAAAATTAATAATAACATTGAAACCATTTTCAACAAGGTATTTTTTTTAATGATATTGATGGGGAATATATCAGGGAACTAGATTTGAATGTTGATCCCAAAGATGAAATGACTGGGTCCTAATTTGCTGCATTATCCATTCTATAACCTTTTATACTCTTACTCAAAATATTCATAATTTATTTAAAATGTGCAAGTGAAAATATGTAATTAAACGATATAATAAATGTCTTTTACAGGCAGCCTACAGGAATAAAGCTGTTTATGAATTTCACTATTTGGCATGAAGCGGTTGTTGTATTACAGGAAGCAGTGACCAGCTCCAGCCTTGAAGTCATGATGCATGCCACCAATGCTGTGGCAGCCTTCCTTCGGTAAATAGAACCAACTTCCTTGTTAGTGATGATATAAATAACAGAGGTTTTTTGAGTTAGGGAAAGTAAAGGAAGATTAGCTGAACTAGGTTAACTAGATTAGTGCCATTTGTAGTTTTTTTTAATATATAGAAACAGGAGTAGTCTATTCAGCCTCTCGAGCCTGTTCTGCCATTCTATTAGATCATGGCTGATCTGTACCTCAACTCCATTTCTCCACCTTTGCTCCATATCCCCTGATACCCTTCTCTAATAAAAAAATATATTAATCTCAGTCTTTAAAATGTCAATTGGCTCAGTATCCACAGCCTTTTGGAGGAGAGAGCTCCAGATCGCCACTACAGTTTGTGTGGAAAAAGTGTTTCTTGATTTCATTCATAAATGGTCCAGCTCTAATTTTAAGATGATGTCCCCTTGTTCTGGATTCCCCCACCAGAGGAAATAATTTCCCTGTACACAACTTACTGTGCCTCCTTACTTAATGCAATTTGCAAACCTGGATATATAACTCTATAATCCTTCATCCAAATCATGAACATATATTATGAAAAGCTGAGGCCCAAGTACAGATTCCTGGGGAACACCACCTGTCACATTCTGCCAATCAGAGAATGTTCCCTTTATCCCTACTCTCAGTCTCCTACATCCCAACCAATTACAACCCGTGTCACAAAGTTACCTCTAATTCTGTGCGCTTGCATTTTTGCTAATAATCTCTTGTGCGTAACTCTCTAAATGCCTGCAGGAAGTCCATATAGATATCAACCATAGACACGCCCCTATCCACCATGTTAGTGACCTCCTCAAAAAATGCAATTAGATTAGTTAGACATGATTACTGTTTGCAAATCCATCCTGACTCTTAGATAGCTCATAGTTATCCAAGTGCTTAGTCTCTCTGGGGGTGATTTTGCCAGTCCTGGGGAGGCGGGACTACTGGGAAAATGGCAGAATTTGGGGGCGGGTTGCCAACCCGTCCCCAACCCACCTCCATGCCATCTTCCCAGGAGGCGGGTGGCCGTCCCACGCCGGGTCCCGTCTCCTTGGAGGCGGGAAGGGATTAAAGCCTATTAACTGCCTGTTAACAGGCAGAAAATAGGATTATCCCCTTTTTGCCCTCAAGTGCGGGCTTCCCAAAGGCGCCAAAACCCGCCAGCTTAGCGAGGCAAGTACTGGGTCTGCAGGGGTGGAAAAATGTGGTGTGAAGGTAAGTGATGGGTGCAAGAGTGTAGAGGTGAGTATCTGAGGTAAGTGCAAAGTGTTTTTTAAAAGTGTACTTACCTTTGTTTCTTCCTGCAGACTTCAGTCGGTTTGTATGTGGAGACTCTCGGATCTCCGCGTTGGGATTGACAGGTGGCTGTTGCATTCACAGATGCAACAACCATCTCAATTCTGTTAAAGAAAGAAGTTTGATGGAGTATTGTATTCAAGACCTCATCAAACTGCAGAGAATATCACTGTTTCACAAAGCTGTCAAACGATGACAATTCATCTGTCTAAAATTTTTGACAGATGAAACGTCATACGTTGACGTGCTCTGCAACCGGCTTTCTCTTAATTGGCCTGCTGAGCCCGCTGGGCGGGCTTAACAAGGCCAGTCAAGGGAAAATAGCGTGGGTTAGCCACAACGCGATGGAGGCGGGACATCGACCCGACAAGCAGCAGTCCCGCCTCCAACGCGCCCCCAGTCAAATAACCGCCCCCTCTGTCTCTGATGATAGATTCCAGTAACTATTTCACAACTGATGTTAAATTGATAGGTCTATAGTCTGATTTCTACCTCCTTCCTGTCTTAAATAATGGAGCGACATGTACAGTTTGCAAATCTAAAGGCACAATTCCTAAATTTAGGTAGCTTAAAAAAATTATCACGAACGCAACTGCAATTTCCTCACCTATTTCTTTGAATTCCCTGGGTTGGAAACTATCAAGTCCTGGAGATTTGTCTATCTTAAGCCCCATTATTTTCTCAATTACCATTTTTAAAACTAAAAAATCCACTAAATTCCTCCACTTGACTTATTTTTAGATTCCCTTGTATGGCTAATATTTTGTCCACTTCGTGTACTGTGAAAACAGATGCAAAGTACTCATTTATCAAGGCTGTAGTTTCCTTATTATCCATTATAGTCTCACCTGTCTGTCTTTAATGGGTCCACATTCCCCTTTGCCACCCTCTTTCTATTTTATAAATACTATGGGGTTGATTTTCAGTGTGCTGTGAGGCGGGCTTTTAGGATTGCGGGGGGCTAAAATCCCGAATTCGGGGGTCCCGACACCATCCCACCCAAAACCCGCCTCCACGTAAGTTTCACAGGAGGCGGGTACCCGCCCCGCACTGGGACCCGCCGACCTGAGGCGGGAAGGGATTAGTGCCAATTAACTGCCTGTTAACAGGTAGTTAACCGGCAGTTTTTAGCCTAATCCCTATTTTGAGGGGGTTCGTGTGGGATTCCCGACGGCTCCAAACCACGCCAGGTTAGAGCAGGCGGGCCGTCGGGTTGAAGGTCTTGGAGGGGTCGCGATGTCGGTGTTCAGGTGAGTGATGGGTGCATGAGTGCAAAGGTAAGTGTGTTTGGTGTGTCTAAAGTGTGTAAAGAAGTTTAAATTACCTGTACTTACCTTAACAGCCTTTCTTCCTCTAGGCGTCGGGAGTCTATCACTCAGCCGGCACTGAAAGCAAAATGGCTGCGAGCTGTCAAAAGTGACAGCCTTCAGCTTTCATTGCCGGTGAGATTTCTAACTGAGTCTGTGTAGAAGGACTCAGGTTAGAAGTCAGACTGTCAGTGTTTGACAGATTCAAACAGCTGTGAAACACTGATATTTCATCTGTCAAGACCTCTTGACAGATGAAATTTCAGTCTGTGACGTCACCTGTTGCCGGCTGGCCCTTAATTGGCCTGCTGAGCCCGCTGGGCGGGCTCAACAAGGTCAATCAAGGGAAAATCGCGTGGATTGGCCGGACGTCGAAGTAAGCAGGACTAAAACCCGAAAGCTGTAGTCTCGACTGCTGAATGAAAATCGACCCCTTTGGGTGGAAATTCCTTCAGGCCCAGTTTCGTGTATGCATAGTACACACACCCCAACCGGGAGGCCTGAGGTTGGCCCCCAAATTGGGCCTCATTAACATTATTTGAGAGAGCTGCCGGTGCCTGTCGTGCCTCCACAGGCAGCTTTCCCATTTTATAAGGATGAATGCTGGGATGCTTAACTTGCCGGCATGGTAAGTCCTAGGAGGGAAGGAGAACAGGATGGGGCCAATTGCGGGCCGGCAGTGGCCCATGGGAGTTCTGTGAATCTGGGATGAGCACTCCTCTTGGATCCACATCAAACTTTAAAAAAAAACCTACCTTTTTTGTAGTGGGCCCTTGCTAGGCTGCATCCAGGCCTAATGACTGCTCAGCCCAATTTTCTTGTGGGGTCCTAAACCAGGTATTGGACTTCTCATTAGGTCTCAAGGGGTCTGAGATCTTCAGTGTATATATACAGATTTTTTTTTTCAGTAGACAATGGGAGAATGCATTGAACATAATGTACTGCTAGTCTTAGTTCCTCTGATGAAATATTTAAACATGAGACACTCGAGAGGAATATATGCACGAGGATGCTTCCTCATGGAGACTAATGGGAGCAGGAGAAATAAATATAACGTGATAGATTGTCATTAATAGGGAAAAGGTTACCTCCATTTACAATTCCTCAAAGTAGCTAATGATGAATTATAATAGTTGCAAATTTTTATAGACGATAGCTGTGCTATTTGAGTTACAATATTTCAGGTTAAAATTGTGTCAACTAGTTATACAGTTCGGCATACTAGGAGGTTTGATGCTCGTTAGCAGTGATGTGAGGCTGCATTGAATTAACTATATTCTGGTACACAGGGAATACACGTAGTATGAGGTGGGTGGAGGGAATAACAAATATGTGCATTGTTGTACTATTAATATTGCAAAAAAAAATTACTCAGGAAGGACCACCTGGCCGTACCTGTACAGTACCAGGACCTGCAACGACTCATTGAAGCTATGTTAATGCGCTGTGCAGATCTTCCTGTGTCTCCTGTGATCAGAAGCAATGCCAACACTATCATGAGTAAAGAGGTAATGTGACATTTAAAAAAAATTGTATTGATATTATTCTACACGTACAATATATTGTGTATTATATATTTTAGACACGTAGGGGTCGCTATTAACCCTCTCACAATGGGTGGGAGCGGGTCGGGTGGGAGTTAAAAATCGCAAAATGTGACCACAAACTGCTGCGTATGCGGCTGCCGCCATTTCTACGGTGGTGGGTTGCATGGCATGCCTGTGTCCCGTCTTAGAGGGTGGCCTTCTGGTTCTTGGAACTTCTCACACAACAGCTGAAACCACAAATAAAGATTCTCAACTATGGGGGACCCATCCGTTATAAAGTAAATCCAATAACATCTGTAGAAGTCACGTGATCCAACGTCATGTGGTCAGAACATCACGTGCTCAAATTTCCAGGAATGCCTCCAACCAGAGTTGGTAACCCTACTCCACCAGTACGTCAGGTACTTATGAGCTGCTAACAGCCTCCTACCCACCCCACACCACTTCAAACATTAGCAGCTGCAGCACACAGAGGGAGGGAGTCCGGACAGGGGTCTTTAGGATATTAATCCCCACAATTTGCCTGGGATCTCCAGACATTCTGACCCTACAGCAGCCACCTCACCCTGTGCATGCTGCCAACGTAGCAGATCCCAGGATCAGGACATCCCTGTCTCAATGGAAAATGACCCTGGGATGGTAATGAACTACGAAACCCAACAAACATAAAATGAACTGAAATCACACCCCGCTGGTAAGGCTCCAGAATTAGGCACAGTCCCAGGTGAGGATGAAAAAAAGAGGGAATGCTGCAGGAGATACAGCCAATCCGGGGATATTTGGCTCATCCAATTTACCATATATACAATGACTATTTTGAAAATAAGCACACCTGCAAATAAAGGACACCTAATGCAAGTCCCTTGGGTGTCCCTAATTTGCCGGTATCATTGAAGTTGAACGCCCATGGCATTGCACACAGGGAGTCAAGACCAAGCGTAGTCTTCAGGTGAAATGGTTTTAGAGGGCAGGGGATAATTAGACCAGGGTGTGAAGGTTTAATTTAGTTGCACATTCTGTCCTTATATTTTTATATTTCCAGTCTAAATTGCTACGTTTCCGTTCACATTCATAATGGAAACTCCTTGTAAACTTGTCACACTATAATTGCACCCTCCCTCCAGTGGACGCAGGAGCACCTCCCGTGGCAGGAGGGTGTGACTGCAGTGTGACAAATTACGTAACAATTTATAATGGAAAAAGTTGACAGGAACTATAAATGTATAATATCCTGTCAATTTTCTAAGCTGTGCAGGATCAAATCCATTTGAATGTGCAAAAGGTTGGGATAATTCAGGTTGTGACTACGTATTTTCTGTATCCTCTTGGTCAGCAGTTTTCAGCTAGTTCTTTTTTTCAAGAGAAAATAGCAGATGAGAATCTGGTTTAATACTGCTAGTTATTGCAACTCTTAGGTTTCACTTTTAACCATTACCTATTGTGTTCTTATTCCAGAGTCAATCTGTGAGGAGGGAACAAAGCAAAAAATTCTCAAGACAAGGACAGTTACTATTTAGTGCTTTAGAGGCCTATCTTAATGCTTGCAGGTACTTTACATACATCAAGTCGATCGTATAAGGAGGATACTCACTGGGTTTATGTTTGATGAACAAGGCAATTTCTATATTTTATGCTGTTAAATTATCTGTAACGTTACCCATGGTCAGTGATGAATATTAATTTTTATATACATAATGGTGAGTTGGGAGAAAGGCTTTAGAAAGTTCCTCTATAGAGCTACCTGATGGCCAGAATCTCCAACTACAGAGTGACTTGGAAAAATTGAATAGGAAATATTGACATAGCAGTTACAGTTAACATTGGTAAATGTTGACACAAAAGCATGGCCAAAAATAATTACAACAGGAAGTATGCTTTATGGATAGAATGACATGCCCTGTGCAAGATGTTTAATAATATAGTAGTCATTCTCCCATGGCATTGCACATTGGGACTTAAGTCTTCAGGCCAAGCAGGGTTAAAGGGCAAAAATAATTGAACTTTGGCTGAAGGAGGGGTAAGGCAGAGCAGGGTAAGGGGAAGGTAGAATGGGAATAGATACTTGGGGAGTAGGAGGAATGTAGAGCAGGGCTAGAGGCTAAGGCTGGGAGAGCGGGGAAGTGGTGAGGGCAAGAGGAGCAATTACATTATCCACCTCCGATCTGCCCTCCAATCTCACAGGCGTCTATCTTATAAAAGTACTAAAAGGTCAATCTGAAACATTAAATTCAAATCAAATCATTGACAATAGGACAGGAAAGCGCAAATTTAGGAAATTACTCGAGTTATCAACATGTGAAATTAATTTGAAGATAAGAAAGTGGAGGCAAAATCCTTGGAATCAGTTGAGTGTCATGAATGGGTGCCCTTAAGTTCTTTCTGGATTGAAAAGCTAGGATAGACTGAATAGCCTTCATTGTCCATACTTAGCTTGAGTGCTGTAAGATCTCACTGAAAACGCTAACCTAATTTTCTCTTTTCAGAAACAAACTATATTTACAGCATTTTCTGTTCCATTAGTAACTTCAAGCCTGTAGTCATTTTCTTTTAGTGCTTTGTTATGGCAGTATAATACCATACAAGTACCTTTGAAAACATCTTTTATGCTTGGAAATGTTTTTGTAGATTAGCAGTTGATTGTCAGAAGGATCCCTCTGTGCAAGAGAATGCTTTCACAGCTCCAAGCATTGCAAATGAGAACATGTTGGAGAGGTACTCAGAGTTCCTGCTGAAGGTTTGCGACACTTTGTGCATCCCGATTGTGATGGTAAGCATTCAAAATTTGATTAGAAAGAAGCAAATTACTTGACTAATTTTAATTAACCAGGGATGGGGGACTTCAGTTATGTGGAGAGACTGGAGAAGCTGGGCTTGTTCTCCTTCGAGTAGAGGTGTTCAAAATCATGAATGGTTTTGATAGAGTAACTAGGGAGAAACTGTTTCCTGTGGCAGAAGGGTCAGTAACCAGAGGACACAGCGTTCAGGTGATTGACAAAAGAACCAGAGGCGACATTAGGAAAAAAAATTTACGCCACGAGTTATTGTGATCTGGAATGCACTGTTTGAAAGGGTGGAGAGGGCAGATTCAATAGTAACTTTCAAAAAGGAATTGGATGGCAAACAGTTACAAGGCTTTGGGGAAAGAGCAGGGGAGTGGGACTAATTGGATAGCTGTAACACAGGCACGGTGGGCTGAATGGTCTCCTGTGCTGTATCATTCTATAATTCTATGTTTTATATAGAGGGGGGGATATCCTCCAAAACAGCATTTGTGGAGCTTTTCCTTAGACCTTTAACCTCATCTACTGAGGCTAATTATGTGATGTGTTCGCATTGCAGGTGGGACTGTTGTATGGCTCACAATAAGCACGGGACCGGACCTCTCGAGTTTGTGAGGTCAGCTTGTGAATATTTTGAAAGTTCTTCCTGTGTCTATTGGCCAGGGCATAAGGAGTGTGACTGATGCATGGGTAGGATCTCTGGCTTGATCCAGCAGCCCTGAAAGGGCTATTGGGGAAAATGATCATCGGGATTGTAAGGGGGGAAAAATTATTTTCACCTGATAATGGTATTAATACTTTAAAGTCTTTCCAGATAATGTACAGCAATGTTGGAAGGGTGGGGGGATGGTCTGGCTACACAAAATGGAATATAATGCAAGCTAGGTTCGGAGTGCTACAGTACCCTACTGCTTGATTGATGGCTGGTGAACTGAAAGTGCTGCTGCATGAAGTGGGCAAAAGTGTAATGGAACTCTAGAGCAATGCCTGACAGGAAGTAGTAGCCAAGTTCAGTGATATGTACAACACCTGCAGGACCCAGGAACAGATTCAGCAGAAGACAGCTTGCTTTAAGGATCATGACAAAATAAGACGACCCAGCAGTACCATGTACCGGATAAATGGTATAAGATTGTAAGTCTCAAAGTTTTGCCTTCAACCCAGCTCCACATTTACCCATGCCGAACCCTCTCACAAACTTACCACTCGCGCATACCCATACCTTAGTAGGGAAAACAGTCAAGATTCAGTTGAAAGTCTTGCCACACTCCCACCTTCCAATCAAATCATTGTAACAAATCCCAGCTGCATAAAGCATAGTCACTTACTGACAACCAAGCTGGCTTGTAGGTTGGAAAATGTCTCACTCCTTCAGCTTCCAGCATCTCAAGATTACTTTTCTGCTTGTACAAGATGGCACATTGATAGCACAATGCTGACCTGGAGAAAGCCCTTGATGAGGCATAAATGTTGAAAGCACATCTTCCATGACATGCCTAATTAGCTCTAATGGGCTCTGTGGACTGGCATACATGGGTAACAGCAGCCTGGGGCAGACCACCAACCTGACTGTACAAACTCCTCGCTATCCTCTAGCTTTTTGATGGCAAGAGGGATTTCTGGGAGAATGACCATCCTCCAAGTTTAGGATGCTGAAATGGAGAGGTGAAAAGAGGGGGGGGGAAAAAATCAAAAAATGTAAAATAAAACATCAACGTTGATAAAAATTGCAACTAACACAATCAGCCCAAAAAGCAAAAAAAAAAAATTTCTGTACCTCCCATAACATTATCCTTCAACTCTTATGAATCGGAGACAGCAAAGCTAGGTCTCCTCTGACCTGTCCAGGTAGGTGTGAAGGGAACAATAAACACGGGTCCCAATATATTGATGGATACAGACTAGGGCTGTGAAACGATTGAGATTAATCGTGATTAATTTTTTTAATCAAAAATTTGAACCTGAGTTAATCTGGGTTTTAATTGCATATTTAATTAATACAATTACAGTACTACATCCATCTCGTTCAAGTTTGTTTTATTGCTGATTATATTCTACAGAATTATGTACAAAAATTTGTACTGTATTGTGAAGAGTACTTCTGTGATACTGGAACTCAGTTTGACAGTAGATACAAGTAACCGTCTTACAGAGGTTGAATGTGGCAGGAATCTCATAATGCACTTTATATGGGCATGGTGCACGTTTGGGTGGAGCCTCGCCTGAAGTTGGGAGATTCAGGCCGGAATTTTCCTTACCGTGGCGGGTCCAGCACGGGCGGCCACCATGTCGGGACCCGACCCTGTCGTTTACCTTCATGTCGCTCCACAAAATGACTTTATGATAATGGGGCTTGTTAAGCCTGCTAAGCGCGTTGCCCGGCCCAATTAAATGGAGCGGGTCTGATGACGTAATCGATGACGTGTTTTCAGCCGGAATATTTAAAGGGACCATGGTCACAATGCATTTGAAGGTTCATCTAGGATAGTGCAGGCAGTGCAATTGCTTTGCTCTGCTGTACACAAGGGCAGAAATGACTGCACAGAGACAAGAGCTGCACCAAGGTTCTCTGATGACTCCCTCCACATGCCATGAGGACCCACATCTACACTGATATCCCTCCTAGAAAGGACATCTATAAGCCCTTGGTATCTATCCTCCAGAGATAGCCATCTATTCTCCATAGATAGCCATCTATTTTGCATAGACACCATGAGCTCCTGCGACTGGCATATTAGCTGCTCCATGTAGGTAGCCATCCTATCAATGGAGGAGCCTACAGTCGCCATTGCCTGCAACATGGTGGTGCTCATGTTGGAGAAGGACTCCTCCATTCTCTGAATACTGGCAGTCATCGCGCTCGCAAAACCTGTCAGAGCCTCGTGCACTTGCTCCTGCAGCTCCAGGATCGCCCTCTTTCTGGATGGCAAGGCTCAGTGTATGTATGCAGCTGAGCAGAGCTAGGCGAGTCCTGCGTCCTCCGACGGGGAGTCTCCACTGCTGTCCCTGTCTCCACCATCTGCTCTTGCTCAGTTGTGATTTGAGACACCAGGTGACAACACTACTCTATGTCGCGAGGGACCCACCGACATGTGCGTATCTGCGCTGGTGCTGGGTGCTCTTATGTCAGATGACACTGTGCCCTCAGAGGCTGGAGGCTCCTCCGAGTCGTCGTCTTCGGCTTCCTCCTGGACAATGGGGGCGGGGGGCTCTTGATGGACCTGTGGGAGAGTAACGAGATGAGTTACATATGTCATATGTACACTGGGCACAGATAACATTATGCACATAATTATCATTCAGTGGCTGCTGACATCAGCCCCCATATGAGTGACTGATGTATGCCATGTAGCTGTATGAAAAGTGATTCTGTCACCAGGTTGTGGAGATGTCCTCCTCTCTCCATCTCCCACTTCTGGGTGCTCAAGACACTCCTGAGAGCTCCAACGCAGCAGTGGTCAGGGATGCGAGTGATGTCAGTCCTCCACCAGTTCTCTCCCTCTTATTGTGGACTCTCTTTTCCTTCAAGGAGGGAAAGAGGAGAAGGTTGAGTTAGAGTGATGGAATGCGTGTAAGGAATGAATGGGTTACATGTGTCGAGGGTGATGATGATGGAGTGGGGTGGCAATTCCAAGTGGCCTCCTTGTGTGTTGGTAGTTGGTACGAGTGCACTAGGATGAGGGTATGAGGGGTGGCTAGTAAGATTGGGATGTGATAATGTAGATAGAGAGAAAGGGATGGGTGGAGGTATAAGATATGTTGGTGTGATTGAGGATGTGCAGGAGTAGGGTTGGGAAGGCAGAGTGATGGGGATGTTATGAGAGGCACAGCAGGATGAAGGTGAGTGTGGCTTTGTACTCACCTTTCCTGATCTCACAAGATTGTTGAAATGCTTGCGGCACTGCACCCAAGTCCTCCAGCTCCTTGCTAGCAGGGAAGTGCGGGTGGCCCATGAGAGCGATGATGGTGAGAGGGGACATGCAAGTGGGCGCTCCTCTCCAAGCGCTTACACTTCTCCCCCTTGCCAACCCCTCAGTCAGAGCCCCAGATGCCTTCCCGGACAGCGATGGCCGAGTCTACCCCTGCACAGTTGCAGGAGGAACAGACTTTGGAGGGGCCCTCATAAGCTCCAAAACCCAGAGGATGACCGCCAAAAGTGTCTAAGCAGGCGCAACGGAAAGTGAGCAGGCTGCCTCTAACTCTGCTGAAACCACAGGGGTAGCACCACGTAGAAGTACCTGTAAAAGAAAGATGACACACAAGTAGATTCACAAGGTTAGTCACTTCAGTGTTTTGTTCAATGTTACTGTGAAGTTTCCATTAATTTAATGTTTACCATAAATTTATTTATTTTCAAAACTTTCAGACAAGTTCGTGTGCACAATGGGAAGTAGCTTAGTTGGAGTGAAGGGCCAGACCTAACTTTACCTCTAGCAATGGTGGTCACTGTGTAAGGAATGGGTTGGCCACTGTAGGGATACTTTATGGTCTGGCTGCGGGGTGGATTAATTAAGGAAAGCCAGCACGGATTTGTTAAAGGCAAATTGGCCTAGAAATTCAGTCTAGCCACTTTTGGGGCGGTAAAGTCGGGTGGGCGGTAAAGTTAGCGCCCGCCGGAAAGTGGAGGCCACTTCGCCGAAATTCAGTAGCTTTGGCCAAGGAGTTTGGGCGAGCGCTGAAACTGGCGTTGCACTCCTACCTTTAGGCGCTAAGCCGGCGGTGCGGACTGATAACGCCGAGGCCGGGCGCAGCGCAGGTGCGGTCATGTTTTGATTGACAGCAGACACCCTGACGCCGGCCAGCTCTTAAAGGGGGAAGGGTCGACTTTGTCTGCTGCCACGCCCTGGATAGTGGAGCCCTGCAGCTAGGCCTGAACACTGCTGGTGGACCCAAATAGCGCCTGAAGCCATGCAGAAGGCCCGTGAACGAGCGCAGCGCTTCTCAGAGCATGCTTTGAGGGTGCTGCTTAGGGGGTTGGAAAAGAACAGAGATCTTGTGCCTGGACAGTGGCAAGAAGGCTCCCAGGAGGCAGTACAGGAGAGCCTGGAGGGAAATCGCCCTGAGGGTGTCAGCCAACAGCGATGTCCCCAGGACTGGTGACCAATGCCGCAAGAAGTACAACGACCTCACTCGGTTGGTCAGGGTGAGTACCCTTTCCAGTGTCCTCCTCATCCTTGCATGTGCACCTCACATTATGGGCAAAGGGACCTCAAAGGCCTAATGGCCAGCCCTCCTCCCGCAGCTATGGCACTGGCATGATCATCAATAGCACTTTCTGCACTTCACACACTGGCCAAGCTATTCGACCATGGGAGGCAGTGCACACAACAACAGGGCACCACACTGGCCAAGCTATTCGACCATGGGAGGCAGTGCACACAACAACAGGGCACCACACTGTACTTAGAGGCCATCCTTTCTCTTGCAGGTCAAGCTGGCGCAGAATCTGAGGAGCTGGACTGTCACCGGGGGAGGGCGTGCCCAGTTCCAGGAGCTCAGTGACCTGGAGGAGCGCGTGGCTCGACTCATGCGTGCCCGGGTGGTTGGCCCCGTTGCTATTGGAGATGCCGACCCTGTGCTGGGCCCCAATGGTAAGGACATGACCGTTTGCACCTCTCTCGTTCCCCTTGCGCTTCAGATCTACATCCTTTGCCACTGTCCGACCAATGCGCATAATGCCACCAATCATGCCTCCCTCGCTGACGCCCTGTCCTCACTCTAAAGCTACTTTTGTGCCTTCCTGCTTTCAGCTGGTGAGGAGGAGGTCCCTGAAGCTGAGAGTGCCAGTCCCTCGGAAGAGGAGGACGACGAGGACCAAGAGGAAGGCGGCACATCGGGGGAACCCTCATCCGCGCCAGGGGATGGCAATGGAGGGGACACGTCTTGCCTGGAGGAGAGCCAGGGGGAAGTGTTGCAGGGGGGTGTAGCTCCTGGGCCCAGTGGCGTCCAGGCACGCGGGAAGGGTCGGGCAGCACGGCTGCCTTCTCCCCAGAGGGGGGAAGTGTTGCAGGGGGGTGTAGTTGCTGGGCCCAGTGGCGTCCAGGCACGCAGGAAGGGTCGGGCAGCACGGCGGCCTTCTCCCCAGAGGGGGGAAGTGTTGCAGGGGAGGGCAGTTGCTGGGCCCAGTGGCGTCCAGGCACGCGGGAAGGGTCGGGCAGCTCGGCGGCCTTCTCCCCAGAGGGAGAGTCCGGCCTCCAGCCCGGAGACGGTCCTCGCCCAGGAGGTGCGCCTCCTTGATGAAATGTCTGCGGCCTCGGAGCGGCGCCACAACGAGTTCATGGGGGGTTGTGGGACAGTTGCCTCAGGCCATTGAGTCCCTGGCTCATAGTGTGGCCGATTTCGGGGACTCACAGGCCAGGGGTGTCGACCAACTTGCGGCAGCACAGGACGCGAGTCGAGAGTTCATGAGTGGTGCCGTGCAGACACTGGCTGATCTGATGCGGGCACAGACCAGGGCAGTTCGGGCACTCACTTCTGCCACACTCGCTGTGTCACGGAAGCATCGCCAGGGCACCCGCCGCCCCGCTGCAGCACAGCGGTCTGGCCTTCACCAGATTGCTGCGCTTGCTGCAGTGCCAGCCCGGCCGAGTGCCAGTGTCTCTGGCGACCAGCGAGCGCCTGGCATCAGCCAGCTTGCCCCCATTGATGCAGCCGCCACTGCCACTCCCCCAGCCAAGCTGCGACGAGCTGCTGGAGAGACTGATGCTGCCCAGCTGCAGCAGTCAGCAGCCGGCCCCTCCAGGGCCGGAGCTCGTCTAGGCCGACCCCCAAGGGCATCTGCCGTCACGCATTGTGCCCCTCAGGAGCCTTCCCCCAGCCTTGCAACACCCACAGGGCCCAGGTTGAGGCGGAGCAACAGGTCGGGCAGAGGCCGGAGAAGCCTGCACAAGGACTCGCCCTGTCGGCACACCAAGTAGAGTGTGTTGCCAACTGTTTTTTTATATGGGGGTGTTTGTGTTCTGTATGGGGGGGGGCTTATTTTGCTAACGCCGAAGATGAAGGCAACTGTTTTTTTTATATGGGGGTGTTTGTGTTCTGTATGGGGGGGTTTGTCTTGGTTAGGCCGAGGATGAAGGCCAATTGGATGGACAAGTTTTGTTATTCCTCCCCAGGTTGTGGGAGTGAGATATGTTTTTGACTGTTTTTTGGGGGTGTTGTCTGTTTTTCTGTTTCATGTGGGAAGGGCCCTGAGTTTGTTAAATAAAGCTTTTTATTTATTCAGCTTGTCCAGGTGTCATGTTTCAAGTGGTTGTTGCGTTAAACGGCTGAGGGCTTGCGGAGCAGCTGCATTCAGGTGCGTTCATTGCCACAAGCCATTCCCTGACAGGAGGCCTAGAAGTGTCGTTCAATAAGCCGCCGGCGGACGGCCCTTGGACCTTGTGGCTCCCTCCTGGGCTGGTACTCCTCCTCCTCCTCCTCATGGTCCTCCTGCTCGTCCTCCTGAGGTGGTGGTCCAACGTGAGGTGGCAGTGCCTGAGTCCTGCGGATAGCCAGGTTGTGCAGCATGCAGCAAACGACGACGAACTGGGAGACTCTATCCGGCGAATACTGTAGAGATCCGCCGGATCGATCCAGGCAGCGGAACCGTTGCTTGAGGACGCCAATCGTTTGCTCTATGATGTTCCTTGTGGCTTGATGGCTTTCGTTGTATGCCTCCTCCGCAGGGGTCCTGGGCGCGCGGAGCGGGGTCATGAGCCATGTACACAAAGGGTAGCCCTTGTCCCCAATAAGCCATCCCCTTGGTGGAGGCTGTGCCTCGAACATGTCAGCCACAGTAGTCTGGCGCAGGATAAATGCATCGTGGCTGCTTCCTGGAAAGCGGGCATTGACAGCTAGGATGCGCTGCCTGTGGTCACACACCAGCTGTACATTGAGGGAATGGTAGCCCTTCCGGTTGCGGTAATCCTCGGCATTGTCGATAGGTGCCCGCATAGCCACATGCGTGCAGTCAATGGCGCCCTGCACCATGGGGAAGTCGGCGATCCTGGCAAATCCGACTGCACGCTGCTCCTGCCTCTCTAGGGTCATGGGGAAGGAGATGAATTGGTGTCTCCTTGCGAAAAGGGCATCGGTGACCTGCCGGATGCAGCGATGCACGGCGAACTGGGAAATGTTCGCTATGTCCCCAGCAGCGGCTTGGAATGAGCCGCTTGCATAAAAGTTCAGAGCCACCGTGACCTTCACTTCCACCGACAGAGACGTCCTGCACATCAGCTGTGGACGCAGATCTCTGTGAAGCAGCTGGCAGATCTCTGCAACCACCTCCCTTCTGAAGCGCAGCCTCTTAACACAATGCGCGGCAGTCATGGTGAGATAGGACACCTGCTGCCGGTATTCCCTGAGTGGGTAAGGCCTACGTTGCCGACGCCTGATGGCCCCTCTGCGTCTAGGCATGGCTGGCCCTCTCACACAGCGTCTGCGAGCCCTTCGCACATAATGCTGGAACTGAGGGTTGGAACCCCATGCAGCCCCCATAATAAACTTGCAAACAGTGAAATCACAATGAGTGAAATTTCCAAGCTCTGGCCAGAAGCCAAAAATACCTCCTATGTTGTCCCAAATCAGGAAGGTCTGTTCCTTGGTCTCTGTCCAGAAATCCAAAGCACTAAAGTCATTGCAGCAAAATGGCTGGCCTTTATAGTTCAGTCTAAGTGCCCTTTAATTAGCGCTCCCCGAGGCCCGCAGGGCCTCTGCTGCGTTCCACTTCACAGTTCTTAACAGCGCCACGCCCACATTGGGCGGGCGCCACTGAATTTCTGGTTTGGGGCGCACAAACAGCGTTGCACAACGAAATGACGTCATAAGCTGCGCGCGCAGCTGAGCGGGCGCAAACACTTGGCGCCGGCGCTAAATGTCAACTGAAGTTGGGCGTAGGCGCAGATCGGCCTGCGCCCGGGCGCTAAGTGCCTAGCGCTGGAAATCTACCCCTCATATGGCGCTAACGGCTGGCGGACGCAACTGAATTTCTAGGCCATTGTGTTTAACTAACTTGATTGAGTTTTTTGATGAGGTAACAGAGCGGGTTGATTAGGGCAATGTGGTTGATGTGGTGTACATGGAATTCCAAAAGGCATTTGATAAAGTGCCACATAATAGGCTCGTCAGCAAAGTTGAAGCTCATAGAATAAAAGGCACAGTGGAAGCATGGTACAAAATTGGCTAAATGACAGGAAACAGAGAGTAGTGGTGAACAGTTGTTTTTTGGCTTGGAGGAAGGTATACAGTAGTGTTCCCTGGGGACGGTACTAGGACCACTGCTTTTCTTGATATGTTAATGACTTGGACTTGGGTGTACAGGACACAATTTCAAAATTTGCAGATGACTCAAAACTTGGAAGTATAGTGAACAGTAAGGATAGTGATAGACTTTAAGAAGACATAGACAGGCTGGTGAAATGGGCAGACGTGTGGCAGATGCAAAAAAGTGCAAAGTGATACCTTTTGGTAGGAAGAACAAGGAGAGGCAATATAAACTAAAGGGTACAATCCTAAAGGTGCATGAACAGAGAGACCTGGGGGTATATGTGCACAAATCGTTGAAGGTGGCAGGGCAGGTTGAGAAAGCGGTTAAAAAAGCATACAGGATCCTGGGCTTCATAAATAGAGGCAAAGAGGAAAAAAAGCAAGGAAGTTATGATGAACCTTTATAAAAACACTGGTTCGGCCACAACTGGAGTATTGTGTCCAATTTTGGGCACTGCACTTTAGGAAGGATGTGAAGGCCTTAGAGAGGGAGCAGAAAAGATTTACGAGAATGATTCCAGGGATGAGGGACTTCAGTTACGTGGATAGACTGGAGAAGCTGGGGTTGTCCTCCTTGGAGCAGAGAAGGTTGAGAGTAGATTTGATAGAGGTGTTCAAAATCATGAGGGGTCTGGACAGAGTAGATGGAGAGAAACTGTTCCCATTGGCGGAAGGGTCGAGAACCAGAGGACACAGATTCAAAGTGATTGGTAAAAGAAACAAAGGTGACATGAGCAAAAAAAATTTATGCAGCGAGTGGTTAGGATCTGGAATGCACTGCCTGAAAGGACGGTGGTGGCAGACTCAATTGTAGCTTTCAAAAGGGAGTTGGATGAGTACCTGAAGGAAAAAAAATTGCAGAGCTACGGGGAAAGGGCGGGGGAGTGGGACTAGCTGAAGTGCTCTTGCAGAGAGCCGACACAGGCTCAACGGGCCGAATTGTCTCCTGTGCTGTGACCATTCTATGGTTCTATGATTCTAACCTGGCGAGGCATGTGGCACCCATATGGGTGTACTGCGGAAAGTTAAGTAAATCTGGCCATGATGAGGCCATCATTGGCCTCATGGGCAGCAGTGTGCTCGCGTGGTGGTGCCATATGCACTGCAGGTTCCTCCAACTCTTCCTCCTCCTCTGAAGAGGCTGTGCGCTCTGCGCCTTGTTCGTCATGCAGCGTTAATCTCCGCTGCTGCACTATGTTGTGCAGGGCACAGCAGATCACGACGATTCTGGATGCCCTGGCTGGTGCATACTGAAGGGCTCCTCCAGATCTGTCAAGGCATCTGAAGCACATTTTCAGCATGCCTATTGTCTGCTCTCTGACACATCTGGTGGCGATGTGGCTCTCATTATAATGCTCTTGGCCCTAGTACTTGGCCTCCTCAGGGGTGTAATGAGCGACGTGTTCAGTGGATAGAACTTGTGTCGAGGCAGAGAGTGGGTCAGTATGTTTAGAGGTGCGAACAGCTGAGGGAGGGTGGACTGGCGCAGGACGAAATAGTCATGACAGCTGCCATGGAATTTGGCACACACATGCATAATGATCTTCCTATGGTTGCAGACTGTAGTGTATGTACTTTGCAGAAGGAACTATATTCTGCAGCCCCTGTATACTGCAGTACCAGTAGTGACCACCCCTGTATATAAGCCTGTGTAGTAACTTTGCATAGTAGTTCCAGTTTTGTCTCCACTCAGTAAACACCTGTTGTAACCAACTCCTGCAGTCCGTGTCTCAATTACACACGGACATAATACTGGCGATGAGCAGATCCGAACTTACCTACAGTTCTGCACCACCTCATGGGGATCCATCCCTGAAGCGAAGTTGTTAGAGGTCGAGGCCAGAAGGAAGAAAAAAAAACAAACAGAAGAAACGGGCGTCGACCGTGGGCAACCGCCTCTGATTCATTGGAGTTGAAGATTTGCAGGAGAGGCTGTCGAGAGCGGGGCTTGGTTATCCTGTCTATGGTGTTCCAGCTAATCGGGCTGGTGGCAGGTAGTACACTGATCCTTCCTGGGCTGCGGCAGGCTAGAGCTCGATCGGGTGGCTTTTCAACGGGGCCGAGCAGCGTTGTCGGGAAGAGGAGAGAGAGGGTGGAGCACACAGGGTGCTACGAAGCCGGGCAGCGTACAGACTCGAGAAGAGGGAGGAAAGTGTCCCGTAGGGTTTGCTCTGATGACGGGAAAATAAAAGAAATTAGAAGCGCAGGAAGCCGCGAGGAGCTGCAGTTTGCCACGGGGACCGCGGAGAGCGGCGTTAGCAGCAGCGCGGGGGGGAAGTGCGCGAAGACCATAGGGCGTCGCCATCAAGGCATAAAAACGCCAGCAACAGCGCTAGCAGCAGCGGAGAAGACAGAAAGCGCGGGAGGCGCCATCTTAATCCAGCGGGGAAGAAGGCAAAGCGCGGGAGGCGCCATTTTGTTCAATCGGGGAAGAAGGCAAAGCGCGGGAGGCGTCATCTTAGATTTCCAAGATGCCGAAGACTGGCAATATCACTGCCTTCGATAATGCAATAGAAGACTGGACCACGTATGTGGAAAGAGTCGAAGTATATTGCAAGGCAAACGAAGTAGCCGAAGAGAAAAAGGCATCGGTACTACTAAACTTAATGGGCGCAAGAACGTACGGCCTATTGCGGAACCTGATCACTCCAGCCAAACCGATGGCGAAGAGTTTTAACGAAATTGTTGATATCCTACAGGAACACCTAAATCCTACACCGCTGCTGATAGCAGAAAGATTTAAATTCCACAAGAGAAATCAGCATAAAGATGAGAGCAATGCTGATTACCTTACGGAACTACGCAAGCTATCAAAGCACTGCCAGTTCGGAGCAGGACTGGCAGATACCCTACGGGACAAATTTGTCTGTGGACTCCTGAGTGAAGGAACCCAGAAGAGGTTACTCTCAGAGAAAGAGCTGACGCTAGATAAGGCTTTCAGCGTGGCAGTATCGTACGAAGCAGCAGCAAGGGGAGCTGCGGAAATACAGCAAAAGCCACAGAAATACGGCACCCATGAAATGACACGGGGATTTGAAAAATGTTATCGCTGCGGCAGAACAACCCATGACCAGAAGGACTGCTGGTCCAAGGACAAAATATGCAGGCAATGCGGAAAGATGGGACACATTGCACGAGTTTGCAGGTCTGGGAAGAAGTCTAACGACAACAAAAAGGCTACTAAGGAACAGTACAGGAAAGTACAAAAGATGACGGACAGTAGTTCCGAAGACCAGAAGAGCGACAGTGAATCCGGGAACAAGAGACTAAGCTGTCTCAAACTTCACAACGTAATCGCAAAAGAGGATCACCGAACCATTTGGGTCACCCTCACGATAGCAGGGTCCCAAGTCAAAATGGAATTGGATACAGGATCAGCCCTGACCGTCATGAATCGACGAGACTACGAGCGGCTATTCTCACACATACCCTTGAAAGAGACATCCATTGTCTTGAAGATGTATACGGGGCAGAAAGTATACCCCAGAGGGAAAATAAGGGCGCCTGTCGAATACAACGGCAAGGAAATACAGAAATTGTATCTACATATTGCAAGATGGTGGACCACCGTTATTGGGACGTGAATGGATCAGAAAGATAAGTTTAGACTGGCACTCCATTCAGGCACTGACTGTGGCTAGTAAAAAGGATGACGACGTCACACCTGGACGATTGTCAAAAATCTTAGCTAACACCAAAGAGGTATTTCAACAAGAACTGGGAACTCTTAAAGGCGTAACCGCCTCGATAAAAATAGAAGAGAATGCAATTCCCAAGTTTTTCAAAGCAAGACCGGTACCATATGCAATTCGCCCAGCCGTCGAGGCAGAGCTGGAGAATCTGGAGAATGCAGGCGTGTTATCTAAGGTAGACTGGAGCGAGTGGGCGACACCCATCGTTCCTGTCATGAAGAAAACGTTAAACAATAAGTCTGAGGAGCCAAGGAAGGTTCGCATCTGTGGGGACTTCAAGGTGACGGTGAACCCAGTCCTTCACACAGTACAGTATCCTCTCCCGAGGATAGAAGATATTTTCACCTCACTATCTGGAGGGAAGCGTTTTACAAAAATTGACCTAGCACAAGCATATTTGCAGATGGAGGTTGAAGAATCCTCTAGGAAGTATCTCACGATAAACACTCACAAAGGTCTTTACCAGTATAATCGACTGGTATTCGGAGTAGCATCAGCTCCGGCGATATGGCAAAGAGCGATGGAACACGTCCTGCAAGGGATTCCGGGGACTCAGTGTTACTTGGACGACATCCTAGTGACAGGTGAAGATAACAGTGAACACCTTGCCAACCTAGAGCAGGTGCTCACTAGACTAAGAGAACATGGGCTACGAGCCAATCGCCCCAAGTGCGAGTTTTTTAAGAAACAGATATCGTATTGTGGCCACGTGATTGATGAAGAGGGGTTACATAAGTCCCCTGACAAAATTGAAGCGGGAGTTAAGGCTCCAGCGCCTGAAAATGTCGCAACTGAGGTCATTCCTCGGATTGGTGAATTACTGCCATAAGTTTTTGCCGAATTTGTCCACAATTCTGCACCCACTGAACGCCCTACTACACACTGGAGTAGCATGGAAATGGAGCGATGAATGTAAGCGGGCCTTTCAGAAGAGTAAAGACCTAATCACTTCAAGAGAAGTATTGGCTCACTACAACCCATCACTACCGATAAGACTGGCGTGTGATGCGTCTCCCTACGGCATTGGAGCGGTACTGTCACATAAATTCCTTGATGGTTCAGAGAGGCCGATAGCTTTTGCGTCACGCTTGTTAACTTCAGCCGAGCGTAACTATGCCCAGATTGACAGAGAGGCCCTCAGCCTGGTGTGGGGGGTGAAGAAGTTCAATCACTACCTGCACGGTCAGAAATTTACTCTACTAACTGATCATCAACCTCTTGTCTCCATTTTCAACCCTCAGAAGGGCGTCCCGATAATGACAGCACAACGGCTACAGAGGTGGTCCCTTTTCCTAGGGACACACCAATATGACATCGAGTACAAAGGAACTAAACAGCATGGGAATGCTGATGGATTGTCGCGCCTACCGTTGCCGACGGTGGAAGAAGCACCTGCAGTGGATCCTGTGGAGATATTCCACTCGACCATAGTCGAATGTCTACCTGTGACGAATGCAAACATAGAAAAGGAAACACGAAATGACCCGACACTCTCCAGGGTCTATGATTTAACGGTGAAGGGATGGCCAGCACATGGCGAACCACTGTTGCCAGCATTCTCGCCGAGAAGAGAACAGCTGTCAGTGTGCAGAGGAACCTTGATGTGTGGATCCAGAGTAGTAATTCCACCCAAATTGAAGGATAGGGTGCTCAATGAGCTTCATGAGGGTCATCTGGGAGGGGTAAAAATGAAGAACTTAGCCAGAGCGTTTGTGTGGTGGCCAGGAATCGATAGAGAAATCGAAGAGATGACCAAGAGCTATACAGGATGCCAGAAGGTCCAAAACGCCCCACCACAAGCCCCTCTACATCCATGGGAGTGGCCCTCATCTCCATGGCAAAGGGTGCACATTGATTTTGCTGGTCCATTTATGGACTCGATGTTTTTAATTGCGGTGGATGCACATTCAAAGTGGCCAGAGGTAATAAAAATGTCCTCAACCACCACAGAAAAAACTATCACAGTCTTATGAACCATATTCGCCAGAAATGGGCTGCCTGAACAGATTTGCTCCGACAATGGACCACAGTTTGTGTCTGAAGAGTTCCGGAGGTTCTTAAAGAACAATGGTGTTAAGCATTTCACATCCGCCCCATATCATCCAGCCACCAATGGATTGGCTGAGAGGTTCGTTCAAACATTCAAGAAGGCTATCAAGGCAATGTGTAATGAAGACATACCCCTACAACACAAGGTGGATAACTTCTTGTTTGCCTACTGGAATGCGACACATGCGGTTACCAACCAAACTCCAGCCATGATGTTCTTCAATCGAAGACTACGATGCCGCTTGGATTTGGTTAAGCCAAACATCAGAAGAGATGTGGAGAACAGGCAGTTTCAGAATATGAATGAAAGGCCGACCAGGAGTTTTAAGATAGGTCAACCAGTTTTGGCCCGGGACTACCGCACAGAGAAATGGCAGCCAGGGACGATCTGCACACGGCAAGGACCTCTCATGTATACCGTGGACGTTGGAGAGAGCATTGTAAGACGCCATGCTGACCAGATTCTAGAGTCACTGGAAAACGTCAATTCTACACCACGATCCGATACACCTGGTGATGAAACCGAAGTACCAATTGCATCTACCTCAGAATCGGTGATATTGGAAGCAGACGAACCAAACAACGACGTTGATTCCGAATCAACTTTGCCAGAAGAACCTGATACCCCAAAGAGGCGTTATCCAGACAGAATCAGGAAGCCTCCTCAAAGACTGAACTTATAATTGCTTAACTTCAGTTATTGTATATAGCAACTGTAATTGTAAATATGTTATTTAATTATTAATCGAATGTTATGTACTGTTTAGCTAAAAGGGGAGGAATTGTAGTGTAAGTACTTTGCAGAAGGAACTATATTCTGCAGCCCCTGTATACTGCAGTACCAGTAGTGACCACCCCTGTATATAAGCCTGTGTAGTAACTTTGCATAGTAGTTCCAGTTTTGTCTCCACTCAGTAAACACTTGTTGTAACCAACTCCTGCAGTCCGTGTCTCAATTACACACGGACATAATACAGACCAGCTGCACATTGACGGAGTGGAATCCCTTGCGGACAAAGACTCCTGGGTTATGATGGGGTGTCCTGATGGCCACGTGTGCAGTCGATGACGCCCTGCACCCTTGGGAAGCCAACCAGAGTGACAAAGCCGAGCGCCCTCTCAGTAACACTGGTTTCATCAGTGGCAAAGTTGATATAATTGGCTGACTTGTCAAACAGAGCATCAGTAACCTGTGTGATGGATCTGTGGGCGGCCGACTGCGAGATGCCGCAAATGTCTGCTGCAGATCCCTGGAAGGAGCCTGAGTTGAAGAAGTTGAGTGCAATGGTGACTTTGACAGCCACAGGCAAGGCGTGTCCACCCGCTCCTCTGGGTTGCAGGTCTTGGTCCAGCAATGTGCAAATGTCTGAGACGACCTGGCGTGGTAGCCTGAGCCTCCTTTGGCACCGCTGCTAAGTCATATTGAGGAACTAATCCTCTGCCTGTATACCCAGCGTTGGGAGTATCGCCTCTGGTGTGATGCAGCCCTGCGCTGATGCCCTCTGCCCTTTGCAGCATCAGAGCGTTGAGAAGTTTGGTGGTGTTGGTGCTGCTGGTGTGCCTGGTGCTGCTGGTGTTGGGGCTGATGGTGGTCAGATTCTGAGGACGAAGGTGCGACAGTATAAATGGCACCCATACTGATGGAATAGATGGCAGGTGAAGTAGAGTTGACCGAAGCAATCTGTTAATGGTAAGAGAGGTTCTTCCAGTTAAGTGACAGTGGATGGAGACTTTGCTTGAAACACTTGCAGCCTGGAGAAAGCTCAAACTGTGTTGCAAATGCAGTGAGAAACCACTTCTGCATGAGGAAAGTGATCAGTTGTCAGGTGGAAGCTTTTGTAGTACATTTCATCCTGTCAACTAATCAGCTGGAGCAATGGCCACTCAACTCCCGCCTCAGGTTTACAGATGTGGTTCCCGAGCAGCGTGGTCCCTGTGGGAATCCAGTGAAATTTACACAGTGGCCTAGAAATTCAGTTGCTTGCGCCAGCCGGTAGCGCCTTAGGAGGAGGAGATGTTGGGCGCTAGGTGGCTAGCGGCCAGGCGCAGCGCGATCTGCGCCTCTCCCCAACTTCACTAAAGATTTAGTGGCGGCGCAAAGTCTTTGCGCGCGCTCAGCTGCGCGCGCAGATCCTGACGTCATTTCATCGTGCAACGCCCTTTGTGCGCCCCAAACCGGAAATTCAGTGGCGACGCCCTATTGTGCGCCTGGCGCCCCTAGCGACTGGTAGAGGGGAACGGTTCTCAGTCGATGCGGGGCGCGGGGGGGCGCAAATTAAAGGGCACTCCTCCTGCAGTAGAAAAGGCAGCCATTTTGCAGCACTCCTTCTTTTGGAGAGACGGATCTTTGCAGAGAGACAAAGGTAGAGAGCTTTCTGCTTTGGCTCAACACTCGGACAGGTACTTGTGGCTTCAGGCCACAGCTTTCCACTTGTCTTTGCCTTCAGTGTCATATCATTGTTTGCAAACATATAATGGGGGCTGCAATGGGTGCAAACGCTGGCCTTCTCCATTGCATTCAAAGGGCTCACAGACGCCGGGAGAGAGTGGCAGTCATCGCCAGACGGAGAGGGGGCAACAGGCGTCGGCAAAGGAGGCCTTACCCACCCAGGGTATACCGCCAGCAGTTCTCCTATCTGAACATGTCTGACGAGCAGTGTGTTCGGAGGCTGCGATTCCGAAGGGCGGTGGTCACTGAGATCTGCCACCTGCTTGGCGGTGATCTGCAGCCACATCTGAGGAGCAGGACGTCTCTGTCGGTAGCAGTGAAGGTGACGGTGGCTCGCAACTTCTATGCCACCGGCTCCTTCCAATCCGCTACTGGGGACATTTCCAACATCTCCCAGTTCGCCGTACATTGCTGCATCCGCCAGGTGACCAATGCCCTTTTCAGAAGGAGACGTCAGTTCATCTCCTTCTCCATGGCCCTTGTCAAGCAGCAACAGCGTGCAATGGGCTTTGCAGCATTAGCGGGCTTCCCCGTGGTGCAGGGCGCCATTGACTGCACGCATGTGGCTTTGCGGGCACCTCTGGAGAATGCCGAGGATTACCGCAACCGGAAGGGCTACCATTCACTCAACGTTCAGCTGGTGTGTGACCACAGGCAGCTCATCCTAGCTGTCAATGCCCGCTTTCCAGGCAGCAGCCACGATGCCTTCATCCTGCGCCAGACTTCTGTGGCAGACATGTTCCAGGCCCAGCCTCACCCACGAGGATGGCTTCTCGGGGACAAAGGCTATCCTTTGTGTACCTGGCTGATGACCCCGCTCCGTGCGCCCAGCACCCCTGCTGAAGAGGGATACAATGACAGATATCAAGCAACCAGGAACATCATTGAGCAAACAATCGGCGTCCTGAAGCAACGGTTCCGCTGTCTGGATCGTTCCGGTGGAGCCCTACAATATTCGCCGGAGCGAGTCTCCCATTTCGTGGTCGTGTGTTGCATGCTGCACAACCTGGCTATCCGCAGGACTCGGCCACTGCCACCAGAGATTGGAGGACCATCTGAGGAGGAGGACCAGCACAGGAGGGAGGCAGAAAGTGCAAGGGCCGCCCGTCGGCGGCTTATTGAACGTCGGTTCTAGGCCCCCTCTCAGGGAATGGCTTGTGCCAATGTCACCAGATGAATGTAGCCGCTCCACAAGCCCTCAGCCGAGCAGGGCAACCAGGACTTCCAAAAAAAAGCATGGACAGTGCGATTTAAGAACATTTATTTCTTGGAAACCTCTGCCCTTCCCACATTACAAACTAATGGAGAGAAGCCCCCTCCAAAAACACAAAACGAACAGTCTCGGCCTTACAAAAAAAAGAAAGACACCAGTCTTGGCCTTACAAAAACACAACTACACCAGTCTCGGCCTTTCAACAAACACAAAGCATTTGGCCAGACCTTCTACTTTTTGCCCTGTGAGGGTGATGCCTTTCGCATCCGTGACTGGCCCCTGCCCGCCCTGCAGCTCCTCCTCAATGGGACCCCAGTGGCTGCAGCAAGGCTGGGGGAAGGCTGCTGAGGGTCAGATGGCGAGACGGCAGATGCCCTTGGGGGTCGGCCTGCACCAGCTCTGGCCCTGGAGGGGCCGGCTGCTGACTGCTCCAACCCTGCTTGGCCGGCAGCAGTCTGTCCAGCGGCTGGTGGCAGCTGCAATGGCGGAGTGGCAGTGTCGGCTGCAGGAATGGTGCCAACCTGACAGATCGCAGGTACTCCCTGGTCGCCTGAGACATTGGCACTCGCACGGGCCAGCACTGCAGCATGCGCAGCAAACTGCTGAAGAACAGCCTGCTGGGCTGCTGCTGCGCGGCGAGTGCCCTGGCGATGCCTGGCCGATCCAGCGAGGGTGGCAGCAGTTAGTGCCCATGTGGCCCTGGTCTGTGTCCGCATGACACCAGCCAGTGAATGGACGGTACGACTGAGCACTTGGCTAGAAGCCGCCTGTGCTGCCGCGAAGTCCTGCAGACTCCTGGCCTGTGCTGCACTGAATTGATCCAGACTCCTGGCCTGTGCTGCACTGAATTGTTGCACACTCCTTGACAGAGACTCTATGGAGTCAGGCATCCTTGCCACTGCAGCCATGAGCTCAGTGTGCCTGCGCTCAGCCTGGACGGCCATTTCCTCTAGGAGCCGCACCTCCTCTGCGCTCACCGTCGCAGGACTGGAGGCCGCACTCACCCTCTGGGGAGAAGTCCGCCGAGCTTCCCCACCCCTCCCGCGTTGCTGCAGGCCGCTGGGCCCCGGAGCTTCACTCTCCTCCGACCCTTCCCCCCCGGCTCCCCTCCAGGGAAGACGTGTCCCCTTCATCGCCATGGGCTGGCGCGGCTGAGGGTGGCACTGATGGGCCGGCTTCCTCTTCCTCCTCCTCGAATTCTGAATCGCTGACAGTGGCAGCTTGAGGGCCCGCCTCCTCACCTGGCGATTCACCATCTGAAAGCAGGGAGGCACAAGAGTTGCTTTAGAGTGAGGACAGGGCGGCAGCGAGGGAGGCATGAGTGCTGCCATGCACTGCATTGGTCGGACAGTGGCAAAGGATGCTGATCTGAGGCGCAAGTGGAAAGAGAGAGGTCAAAAAGGTGATGCCCTTACCATTGGTGCCCAGAACAGGGTCGGCATCTCCACTGGCGACGGGGCCAATCAGCCGGCCTGCCATAATGCGCTCCACATGCTGGTCGAGGTCGGAGAGCTCTTTGAGGTCAGGACGGCCTCCCCCGATCTTACGCTGCTTCCTACTTCCTACGGTTGTGCGCCACCTTGGCCTGCAAGAGAAAGGACGGCCTCTGCCTCCCATGGTGGACTGGCCCTGACAGTGTGAAGCCCTGATCTTGGCTGTACTGCCTCCCATGGTCGAATAGCTTGTACCGTGTGTAAAGTGCTGAATGTGCAAGTGATTTTCATGACAGTCCCATAGCTGCTGGATGAGGGCTGGCCATTAGGGCTTTCAGGTCCCTTTGCCCATAAACTGAGGTGCACATGCAGGGATGAGGAGGACACTGGAAAGGGTACTTACCCTGACAACCTGAGTGAGGTCGTTGAACTTTTTCCGGCATTGCACAGGAGTCCTGGCAACCACGCTGTTGGAAGTCACCCTGTTTGAGACCTCCCTCCAGGCTTTCCGGTAGGCGCTGGGCAGCGGCCTCCTGCCACCTTCGGGGAACAGAACATGGCGCCTGCGCTCCACTCCGCCAACCAGCACCCTCAGGTCACCCTCGCTGAAGCGCTGCGCTCTCTCCCTGGCCTTCTCCATAGCCCTGGGCGTTGCACACATGAAGCAGAAGTGGTCAGGCCTAGCTTCAGGGCTGCAGTGTGCAGGGCGTGGCAGGCAAACAAATCCACCCTCCCCCTTTAAGAGCTGACCGGCGCCAGAGTGTCTGCCGTCAATCAGCAACTCGCCGCACCTGCGCTGCGCCCGCCCTCGGGGGTATCGCCCCGGACCGCAGGCTTAGCGCCTAATGATAGTCGTGCATCGCCTGTTTTAGCGCAGCAACAACCTCTTGGGGCGAAGCGAATGAATATCGGCGAAGGTGGCGCGAACTTGCGCCGGGCGCAAACTTTAGCGGCCGCCCGACTGTAGCGCCTCGAACGTGGCTATACTGAATTTCTAGGCCAGTAAGTTTAAAATCACTCTTAAAGGTCTAACAACAAGGTAATAATTGTTTAAATTGGGTCCCCTGCCGCTGCAGGTCGGGTCGGCTCTAGGATGACGACGCGTCTATGGAAAAGGCGCCTGGGAGCGAGTTGACAGTGGGTTCCTGACCCGCTGGCAAAAAAAACAACTTTCCCACCTAAATTGCCACCGATTGTGCCCGCTACCACCACGGAAAATTCAGCGCTCTGTGGGATCTGTTTTAAATCATTAAAATACTTAAATGAGACCCATGCATGCTGGTAGCGCAGTCTAATTTTTTTAGCCTGTAATTGCATGTTGCAAAATGAGGCACACCATGATTTCGGAATTTCAGGTCATGCACCCAATTTTTCAACCTGCGCCTGTTGCCAGCAAGCTCCATGGTGCCCTGGGACGATGATCAGCTAACTTAGTACAGACAGAGATTGAGCCTGGGGCCTTCCTGGTCAGTACGGGTGTGTAGTATCCTGGTGGGGATGGGGGAAAAGAACCTCCTTTGCTGGCATTGCACATTGAAAAGTCACAGGCAATAATGCGCCATGATTTTCCAAAATGCACTGGCAGCAGTTGAGGCTCCACCCCATTTCTAGTAATAATTTGGATGAGGGGACTAAATGTAACATTTCCAAATTTGCTGATGATACAAAGCTAGGTGGCAGTGTCAGTTGTGAAGAGGATGTGAAGAGGCTTCAAGGGGATCTTGACAGGCTCAGTGAGTGCATGAGAACATAGCAGCTGGAATATAATGTGGATAAATGTGAAGTTATCCACTTTGGTAGAAAAAACAGAAAGGCAGAATATTTCCTAAATGGTGAAAGATTGGGGAATGCAGATGCTCAAAGGAACCTGGGTGTCCTTGTACAGGAAACTCTCTTTTTACCGGCACCTAATTAACCGGAAATCTCTCTTAACCGGCAAAATTCAGGAGTAGGTTCAAGTAAGTTTTACTTCATATTAGTGGCCGTGTAACAGGGGTTCCTGCACCTGTTGCCATGCAACAGGGATGCCTGGATCTGTGGCCGTGTACGGGGCTCTCGTACCTTAGTAAGTATACCTCTCTGTAATCCGGACTTTTTGATCAACCGGTCCCGTCGGTGCCGGATAAAAAAATGTTTCCTGTACATGAGTCACTGAAAGTGAATGTGCAGGTGCAGCAAGCCATTAGGAAGGCAAATGGTATGCTGGCCTTCATTACAAGAGGATTTGAGTACAGGAGTAAAGAAGTCTTACTCCAATTATATAGGGCCTTGGTGAGACCACACCTAGAGTACTGTGTACAATTTTGGTCTCCTAAGGAAGGATAGAGGGAGGGCAAGGAAGGTTCACGAGATTGATTCCTGGGATAGCGGGACTGTCGTATGAGAAGAGATTGAGTAAACTAGGCCTGTATTCTCTTGAATTCAGAAGAATGAGAGGGGATCTCATTGAAACATACAAAATTATTACAGGGCTTGATAGGGTGGTTGCTGGGAGAATGTTTCCCTTGGCTGGGGAGTCTAGAACCAGGGGCCACAGTCTCAGAATAAGGGGTCGGCCATTCAGGACTGAGATGAGAAATGTCTTCACACAGAGGGTGGTGAATCTTTGGAATTCTCTACCCAATTTAATTCAATTCAATTCAATTTTATTTGTCATATATGCAACAGACGTGTGTACTGCACAATGAAATGTTGATTTTTACGAGTCCTCCCAACATTGGAATAAATATGGCATAACAATGATAAAAATACTAATAGAAATACTAATAGAAAGACAGTAATAATAAAGAAAACAACAGTAATAAATAATAATAAATTAATCGTTCATGAGTCTTATGGCCTCGGGGTAGAAGCTGTTTTGAAACCTGTTGGTACGAGACCGTATGCTTCGGTATCTCTTACTGGACGGGAGCAGGGCGAAGAGGTTGTGGCTGGGGTGACTCGCGTCTTTAATGATTCTCAGGGCCTTCCCCCGGCACCTCTCGGGGTAGATATCCTGCACAGCAGGTAGCTTAATTCCTATAGTGTGTTGTGCAGCTTTCACTACCATCTGTAGAGCCTTGCGGTTTGTGGCGGTGCAGTTGCCACACCAGGTAGTGATGCAGCCGGACAGGATACTCTCGATGGTGCACCGGTAGAAGTTGGTGAGAATCTGGGGGGCCATTCCAAATTCCTTCAGTCTCCTGAGGAAGAACAGGCGTTGGCATGCCTTCTTGGTTACAACGTCGATGTGATGAGACCACGTTAAGTCCTCCGTAATGAATACACCCAGGAATTTGAAGCTGCTGACCCTCTCCTCCTCAGCCCCTTCGATGTAGATTGGGGTGTGTCCCTCCCCCTGCCGCTTCCTGTAATCCACGATCATCTCCTTTGTTTTGCTGATGTTGAGGGAGAGGTTGTTGTACTTGCACCATTCTCCTAGGGCTCTTACCTCCTCCCTGTAGCCTGTCTCGTCGCCATCTGTGATCAGGCCTACAACGGTAGTGTCATCAGCAAACTTGATGATGGAGTTGAAGTTGTGCGTGACCACGCAGTCGTGAGTAAATGGAGTACAGAAGGGGGCTGAGCTCCCGTGTTCAGGATCAGTGTGGAGGAGGTGTTTCTGCCTATTTTCACCACCTGGGGTCTTCCCGTCAGGAAGTCCAGGATCCAGTTGCATAGGGAGGTGTTAAGTCCTAGCTCATTGAGCTTGTTGACAAGCTTGGAGGGGATAATGGTATTGAATGCTGAACTATAATCAATGAACAACATTCTCACATAGGTGTTCCTCTTATCCAGGTGTGATAAGGCAGTGTGCAGTACAGTGGCGATGGCATCATCCCTAGATCTGTTTGGGCGGTAGGCAAATTGGATTGGGTCCAGTGTGTCAGGTAGTAACGAGTTGATGTGGGTTTTGACCAGCTTCTCAAAGCACTTCATGATGACAGAAGTGAGTGCTATGGGGCAGTAGTCGTTTAAACAGGTTACTTTTGTTTTTTTGGGGACTGGAATAACCGATGTCATCTTGAAGCGGGTGGGGATTACAGACTGGTACAGTGAACGGTTGAATATATCCGTAAACACGGCTGCCAGCTGGTCAGCGCATGCTCTAAGGACACGCCCAGGGATTCCACCTGGATTGAGAAGACCCGGTCGCCCTGAGCCGCGGGCGCCCTTGTAACAGGCCAGTTGTTGTTGGCCTCAAACCGGGCGTAAAAAGTGTTAAGCTCATCCGGGAGAGAGGCATTGCTGGGCATGACAGTTGGGTTTCCCTTTGTAGTCTGTAATAGATTGTAGTCCACTCCACATTCTTCGCGAATCTGAGCTATGATAGTGTGACTCCACTTTGTCCGTGTATTGTCTTTTTGCATTTTTGATGGTTTTTCTGAGGTCGTACCTTGATTTCTTGTACTCATCCATGTCCCCAGAGTTGAATGCGATGGACCGTGCTTTTAGTATAGCACGGATATTGCCATTTACCCATGGTTTCTGGTTGGGAAATGTTCGTACAACAATCCTCGGAACAACGTCGTCTATGCACTTGTTTATGAAACCAATGACTGAATCTGTATATGTGTTGATGTCATTGTCCGAGGCATTCCGAAACATATCCCAGTCAGTGGAATCAAAACAGTCTTGTAACATAGCGTCTGATTGATCCGACCAGCGTTGTAGAGATCTCATCACAGGCTTTTCCTGTTTCAGTTTCTGCCTATAGGTGGGTAGCAGCAGGATGGAGTCGTGATCTGATTTGTCGAAGGGAGGGTGGGGGAGGGCCTTGTATCCATCCCGGAATGGAGTGTAAACGTGATCTAGTGTGTTCTTGGCTCGCGTTGGGCAGGTGATATGCTGATGGTATTTAGGCAGTACTTTCTTCAGATTGGCTTTGTTGAAATCGCCAGCCACGATGAATGCAGCCTCTGGATGGGAAGTTTCAAGCCTGCTAATGATCCCATACAGCTCGTTTAGTGCCCTATTTGCATCGGCCTGTGGTGGAATATACACCGCTGTAATGATCACGGATGAGAACTCTCTCGGGAGGTAGAAGGGTCGGCATTTGATCATCAGGTGTTCAAGATCGGGTGAACAAGAAGATGTAAGTAGTTCCATGTCAGAACACCAAGAATTGTTGATCATAAAGCATACTCCATCCCCTTTATTTTTCCCCGAGTCCTTTGTTCGGTCTAGCCAGTGAATGTTGAATCCCTCTGGTTGAATGGCCGAAGCTGGTGTGTCGATGGATCAAGCCAAGTCTCAGTAAAAATCAAGACATTGCAGTTCTTAATGTCTCGCTGGAAGGTGAGCCTCCCCCTGCGTTCGTCCAGCTTATTGTCCAGTGACTGCACATTCGCCAGGAGAATACTCGGAAGGGGGGGGGTGGTGTTCACGTCGCCTCAGCTTCACTAATGCACCTGCTCGTCTGCCCCACTTGCGCTGTCGTAGCTTCCTGATCACAGGAATGAAGTCAGGTAAGCAGGTGGGAGGGTAGATGGTAGTAGCAGCAGAATCCCAGTTCGAAAAATCGGGGGTAGGTCCTATATCTCTGGACGATCTTATGTCCAGAAGTGATTGACGGTCGTAGCGGATAAGTGAAGAAACAGTACTTACAAAATTGTTTAATAATAACAATAAAATAATAAATAAAGTGGAAAGTTGTGGACGAGCTCGTAAAACAGCGGCTACCCTCATAAACCATACAGGCCGGTTAAACAGTAGAATATTTTTTTAAAAACTACTAAACTACTAATACTAAAACTAGAATGCTAAATACTAAACAGTAGAATACTAAAAAACTAACAGTATGATATATTAAAATACAACATTAAATACAACATTAAAATACCAGTTGGGGAGCTCATAAAACAGCAGCCATACAGGTCGGTTAAACAGTAGAATATTTTTTTTTAAAAACAACTAAATTACTAATACTAAAACTAGAGTACTAAATACTAAACAGTAGAATACTAAAAACTAATAGTACGATATATTAAAATACAATATTAAATACATTAAATACAAATAAATAAATTAAATACAACATTAAAATACCAGTTGGGGAGGAGTTCGTAAAACAGCAGCCATACAGGTCGGCGCTGATGTCATAAGCCCTCCCAGAGGGCTGTGGAGGCTCAGTCACTGGGTATATTCAAAACAGAAGTCGATAGATTTCTGACTAGTAAGGGCATCAAGGGATATATGGTGATAGGGCCGGTGAATGGATTTGAGGCAGAAGATCAGCCATGATCCCATTGAATGGCGGAGCAGGCTCGAAGGGCCGAATGGCCTACTCCTGCTCCTATTTCTTATATTCTTAAGTCCAATTTTATGGGCCAAGCATTTGATGCTGAGATGGAAACAGACTGGGGGGGAAATTTTAACCTAAAAAATGGGTGGGTTGGGGTTGTGTGGATAGTTAGTGTTAAAAATCTGAATCCCGACCAGAACCCGCCTCCAACCTGCCCACTTCAGTTTTAACGGCGGCTGGACGGGGTGGTGGGTGGTCAGCCAACCCGCTCCCAGGAGGCAGGTTGACCATTTAAATATAATGAGGCTGGAAGCTTTAACCTATCTTTTGAATTTAACTTTAGCTGGTCGGGTTTTGCAAGTCCCGTGAAACCCGCCAGCTATTGCAAGGCGAGGACTGCTGGATCAAGGAGGTAAGTGCCTGGATCCAGCTCCCCTGCCTAACCCACCTTATGCGATCAGGGACCCCCCCACGAGGCCACTGATTTTTCTCTTTCCCCCCAACGAGGCCCCCCCATGCGCCTCTGGCCCTTGACCTGCTCCTTCTGCCCCCCCCCACAACCCCCTCCCCTGCTCTGCTGACAGCCACTGTGCCACTGGCCCCCTATCCTCGTCTGTCAACCCCCAACCCTGCTGCTCCAGACCCCGAACCTCGTCCGACCATCCCCTATCTTTCTCCAACACCCCCCCACCCCCCCAGCTGGTTCCGGCCCCCAATCATTCTCTGACTCCCCCCACCCCCATGCTGGCCCCGGCCTCTGATCTTAATTCGATCTCCCTCCCCCCGCTCTTCTAGCCCGACCCTCCCTGTGCTCCCCCACGCGATCCTTCCCTCCCTCCCTCCTTTCTGTGGCCTAGTGCCAAAGGCAAACCCACCCGGAGCCAGCCAGCCTCTCAATCTGTATGGCTGTGGGTGGGAAACAAATTTCTCATGCACTGCCTTTAAATTGGGGTTTACTGACCGCTTCGGAGCCCCCCACCCGCCTTCCCCATTAAAATTCAGCCCGATAAACCAAATGAGCCTTCACAAAGAGGCAATGGGCATTGAAGTGAGGCAGATCTCTTTTTGCGTCTATGAAAGCAACTTCTCCACGTTTCAAGTACTGTACCATCGTTCTGGTGAAAGTTTCGTAACTATAGCTATAATAAGGCCAGTAATAATGACCAGTAGATCTGCAGCCCAGACCCCTCAATTATAGTGTGTCATCTTCGAGCTAACAAGGCACTGTAGTGAGAAGAGCAAAAACTTATTGATTACATTGTGATAAATACATGGATGAGTAAGACAGTTGCCACAGTATTTCATTTTTGCTTTACAAATGTCATTGCTTTATACCATCAATCATAATATGGAGTTAAGCATTCGTACATCATGGGATAAATTTTCATCTTACCATCTGGGCAGTAATGTAGCAGAGCGGACCCGCCTGCTCTTTATAGAACCAGCCTCATTTTTGGGTTCCTTCACAAATTTAATTGCTTTATATTATCAATCATAATATGGAATTAAATTCAATAGACTACATCATGAGGTAAATTTTCATCTTCATCAGAGGAGTTTTGATAGAGGTGTTTAAACTCATGAAGGGTTTAGATAGAGTAAATAAAGATAAACTTTCTAATTAAAAAAATTGCAGGGACATGGGAAAGAGTGAGTGAGTGGGACTAACTGGATTGCTCTTCAAAAGAGCCAGTGCAGACTTGAAGGGCCAAATAGCTTCTGAAGGGGTTAAAATGAACCCTCTCAGAATTCAGACAGCCGAGGTAGCCACTAATTAAGTGGTGCCAGCAGAATTAAAATCAGAACAAAGGAGTGGGGTCATGTGAAGATGAACAAGAGCTAAAAGGAACCAGGTGGCGATAAGAAGTCTCATACTAACAACTTTCTTACGTGAAAAAACAAAGATAAGACAGTACAGACTGGGAAAGTGCTACTCTCGCTAGTCTTGCACAAAGGACAGTGTGTAGAGAAGCTTTGCAAAACAAAGATAAGATGCAGCTGTGGGACAAGACAGAATGTGTGTTCTGAGTAAGTGATAAGAAATGTGCTGATTTAGCTAAAAATTGTAGACACAGCAGAATATAGGGGTCATGGGAATTTGACCTGTGACCAAAGGCATAGTAAGATGTAACTAACCTTTACTAATACTGAAAAGAATAAATAAGCCATATGTGATCAGGTGATTATTGTAATACAATGTGATTGGATGAAAATAGAATAAAAAGCTGTACCAACCAAGAGAGAACGAGAAGGGTATCACTAGACCGCGGGGTCTATGATCTTCTCCCAGAACGTTCTGTTAATAAACTGTGTACTTTTACTTTAAGACAGACTCGAGTGAATTTATTTTTCACCAACACTTCCCTGTGCTGTACTATTCTATGATCACTTGGGCAGTAATCTGGTGGAGTAGATTGCCTGCCCTTTATAGAACCAATCCGATTATCATTACATTGAAATCAATAGAATAAAACTCGGACAAATTAGTGGGTAGCACTGTTGCCTCACAGCGCCAGGGACCCGGGTTCGAATCTGGCCTCGGGTGACTGTCTGTGTGGAGTTTGCACATTCTCCCCGTGTTTGCGTGGGTTTCCTCCGGGTGCTCCGGTTTCCTCCCACAGTCCAAAGATGTGCGGGTTAGATTGATTGGCTATGATAAATTGACCCTTAGTGTTAGGGGGATTAAATACGTGGGGTTATGGGGATAGGGTGGGATATGTGTTGGTGCAGGGGTTACGGGGATCGGGTGGGATATGTGTCGGTGCAGGCTCGATGGGCCGAAATGGCCTCTATCTGCACTGGGGGGTTTCTGTGATTCTGTGTGAAATTCAGTAATTGGCAGGCGTTTTGCTCCACCACATTACCGTCCAGGCGATGTTGAAAATCTACCCCCATATTTTTACTGTTCTACAATGTCTTGTTTCAGGCAAGTATCAAAATTGTAGAAAGTCACATACATGCTTTAGTGTTCACTATTTAGATGTATGGCAGCTCCATCTTTTGGTAGAATACTAGTATTTCTAACAACCTTAAGCAATTGACTGAACAAAACACATATTGCAGGTTTCACCTTGAAAAGCATATTTGCTCTAGAGGCAAGTACTAATGCTGAAAAGCGTTGACTACTGAATCAGTTATGCTTTTCAGCCATTTGTGTTTTTAAATAGGGCTCTTTTGTGTTGCTGTTTCTTTGTTCTTTATGCCAGCCAAATAGTGGCACAGCTACATTGGATAGTGCAGGCCCCTGGGATGCATTACGTCTCCCACTTTTCTCTGTTTTCCCTTCATTCTCCTTGGGGTAGATTTTCAACTTATCGTCTGGGCATAACATTGGCCCTGCACATTGGCCTCCCGTTCTAGAATCCACCTGATAATGCATTTCAATTGATTTCAATTCTAACCAAGTGGGAGGATGTGACCTGATTTTCTCTCCAGATTTACCTGCTTCCATGTAGGGAATTTGTTTGGCTGTCTTCACAGTGAAATGGCTGAGATTACGTACTTAATACTGTGGAGATTGGGCACAAATCTGTGACCCAGCACTATGTGGTCCTATGCATATGTGCGTCTGCTTTCCAATGTTGGTGTCAATGAAATCTTTTTTTCAGCCTCCATACATAAACAAAAGGATCTAACTGATGCCAGTGTTGGGAAGCAGAGGCAGTCCAATCTCTCCTGGTCTACATCATCTCTTATTACACCTGCTTTATTGATTGACTAATGAAATAGATGAAGATAGGGCTGCATGAAAACCCTGCAACAATATTATATATTTGCATATGCCTAGCGTTATCGTTCCTGTGTTCTTTCTTATTTATAGGGTTTGCTTTAATTTCTACTTCCATTTTCCTTTCTACTAGAAACACTATGAAAAGACTCCCAATGCAACAGTAATGGAGGTATTCTTTTCCATACTCTGTGTCCAGTACAGAATCTTGCCCAACACAGCCAACCTGTTTTCTGTTAAGCTAGGTATGAATCTTTCAATTCTGTCAGCCCTTACCCACATTCAAAATTCCAATGCCATTGGTTGTTTATACATCAAACTATATTATATTGTTGGCACTTTTTAAAATGAATTATCATAACCATACCACACCCATTCCCCACATTTGATGTTAATCTTTACTTAAAAACAGCCACTCTTTAAATTATTTGAATTATCTGCTTACAGCTTCCTCATCTTTTATAAGGTTTGCAATGGAACTGAAGGGCAAATTCTGTACAGGAGGCAGGTAATGCAGTCTATTTTTTAACATATTAATGTTCCACTGCTGAATTCAGCCGCCATTTTGATACAAAATTTACCTACTTCTGTTTCAGTTGGTGACTTAAAATTGTCTTCTGCTTGTCACTGCTCCTTATGCTTGGTGAGAATTCTAAAATGGAAGATGCTTAATGATTTTTTTTTTACGCTCTGTTTTATTAGAAACCCAAAATTGAATCGGGCCTGTTCAGACTTCCTTTGTGGTATATGTCGAATCCTGTTTTCAGCTACCGAGAATGTACTGAATTACCAGCATGGTAGGGTTGCTTTTTATTACCTGTTTTTTTTTCTTTCTTTCCCATGCCTCAAAATACTCCCATCAAACTACATATACTTGGGAGAACACGATATTCTGATCTATAGACCTTTCCAAGGCAAACACAGTGTTGCTCTATGATCAGCCAACAGGAGATATAATTCAGGCTGCCAAGTTGATCTGTCAACTTTTCCCTTCCCCAGAGCCATGTATGTGTGTGGCATTTTATCCAGTAATCCAGGTGCGAGGTGACTGATCGCACCCTTTTAGACAAAACACAAACATCCTTCTGAGAAAGACGCCCTTTCCTGGGACTTAATATGAATACATATTAGAGTTGCTAAGAGATTGTGCTAACCAACAAAAAACAGCCACTATCTGTTCAGACTTGAGCTTATATGGCTGAATATCTTGTAAAGAAGAAAGAAAGACTTGCATTTATATAGCGCCTTTCACGACCACCGGACGTCTCAAAGCGCTTTACCGCCAATGAAGTACATTTGGAGTGTAGTCACCGTTGTAATGTGGGAAACGCGGCAGCCAATTTGCGCACAGCAAGCTCCCACAAACAGCAATGTGATGATGACCAGATAATTTGTTTTGGTGATGTTGATTGAGGGATAAATATTGGCCAGGACACCGGGGATAACTCTGCTACTCTTCGAAATAGTGCCATGGGATCTTTTATGTCCACCTCAGAGAGCAGACAGGGCCTCAGTTTAACATCTCATCCGAAAGCCGGCACCTCCGACAGTGCAGCACTCCCTCAGCACTGCACTGGAGTGTCAGCCTGGATTTATGTGCTCAAGTCCCTGAAGTGGGCTATGAACCTGACTCAGGCGAGAGTGCTACCAACTAAGCCACAGGCAAGAGTGCTGACACATAAATGGTGTGCTAAAATCTAGATAAGTGGATATCACTGAGGTATTGAGGGTGGAGTCTCACTTTTTGCATATAGTTTTATGCTTTTATTTATATAGAATCATAGGGCTGGATTTTTCTCTTCCTGCACCTACAGGGTTCGGGTGAAACTTGTGCTACAGCTTTGATCCTCCCATGACTTAAGCCCCCTATCCTGGTGCGGGGCTCATTGTGTTCAGAGTAGGATCCCCGCCAAGCAGGGGACTCCAATGGGTCCCGAGGAAAATCCAGGCAGTGCTGTGCGACTGCTGCTGCAGCACTAGATGGGGCAGGAAGCCAGTTTAAAGGGGCAGGAAGCCCCCAATGTTTGCAGCAAATCTTTTACTGAAGGTTTTGACCAAGACTGAGACCTGCAGCAGGTGAGAAATTGGAACGAAATGGAGGAAGGAGAGGCTGCTACCAGACCTTTTCCCTCCATCAGGAGATTTTGGGGCCTTCATCCGCTACCCCAGGGACGATCACTAAGGCCGTGATTTTATCATCGGCATTGGGATGGTGGCGGGAGAGCTGGTTTCCGGGTTTCAGTCACGATCCTGGCAGCAGCCGCTCTGTCAAAGGGATTTTCCTTTGATTGGTCTTGCTAAGCCCGCCCTGCGGGCTTCCCGGCCAATTAACAGGAAGCGGATTTGATGACGCATCATCAGCCGGTTTCCTTAAAGGGACCACGGCCACTTTGAGTTAGACAGTTGTTCTGTCAGTGTTTGACAGCATTGGGGTGCTGCAAACACTGCACAAAGGTGGACGCTTGCACCCAGGCTCTCAAATGACTCCCTCCATATGCTCACCAACGCAGCCTGGTTGCACGTTGGACAGGAGGCCAAAAGCAGGGATGTGGTCTGGGGTCCTTGGCTGCAGTGGAGCCAACCTTTCAATGATCTCAGTGGATCATGAAACATTGCTGCAAAGCCATACTTAAACTCACCCTGCTGTGCCACGCAACACATCCCCATCACTCTGCCTTCCACACCCTTCTCCTGCACATCCTTACTCAACCAACTTACCTTGCACCTCCACCCAACCCCTTCATCTACTTTATCACTTCCCCATCTCACTACCCACCCCTCACACTCACCCTCATCCTACTGCAAGCATACCAACTAACAACACATAAGGGTGGACACTTGAGAGGTTTAGCCAATGTCCATGTGAAGTTTCTGGTAATGTGTTGTCATACAGTGAAATCTATTTTTACAACACTGCCCCTTATTGGACAGATCTGAGCGCACCTTGAGAAGTGTCTTGCTGAGTTCCAGTGATTGTTCAGTCATAACAAGCGAGACTCTAACCATCTCCCCTTGACATTCAATGGCATTACCATCGCTGAATCCCCCACGATCAACATCCTGGGGGTTACCATTGATCAGAAACTGAACTGGACCAGCCACATAAATACTGTGGCTACAAGAGCAGGCCAGAGGCTGGGAATTCTGCGGTGAGTGTCTCACCTCCTGACTCCCCAAAGCCTTTCCACCATCTACAAGGCACAAGTCAGGAGTGTGATGGAATACTCTCCACTTGCCTGGATGAGTGCAACTCCAACAACACTCAAGAAGCTCAACACCATTCAGGATAAAGCAGCCCGCTTGATTGGCACTCCATCCACCACCTTCAACATTCACTCCCTCCACCACCGGCGCACTGTGGCTGCAGTGTGTACCATCTACAAGATGTACTGCAGCAACTCGCCAAAGCTCCGTCAACAGCACCTTCCAAACCCGCGACCTCTACCACTTAGAAGGACAAGGGCAGCAGACGCATGGGAACATCACCACCTACAAGTTCCCCTCCAAGCCACACACCATCCTGACTTGGACCTGTATCGCCGTTCCTTCACTGTCGCTGGGCCAAAATCCTGGAACTCCCTAACAGCATTGTGGGTGTACCTACACCATATGGACTGCAGCGGTTCAAGAAGGCGGCTCACCACCATCTTCTCAAGGGCAATTAGGGATGGGCACTAAATGCAGGCCTAGCCAGCGACGCCCACATCCCATCAATGAATAAAAAAATAAAATAATAATAATAACCGCCCCCCCCCCCCCCCCCCCCGCCCCCAACCACCCTGCTATAGTGATGTGTGTGCATGGAATGGCTTGGACATTAAAGGGATGATTCACGGTGCTGGTGTGGGATGGTGTCAATCTGGCGCATCATGTGGCAGCCAGGGTTTACAGCGTCAAGTGAAGTAAATCTGGCCATGGTGATGCCATCGCTGGCCTCCCGGCCAGCAATGTTGTCAGGGGCTGATGCCCTGTGTCCTGTGCAACATCAGGTGATGGCGGAGAAGGTTGATGATGTTGGTGCTGCTGGTGTACCTGGTGATGTTGGTGATGGGTCTGATCATGGAAGGATTCAGAGCACCAAGGTCTGATTTTTTTTTTCCAAAGGCAACATTTTCTGAGCTCTGAAACTCTCCATCTGCAACATGACATCCTTTACACCACTTCTGCCGCTGTCAGCTTATCAGAAACGTCAGAGCAGACTCCTCCCCGAGCAGCGGGTAACCTGTGGGGGAGAATGTAAAAGGGGAAGGAAGCCTCAAAATAGTATTAAATTGGCTCTTAACAAGTCATTTAATGAGCTCAATTATATCCCCCGCTGCTTGGCGTCGGGACAGTTCTCCGCTGACAGATCCGACACCTGGGAGACTTGCGTGGAGGCAGGTTGACAGCGGGTTTCCTACCCGCTGTCAATTTTTGCTATTTTGACAGCGGACCCGCCTCCAAACCCGCCCTCTGAGCGCCGCAAATTTGCGGCCTAAGCCTCACCTGACAGTCCCTGGGAGTGGTGGTAAGAGGGAAGCAGTGGAGGAAAATTTGGCAGTGAACCCGGGTCACGACTCCCCGCTGTTCTTCTATCCTGCCTGACTTGGGATGGGATAGCAGAGGAAAATCTAAACCGGAGAATTTACAGCACAGAAGGGGCCATTCAGCCCACTACATTTGTGTTTGCTCTCTGTCCTTTCCCCATACAGTCAGATGTTTCTTTTTCCACTTCCCTTTTAAAAGTTATTGTGGATTCAGTTTCCACCCTCTGGGGCTAATTTTAAGAGCCCCCATCGGGTGTAAATGCTCCTACATAGAGCCAGGCAATTACCCCCACTCCCTTGGCTCCGGCAAGCTGTCTCAGAGCACCGGTTTTATGTGCACAGCTCACCAGCTGCCTGCAAATGATGCCAGGGCCACAAAATGGCTCAGGCCTTATGGCAATAACAACAGGAGCCCTAGTGGCAGCAAGGAGCCCTAGTAAAACTGAAGTCAGTGGGAATTGGGGGCAAAATGCTCCACTGGCTGGAGTCATACCTAGCACAAAGGAAGATGGTTGTGGTGGGTGAAGGTCAATCATCACAGCCCCAGGTCATCGCTGCAGGAGTTCCTCAGGGCAGTGTCCTAGGCCCAATCTTCTTCAGCTGCTTCATCAATGACCTTCCCTCCAACATAAGGCCAGAAATGGGGATGTTCGCTGATGACTGCACAGTGTTCAGCATCATTCACAACTCCTCAGATAATGAAGTAGTCCATGCCCGCATGCAACAAGACGTGGACAACGTTCAGGCTTGGGCTGATAAGTGGAAGGTAACATTCGCACCACAGAAGTGCCAGGCAATGACTATCTCCAACAAGTGAGAGTCTAACCACCGCCCTTTGACATTCAACGGCATTACCATCGCCGAATCCCCCACCATCAACATCCTGGGGGTCACCATTGACCAGAAATGTAACTGGACTAGCCACATAAATACTGTGGCAACAAGAGCAGGTCAGAGGCTAGGTATTCTGCAGCGAGTGTCTCACCTGCTGACTCCCCAAAGCCTTTCCACCATCTACAAGGCACAAGTAAGGAGTGCGATGGAATACTCTCCACTTGCCTGGATGAGTACAGCTCCAACAACACTCAAGAAGCTCAACACCATCTAGGACAAAGCAGCCCACTTGATTGGCACCCCATCCACCACCTTAAAAATTCACTCCACCACCGGCGTACCGTGGCTGCAGTGTGTACCATCTACAAGATGCACTGCAGCAACTCGCCAAGGCTTCTTCGGCAGCACCTCCCAAACCCGTGACCTCTACCACCTAGAAGGACAAGGGCAGCAGGCGCATGGGCACACCACCACCTGCAAGTCCTCCTCCAAGTCACACACCATCCTGACTTAGAAGCATGTCGCCGATCCTTCATCGTCACTGGGTCAAAATCCTGGAACTCCCTACCTGACAGCACTGTGGGAGCACCTTCACCACACAGACTGCAGCGGTTCAAGGAGGCAGCTCACCACCACCTTAAGGGCAACTAGGGATGGGCAATAAATGCTGGCCTTGCCAGCGACGCCCACGTCCCATAAAAACGAATTACAAAAAAGGTGGGCACACTCCACCTGCCAACTGCCCATTGTGCACCTAAACTTAAAAGCAGCTACACTGTTTCTGATGGAGCAATCTGGAGCCTAACAACCCTCTGTGTAAAAGGAAAACTCCTAGGGCAGGATTTTCATTGGGCCGTGGAGGCGGGATGGGAGGCGTGTGGGGGGTTGAAATCGCGAAATCGGGGGGCGCGAACCCAACCCGCCTCCATGCCAGTTTCAAAGGAGACGGATTCCCGACCTGTGCTGGGAGCCGCCTCCCCGAGGCGGGAAGGGGATTAGTGCCAATTAACTGCCTGTTAACAGGTAGCTAACAGGTAGTTTTTAGCCTAATCCCTATTTTTGTTCCTGAAGTGTGGGATTTCCGACGGCACCAAACCACGCCAAGTTAGAGGAGTCGGGCTGAAGGGCTTGGAGGGTTCTAAATTTCCAGTGTTCAGGTGAATGATGGGTGCATGAGTGCAGAGGTAAGTGTGTGTGAAGTGTTTAAAGAAGTTTTACTTACCATTACTTACCTTTACAGCCTTCCTTCCTTCAGGTCTCGCTAGTCCCTCATCTCACCAACACAGAAAGCAGAATGGCCGCGATCTGTCAAAAGTTGCAGCAATCAGCTTTGTCTGGAGAGATCTCTAAATCAGCTTGAGAGGAAGGAATTAACTTAGTGTACAGATTGTCAGTGTTTCCCAGCTTCAAAGAGCTGTGAAACGCTGATATTTCATCTGACAAAAGCTCTTGACAGATGAAATGTCAATCTGTAACGTCACCTGTTGCCGGGTGGCCCTTAATTGGCCTGCTGAGCCCACTGGGCGGGCTCAACAAGGTCAATCAAGTGAAAATTGAGTGGGTTGGCCACAACTCGATGGAGGCGGGACTACAACGCTGAAAGTTGTAGTCATGCCTCCAGTATCAAAATCTAGCCCCTAATGTCTCCCTTTCATTTAAATTGATGCCCTCAAGTGACCAGTGTATTCATTTATATACCGTATCATTATATGCTGCCCCTTATACTTTGTCCAAGTCACCATTATTCATGCTTGATCCTATTGCGTGTTTGCACGCTGTTCAACTATGGCAAGTATCACAGCCAAGCTCAATGCTTTCCTTGTCCAATGTCCACACATGCAAGAGCTACTATGTAACAGTCAAGAGCAGCAATCCTGGTTGATTCAATTCTGCTCCTTTGTTTGGGGGCCTTGATGTTAATTGTAGCAGCCGAACTGTCGCTGTTGCTTGATTAATTAACTTGCTTAATCCATTGCTTAAAGGTTTCCTGCTCCAGTGTTGTACAGTTAAGTGGGATTTAAGATTAAAAATGAAATATGTCATTGTTATTATCTCTGATCAATTTTCTTCTGATTTTAGATCTTGATGATATATCTGCGCTCTTTGTGAAGTGTATTCCATATCTGAACTACTCGTTTTCAGATGTCATACCCGTCCTTACAGAAAGTTCAGACACAATTGGAATAGATGAAGACCTTCAGAACAGTAATCATTGTCTTTTAGTTATATTGTCCCTGGCCCATATGTACGAAAACAGGTAAGAGCTTTTCATGGAATCATAGAATAGTTATAGCACAGTAGGAGGCCGTTCGCCCCGTTGAGTCCATGCTGGCTCTCTGCAAGAGCACTTCAACTAGTCCCAATCCCCCGCCCTTTCTCCGTAGCCCTGCAATTTTTTTTCTTTCGGGTACTTATCTAATGCCCTTTTGAAAGCCATGATTGAATCTGCCTCCACCACCCTTTCAGGCAGTGCATTCCAGATCATAACCACTCGCTGCGTAAAAAACCTTTTCCTCATGTCGCCTTTGGTTCTTCTGTCAATCACCCTAAATCTGTGTCCTCTGGTTCTCAAGCCTTCCGCCAATGGAAACAGTTTCTCTCTACTCTGGCTAGACCCTTCATGATTTTGAACACCTCTATCAAATCTCCTCTCAATCTTCTCTGCTCTAAGGAGAACAACCCCAGTTTCTCCAGTCTATCCACGTAACTGAAGTCCCTCATCCCGGAACCATTCTTGTAAATCTTTCTGCACCCTCTCTAAGGCCTTCACATCCGTCCTAAAGTGCGGTACCCAGAATTGGACACACAACTCCAGTTGTGGGCAAACCTGTGTTTTATAAAGATTCTTTGCTTTTGTATTCTATGCCTCTATTTATAAAGCCCAGGATCCCGTATGCTTTTTTAACCGCTTTCTCAACCTGTCCTGCCACCTTAAACAATTTGTGCACATATACCCCCAGGTGTCTCTGTTCCTGCACTCCCTTTAGAATTGTATCCTTTAGTTTATATTGCCTCTCCTCGTTCTTCCTACCAAAATGTATCAGTTCGCATTTTTCTGCGTTAAACTTCATCTGCCAGGTGTCTGCCCATTCCACCAGCCTGTCTATGTCCTCTTGAAGTCTATCCTAGCCCCCTCACTGTTCACTATACTTCCAAGTTTTGTGTCACCTGCAAAATTGAAATAATGCCCTGTACACCAAAGTCCAAATCATTAATATATATCAAGAAAAACAGTGGTCCTAGTACCGATCCCTGGGGCACACCACTGTATACCTTCATCCAGTCCGAAAAACAACCCTTCACCAGCACTCTGTTTCTTGTCAATTAGCCGATTTCGTATCCATGCTGTCACTGTCCTTTTTATTCCATGGGCTTCAACTTTGCTGGCACTTTATCAAATGCCTTTTGGAAGTCCATGTACACCACATCCACCGCATTGTCCCCATCAACCCTCTCTGTTACCTCATCAAAAAATTCAAACAAGTTGGTTAAACATGATTTGCCTTTAACATCCATGCTGGCTTCCCTTAAGTAATCCACATTTGTCTAAGTGACTGTTAATTTTGTCCCAGATTATTGTTTCTAAAAGCTTCCCCACCACCAAGGTTAAGCTGACTGGCCTGTAGTTGCTGGGTTAATCATTACAACCTTTTTTGAACAAGGGTATAACATTTGCAATTCTCCACTCCTCTGGCACCACCCCCGTATCCAAGGAGGATTGGGAGATTATGGCCAGTACCTCCGCAATTCCCACCTTTACTTCCCTCAGCATCCTAGGATGCATCCCATCTGATCCTGGTAACTTATCTACTTTAATAAGTACAGCCAGCCTTTCTAGTACCTCGTCTTTATCAATTTTTATCCCATCCAATATCTCAACTACCTCCTCTTTCACTATGACTTTGGCAGCATCTTCTTCCTTGGTGAAGACAGATGTAAAATACTCATTTAGAACCTCAGCCATGTGTAGGTCTCCTTTTTGGAAAGATTATTTAGCTTTTGCTAAAGAAATGACAGACTGGCAGAGTACATACTATTAAAGCAAGTAATTGCCTGCTTCTTGCCATAGATACCAATCAGCACCCCTTCCTTTGCAACTGCTTGATTCTATCTATGGGAAAATTGAAAGGTGTACCATGTTAACCGTTGCTTTGTCAACAACCTATTGGGCTCGAATTTCATCGGGCCGTTGAGGCGGGATTGGAGGCGTGTGGGGGGTTAAAATCGCGAAATCGGGGGGCACGAACCCATCCCGCCTCCATGCCCGTTTCACAGGAGGCGGGTATCCGACCTGTGCTGGGAGCCGCCTCCACGAGACGGGAAGGGGATTAGTGCCAATTAACTGCCTGTTAACGGGCAGTTTTTAGCCTAATCCCTATTTTTATCCCTGAAGTGTGGGCATCCCGACGGCTCCAAACCACGCCAAGTTAGCGAGGCGGACCGTCGGGCTGAAGGGCTTGGAGGGTTCGAGATGTCCGGTGTTCAGGTGAGTAATGGGTGCATGAGTGCAGAGGTAAGTATGTTTGGTGTGTGTAAAGTGTTTAAATAAGTTTTACTTACCTTTACTTAATAATGCAGCCTTCCTTCCTTCAGGTCTCGGGAGTCCCTCATCTCACCGGCACAGAAAGCAGAATGGCCGCGAGCTGTCAAAATCTGCAGCCTCTGCTTTCTGTTCTGGAGAGATCTCTAAATCAGCCTGAGAGGAAGGAATTAACTTAGTGTACAGATTGTCAGTGTTTGACAGCTTCAAAGAGCTGTCAAACGCTGATGTTTCATCTGTCAAAAGCACTTGACAGATGAAATGTCAATCTGTGACGTCACCTGTTGCCGGGTGGCCCTTAATTGGCCTGCTGAGCCCGCTGGGCAGGCTCAACAAGGTCAATCAGGGGAAAATCGAGTGGGTTGGCCACAACTCGATGGAGGCGGGACTACAACCCCAAAAGTGGGAGTCCCGCCTCCTACACGCCTCCATTGATAAAATCCAGCCCAATATTGAGTCAAACTTAAAATAGAGTAGGAAAAGTAGTGCCATTCCACCATATCATGGGGTGTTAGTCACCATGGCCTTAACAAAAGACCCACACCCTCTAAATGTGACACTGACATAAAAAATTCACTTATTTACCCTTGATAACATCACACAACAAAAGGGGAATTTTAACCTTAAAAAACGGGTGGGTTTGGAGTGTGGGGGTAGTTAAATTGTTAAAAATCGGATTCCTGACCTGAACCCAACTCCAACCCGCCCACTTCCAGTTTTGATGTGTTGGGGACTCGGCAGGATGGGGCTGGCAGTCAACCCGCTGCCAGGAGGCAGGACATCAATTTAAATATTGCAATGAGCCTGGAAGCCTCCTCTTTAGCCTCCATTTTGTTTATAGCTGCAGCTGGACGGGTTTTACACAGTTCGTAAAACTCAGCAGTTACAGCGAGGCACGGACTGCTGCATCTAGGAGGTAAGAGCCTTTACACCTACCTCCTGGATCCTGTGTCCCTGCCTAACCCACCCCTGCGATCGGAGACCCCACACGAGGCTGCTGATCATCTTCCTGGACCCCCACCCCAGATGGTCCTCAGGCCGGCCACGATCCTCTGGTGGCTGGCCCCGATGTGATCTCCCGCCCCCCAATCCCCAACCGATGCTCTTGAGGCCAGCAACGATCCCCACTCCCTGGCCTTTACACTTAACTCATGGATCCAGCTTCTGCACCTAACTGTGATCGGTGACCTCCCCCCCCCCCCCCCCCCCGCCTCCCCCATATGAGGCCTACGATCCTCCACCAGGCCTCCAGACCCCTAATGTTGTCTGCCTCCCTCCCTCATGCTCCTCTGGCCCCCATGCGATCAGCCTCCGGCCCCCCCGATGTGCTATGGCCTCGCCCGTGCTCCCGGCCCCCCGATGTGCTCCCTCCTCCCCGGTCCCACGAAGTCCCTGATTTTTCTCCCCCCCCCCCCCCCGGACTCATGATGTCCCCGATCTTCTCCCCCCGCCATACTCCGGCACCGACGCCCACTTGATCCCTCCCTCCCTCCTCTGTGTGGTCTAGTGCTGCAGGCCTACCCAGCCGCTCCATCTCTCAATAGAAGTAAGACGTATAGGCTTGTATTTTCCTGTATTTATTTTGTCCCCTTTTTTTGAATATAGCACTACGTTGGCCTATTTCTACTGAGACCTTCCCGGGGTCCATTGACTCTCTCATAATGATTGTCAGTGCATCACAAATCTCCTCCCTAGGTTTGTAGGGAGGAGATTTGTGATTTTTTTTTCTCATTATTTCACTTTGTTAAAGTGCTGTTAATCCACTTAGGATCACATTTGAGCTTCTTGGTTTTAGGAATGTATTTAACCTGCAGCTTCAGCATTACAGGAAACTTTGTGCCATCCGGCACCCATGGGACCGAGCTACTGCCGTTTTTTTAAAAGCTCCGGATAGACCAGCGTCAATGTTATCAGATAGGAGCTTTTCATCGCAGTATCTGACCACAAACACTTGCTCAGCAACAGCTTGTAAACACTCGGCCCCTGGCTTGGAAGCGTCTCTGAAGCTGTTGCTAAGATACAGAGACGCTTTCTAGAGCCTGCCGTGTCTGACCACAAACACTGTGTTGCTCAGCAACAGCTTGTAAACACTCGGCCCAGTAGCTTGGAAGTGTCTCTGAAGCTGTTGCTAAACGACAAAGACGCTTTCCAGAGCCTGCCTGTGAAAAGAATGCTAGGAGAAAAAAAAACACCTAACCAAAACGGCTGCTGATTTCTGCCGTTAGATCAAAGTTGCCGGACATTCAACTTCCGGATGGCACAAAGTTTCCTGTATATCTGCATTATACATTGGCTTAGGAATTCCACATTGCTAAAAACCTGCCGGTGCCACGTTCATGGCTGCAGAAATTGATGGTGCTGATAGGACCAGTAAATTGGCCCTGGTAGCTAATTAACATTAGCCCCGTGCTAAACTTACCGTTCTGGTGGTGTTAGTCCCGGCAGGAGGCCCAATGTAGCATGGCCATTGCATCATTGCAGCAAAAATAGCCTTCTCTTAAAGCAAGCCGGTCATTTCAGGAAGCAGTTCAGTCCCTTAAAGGGGAACTGCCTTCAACAACAACAATCAACAAATTGTATTTATATAGTGCATTTTTAACGTAGTAAAATGCCCCAAGGCGCTTCACAGGAGTGTTATAAGACAAAAATTTGACACAAGCCACATAAGGAGAAATTAGGGCAGATGGAGGTAAGTTTTAAGGAGCATCTTAAAGGAGGAAAGAGAGGCGGTGAGGTTTAGGGAGGGAATTCCAGAGTTTAGTGCCTAGGCAGCTGAAGGCACAGCCACCAATGGTTGAGTGATTATATCCAGAGATGTTCAAGAGGGCAGAATTAGAGGGTTGTGGGGCTGGAGGAGGTTACAGAGATAGGGCAGGGCGAGGCCATGGAGGCAGTTGTACAAGGTATTGGTGAGACCGCACCTGGAATACTGCGTACAGTTTTGGTGTCCATACTTAAGAAAGGACATACTTGCTCTCGAGTCAGTACAAAGAAGGTTCACTCGGTTAATCCCGGGGATGAGGGGTTGGACATATGAGGAGAGGTTGAGTAGATTGGGACTCTACTCATTGGAGTTCAGAAGAATGAGAGGCGATCTTATTGAAACATATAAGATTGTGAAGGGGTTGGATCGGGTGGATGCGGGGAAGATGTTCCCGAAGATGGGTGAAACTAGAACTAGGGGGCATAGTCTTAGAATAAGGGGCTGCTCTTTCAAAACTGAGATGAGGAGGAACTACTTCACTCAGAGGGTGGTAGGTCCATGGAATATGCTGCCCCAAAAAGCTGTAGAAGCTACATCATTACATAAATTTAAAACAGAAATAGACAGTTTCCTAGAAGTAAAGGGAATTAAGGGTTACGGGGAGCGGGCAGGAATTTGGACATGAGTCTAGGTTCGGATCGGTCATGGCCCTGTGGGTAGCAGAGCGGGCCCAGGGGCCGTGTAGCCTGATCCTGCTCCTATTTCGTGTGTCTAATTCTGTTAGATTCAGGAGATGGTTCTGTGATAGTGGATTGGCGGTTAGGATCAGATCAGCCATGATCTTATTGAATGGCAGAGCAGGCTCGAGGGGCCGATTGGCCTACTCCTGCTCCTATTTCTTATGTTCTTATGTTCTTAAAACAAGGATGAGAATTTTGAAATCGCGACATTCTGAAATGAAAAAAATAAAAATCATGTAAAAATAGGCAGTTTTTAGCCCTTACAGCTCAACTGCCTGCTTAAAAAGAATTCCCAAATAGAGTGCTGCTTGATAGCACTGTCGATGACACCTTCCAGCACTCTGCTGATGATTGAGAGTAGACTGATGGGGCGGTAATTAGCCAGATTGGATTTCTCCTGCTATTTGTGGACAGGACATATCTGGGCAGTTTTCCACATTGTCGGATAGATGCCAGTGTTGTAGCTGTACTGGAACAGCTTGGCTAGAGGCATGGCTAGTTCTGGAGCGCAAGTCTTCAGCACGACAGCCGGGATGTTGTCGGGGCTCACAGCCTTTGCTGTATCCAGTGCGCTCAGCCGTTTCTTGATATCATGTGGAGTGAATCAAATTGGCTGGCGACTGGCTTCTGTGGTGCTGGGGACCTCAGGAGGAGGCCGATATGGATCATCCACTCGGCACTTCTGGCTGAAGATGGTTGCAATCGCTTCAGCATTGCCTTTTGCACTCACGTGCTGGGCTCCACCATCCTTGAGGATAATAATTTTTTAAAATTTGTTTATGGGATGTGGGCGTCACTGGCAAGGCCAGCATTCATTGCCCATCCCCAATTGCCCTTGAGAAGGTGGTGGTGAGCCGCCGCCTTGAACCGCTGCTTCTGCTTTTTAGCATGCATGTAGTCCTGTGTTGCAGCTTCCGCAGGTTGGCACTGCATTTTTAGGTACGCCAGGTGCTGCTCCTGCCATTCTCTTCTACACTCCTTATTGAACCAGGGTTGGTCCCCTGGCTTGATGATAATGGTAGAGTGAGGGATATGCCGGGCCATGAGGTTACAGATTGCGGTGGAATAGAATTCTGCTGCTGCTGCTGATGGCCCACAGCGCCTCATGGATGCCCAGTTGCGAGCTGCTAGATCTGTTCTGAATCTGTCCCATTTAGCATGGTGGTAGTACCACACAACACGATGGAGGATGTCCTCAGTGTGAAGACGGGACTTCGTCTTCAGCTCTTAAAGCTGAATTGCATTCCGCAACTAAAAAAAATGCTAAAAGTGGTCCAGCACTAACACAAATGGCTCAGCAAGCCAGGGAAGGGGCACTCGGGGTCTTGCTCGCAGCACTCCAGCTTTGTGCAGGGGGTCAACACTGCAAGAGAGGTCCTTTATCAACAGGAGGCCCCCCAGAAAGAAGGATGTGGGACCAGATCACCGCGCCATCACTGCCAGCAGTGTCATCCCCACAACCTGGCTCCAGTGCCCAAAGAAGCTTCATGACCTCAGACCAGTGGTCAAGGTCAGTGAATGCATCTTCAAAAGCCGTCTCCTACCAACTGCACCACTAGCCTCACAACTGCTCAATGCACAACCGCTCCCCCCCCCCCACCCCCGCCCCATCGTTCACCTACCAACAATCTGTACCAAACACGAGTCACACCTCCCATTCCTAGCTTCACCTCACCCCCTTGGAGGAGACGGTGCTGGCCATTCTTGGCAGGGGCATGGCTGAGCCCTTGGTCAGTGGCGGGGCTGAAAGGATACAAGATGCTAGTATTCTCATGTTATCCTCCTCTTGCATTCACCTCTTCCTTTCGCCCCCCCATCTCTCACCACAACTCCACCCTTGTGCCTTCCTCATTTCACACACCCAAGAAATGCAGCCTACCCAGCCAGTGGTTGGCCGAGGAGAGTGAAGAAGAAGAAACACCATCACTCGATTTCACGCTCCAACACACCAGCTCCTCAAGGTTGACCAGCAAGGCCATTTGCAGTGTCCCCCACTGAAAGTCAGCTGCCTTCCACCAGCCATGCTGCAGCCACTGGGGTAGCACTGCGTGACATCGATAGGATAGGCAAAGGCACACAGAAGACAGTCACTAAGAGAATGCATAATGGTGATTACTTGATTTCTTGATGTCATATTGGATGGACAGATGTGTAAAGTTGGATTTGAAAGTTTGCTTTGTGGTGGCTTTTAATTCAGCATTGTGGCCAAGAGGATGTAGTGATGGTCAGTAACAGAGGGAAGGTAAGGTGGTGGGACAAATGTTGAAAGGGGAATTGGGATTGTGGTCACTGGTACCGCAGATGGATGATTCCATTCTGGATATCCCGGCCAGAAAGGGTCTGTCTGGGTTGCATCCTTCCTTCTGCCTCCTCCTAGTCTGCATCTTCCTATTCTGCATCTTCTTCCCTCTGCAAGCGGAGGCTGTAAATCTGAAATGACAGCATAAAATGCTGGAAATAGTCAGCAGGTCAGGCTGCATCTCGACCTGAGACGTTAACTCTGTTTCTCTCTCCACGGACGCTGCCTGACCTGCTGAGTATTTTCAGCATTTTCTGTCTTCTCAGAGGCCTTCCTTTATCATCTGAGGCCTTGTAAGCGTCCAGCAGCACTCCCTGCACACTTAAAAAATCTTTTAACATGTATTGCACCAAGCCACTACTTCAGTAAAATTTTAAAAAATCCAGTCCAAAAGCTTCAATGCAAACTTACCTGAAAGACGTGTGTGTCCCTTTAAGAAGTGCTGACGACATCCGTCAGTCTGCTGAAAGTTTGCTTTTCAGAGCAATCTTAGGACTCAGTGCTAAGGTCCAAGTTTGCATCTCTAGGGACATCACTGCTATTGGCAGTGCTAAGGCCCTCACCAAAATGGTGGCCACCGTCCCCGCGCCAGAGAAGGGCGTTAGCGTGGCGACCGCCATTTTTCGCCAGGATTACGGTGCTAACTCATGGCGTTAAGATAAGGAATTTCTGGGTCATTATCTTCTACTGAGGCATTATTGAGAAAGTTCTTTTGTTCATACTGTTCTTTATAGGTTCATGTCCATTGTGCGTCAGGGCCAGAATTCGCCCACAACTATATTTTTGTGTGCTAAATGTCAGCAGTACAAATTATTTAATTTTTACTTTAATTTCCTCTTATGATATTCATTCAGGGCACTCATTTATTAAATTTGAAAGCCTTTTAAAAATATTCTGTAGGCTGACTAACTCAAGCCTATTCAGCAAAGTTGTGGTTGGAGCTGGGGTATAATTCAGTAAGGTTTTCCATATACAAAGGAAGGACGAATGATGTAAGCATGCATATTAGGAAAAGGAGATGGCAACGGCTGAATGCTGCACTTGTGGTGGCTTGGAGGAAAATGTGGGCCTTGGTGGCTCCCTTTCCATCCCCTCCCCCAATCACCTATGCTTTCCCCACCTGCTCACTCCTCACCTTTTCATCCCACTATCTCCTCCCCTTCCTACCAACCCCTGACCCAGGAAAATGGTTAGGGTTACAAAAGTGGGCAGAAGTCTCACCCTGGCAGCAAGAGGAGAATTCAGCCCGCAATATCAGAATTATCCTATTTATTTGAGAGTTGGTAGTTTCTGGGGATCCCTACACAGTGGGCAGTAGCTGGTTTCATTTGCAGTCTTGCTGGTCACTTTCTTGATGTAGAGTGATGGAGAGGGTTAGAGGTCAATGTGCTGCCTTCCTGGTCAGCTAGGGAACAAAGGACAGGCAAGCATGTGATTCGGAATCACTTGCTGGTAAGCGAGACACAGGGAATGAGCAGTTTCTTCCTTTAAGGTAGAGCCAACTGTGGTCAAAGAAAGATCTGGGCAAAAAAGTTATACTTAACCGCTAATAGGGATAGTGTGGTGTGGCTTGTAACTTTTCATACTGCAGGTTTACTGAATTAAGCTGAAGTAAGGTGAGATTTACTACTGTATAACTATTCTTCAGTATATTCACTTACCAATTGTAAAATAAACCAGTTAATTGATATACATTTGGCGGGGAGATGGGGAGCAAACAAATTTAACAAATGGCAACAAAGGACGGAAATAAGTTCAGAAAAGTAATTCAGTGGCAGGCATCATGCAGTAAACGGCAATGGGAGACAACAATGCAGGCTTGTGATGTGGGCGTTTGGGTTGGGGTAGGATTCACAAAGCGGTCAGGTAGGCACTAGCCTGAAATCGGCGGCTGGTGGCGGGGAGAGGACTGCAAAAGAGCAAGAGGGTCCCAGATGCCATCTTTAATGGATGAAAACCAAAAAATCGGTATTAAACTCCCAATGAATGGGGGAAAGGCACTTGAAAATTAGGAAAAACAAAATGGCCGACAGACTAGGGCGATAGTTGAGCTCAATAGTGGCCGATTCTTACAACTATATCACAACAGACAATTGTTTACTTACAGAATTACTATTCTAAAATATTTACATATGGATTTGCATTAAAAATGTTGGCAATGACTATCTCCAACAAGCGAGAGCCTAACCACCGCCCCTTGACATTCAGTGGCATTACTATCGCCGAATCTCCCACCATCAACGTCCTGGGGGTCACCATTAACCATAAACTTAACTGGACCAGCCACATAAATACTGTGGCGACAAGAGCAGGTCAGAGGCTAGGTATTGTGCGGAGAGTGTCTCACTTCCTGACTCCTCAAAGCTTTTCCACCATCTACAAGGCACAAGTCAGGAGTGTGATGGAATACTCTCCACTTGCCTGGATGAGTACAGCTCCAACAACACAAGAAGCTCGACACCATCCAGGACAAAGCAGCCCGCTTGATCGGCACCCCCTCCAGCACCTTAAACATTCACTCCCTCCACCACCGGCGCACCGTGGCTGCAGTATGCACCATCCAAGTTCCCCTCCAAGTCACACACCATCCTGACATAGAAGTATATCGCCGATCCTTCATCGTCGCAGGGTCAAAATCCTGGAACTCCCTCCCTAACAGCACTGTGGGAGTACCATCACCACACGGACTGCAGCGGTTTAGACCGCGGGTGTCGGCGAGAGGCGCGAGCGGGAAGCTTAAAAAGGCCTCAGAGACCCAGGTAAGGCCTCAGACCGCGGGTGTCGGCGGGAGGCGCGAGCGGGAAGCTTTAAAAAGGATTCAGAGACCCAGGTAAGGCCTCAGACCGCGGGTGTCGGCGGGAGGCGCGAGCAGGAAGCTTAAAAAGGCCTCAGAGACCCAGGTAAGGCCTCAGACCGCGGGTGTCGGCGGGAGGCGCGAGCGGGAAGCTTTAAAAAGGATTCAGAGACCCAGGTAAGGCCTCAGACCGCGGGTGTCGGCGGGAGGCGCGAGCAGGAAGCTTAAAAAGGCCTCAGAGACCCAGGTAAGGCCTCAGACCGCGGGTGTCGGCGGGAGGCGCGAGCGGGAAGCTTTAAAAAGGATTCAGAGACCCAGGTAAGGCCTCAGACCGCGGGTGTCGGCGGGAGGCGCGAGCAGGAAGCTTAAAAAGGCTTCAGAGACCCAGGTAAGGCCTCAGACCGCGGGTATCGGCGGGAGGCGTGAGCGGGAAGCTTGAAAAGGCTCCCGAGACCCAGGTAAGGCCTCAGACCGCGGGTGTCGGCAGGAGGCGCGAGCGGGAAGCTTAAAAAGGATTCAGAGACCCAGGTAAGGCCTCAGACCGCGGGTGTCGGCGGGAGGCGCGAGCGGGAAGCTTAAAAAGCTTCAGAGACCCAGGTAAGGCCTCAGACCGCGGGTGTCAGTGGGAGGCGCGAGCGGGAAGCTTTAAAAAGCTTCAGAGACCCAGGTAAGGCGTACCAATCTCCAGTCTCCGAAGTCAGAGGGAAGGAGAGAGGTAAAAAGTAATCCAAGTGTGACGTCACCAGAAAGCGGGTAAGTGATTGGTTGGTGAGTATTTCTCTCTTTTGAAGCTTAAACTCTGTGGTTTATAGTTTCTAAGGTGCGATATTCATCATCTAGAATCGGGGCAGAGGGTATTTAAGAATAATATTAATAAATTTAATTAATTACATAGAATGGGAGATCAGGTGATGTGTTGCTGCTGCAATATGTGGGAGCTGGTGGACACCATTGATGCTCACAGTGATCACATTTGCAGTAAGTGTTGGCTGCTCGAGGAATTCCGGCTCCGTGTTGAAGAGCTGGAGTCCGAGCTTCAAACACTGAGACACATCAGGGAGGGGGAGAGTTACCTGGACTCTGTGTATCAGGAGGTAGTCACACCAATTAGATTAATTAATTCAGATGTAGTCCGCGGCCAGGGTCAGGACGGTGTGACTAGAAGTGAGGCAGGTACGGGGATCCAGGAGGTAGTGTTGGAGGAGCCACAGCCCTTGCTCTTGTCCAACAGTTTTGAGGCTCTTACTCCCTGCGAGGATGGGAACACGGACTGCGGGGAGGATGAGCAACCCGGCCACAGCACCGTGGAGCGGGGGGCCATTCAAGTGGGGGGAGATAAAAGAAATGTTGTAGTGGTAGGGGATAGTATCGTTAGGGGGATAGATAGAGTTCTTTGCAGCCAAGAGCGAGAGTCCCGAAGGCTGTGTTGCCTGCCCGGTGCCAGGGTTAAGGACATCTCCTCTGGGCTGGAGAGAAACTTGGAGGGGGAGGATCCAGTTGTCGTGGTCCATGTTGGTACCAACGACATAGAGAGGACAAGGAAGGAGGTTCTGCTGAGGGAGTTTGAGCAGCTAGGGGCCAAATTAGAAAGCAGAACCACAAGGGTAATAACCTCTGGATTGCTACCTGAGCCACGTGCAAATTTGGCTAGGGTAAATAAAATTAGAGAGTTAAATGCGTGGCTCAAAGCCTGGTGTGGGAGAAATGGGTTTTGCTTCCTGGGACACTGGCATCAGTACTGGGACAGGAGAGAGCTGTTCCGTTGGGACGGACTTCACTTGGCCAGTGCTGGGACTAGAGTCCTGGCGAATCGAATAACTAGGGCTGCAGAGAGGGCTTTAAACTAATTAGTGGGGGGGAGGTTTTAAGAGAGCGAAAAATAAAAATGACAGCGGAGAAGGCAATATAGCAAGGTAGCAGTGGGGGAATTAAAAACCAGAGCGTGTCAGGAAGGGACAGAATGTATAATGATAAAGGTAAAGTAGTAAAAGGGGTAAAAGCAGGAATAAATTGTCAGAAAACATATTTGAAAGTTCTTTATCTGAATGCACGCAGCATTCATAACAAAATTGACGAGTTGACGGTACAAATAACTACACATGGGTATGATCTGGTGGCCATTACGGAAACATGGCTGCAAGATAATCATGACTGGGAACTAAACATACAAGGATATTTGACAATTAGGAAGGACAGACAGGAAGGAAAGGGAGGTGGGGTTGCTATGTTAATCAAGGATGGAATCACTGCAATAGTCAGAAATGATATTGGGTCAAAGGTTCAGGATAGTGAAATAGTTTGGGTGGAGATAAGGAATAATAAGGGGAAAAAGTCACTAGTGGGCGTAGTCTATAGGCCTCCTAACAGTTGCAACTCTGTTGGTCGGAGTATAAATCAAGAAATAGTTGGGGCTTGTAATAAGGGAACAGCTATAATCATGGGGGATTTTAACTTTCATATTGACTGGACTAATCAAATTGGGCATGGCAGCCTTGAGGAAGAGCTCATAGAGTGTATTAGGGACGGGTTCCTTGAGCAGTATGTAACTGAACCAACCAGGGGCCAGGCAATCTTAGATCTGGTCCTGTGTAATGAAACAGGATTAATAAAAAATGTCCTAGTAAAGGATCCCCTTGGAATGAGTGACCATAATATGGTTGAATTCCAAATTCAGTTTGAGGGTGAGAGAGTTGGATCTCAAACCAGCATACTGAGCTTAAATAAAGGAGACTATGAAGGTATGAGAGAATTGACTAAAGTGGACTGGGAAAACAGATTAAAGTGTAAGACGGTACAAGAGCAATGGTCTACATTCAAGGAGATATTTCACATCTTTCAAGATAAATATATTCCACTGAGGAAAAAGGGGAGTAAAAGAAAAGACAGCCATCTGTGGCTTAGTAAAGTAATAAAGGATAGTATCCGACTGAAAACAAGGGCATATAAATTAGCCAAATCTAGTGGGAGGATAGAAGATTGGGAAGCATTTAAAAGCCAGCAAACTGTAAAGTCTGTGGGTTGTATAGCGAAGTAATACACAGACTACAAGAGTAACTTAAACAGGACTTTACTATTCGAAGGTCAGGGCGAATCTGCCCAATAAATTCTGCCACAGCACTTATATACCGGTGTGGTCACTGTCGGTATTACAGTATACAGCAGCCAGGATAAAGTAGTGCCACACCTAAAATAGTTCTCTTAAAGGTGGACGGTTACATACAATAGTTCTCTTAAAGGTAGAACAGTTACATACACTACACAAACAATAACTAAAAGATTAATTAAGAAAGGGAAGATAGATTATGAAAGTAAAATAGCAAAAAATATAAAAACCGACAGCAAGAGTTTCTACAGCTATATAAAAAGAAAAAGGGTGGCTAAAGTGAACGTTGGTCCCTTAGAGGATGGGACCGGGAAACTAGTGGTGGGGAACATGGAGATGGCAAAGACGCTGAACAAATATTTTGTATCAGTCTTTACAGTAGAGGACACTAAAAATATCCCAACACTGGACAAAGAGTGGGCAATGGGGGGGGGGAGGAGCTAAAGACGATTAAAATCACTAAGGAGATGGTACTCAGTAAAATAATGGGACTTAAGGCGGATAAATCCCCCGGACCTGATGGCCTACATCCTAGGGTCTTGAGAGAAGTGGCGGTAGGGATTGTGGATGCATTGGTGATTATTTTCCAGAACTCCCTGGACTCAGGAAAGGTCCCGGCAGATTGGAAAACTGCTAATGTAACACCCTTATTTAAGAAGGGAAGTAGACAAAAAGCTGGAAACTATAGACCAGTTAGCCTAACATCTGTGGTTGGCAAAATGTTGGAGTCCATTATTAAGGAAACAGTAACAGAGCATTTGGATAAACATAATTTAATAGGACAGAGTCAGCATGGTTTTATGAAGGGGAAGTCATGTTTGACAAATTTGGTCGAATTCTTTGAGGATGTAACATACAGGGTGGATAAAGGGGAACCAGTGGATGTGGTGTATTTGGACTTCCAAAAGGCATTTGACAAGGTTCCACACAAAAGATTACTGATCAAGATAAGAAATCACGGGATTGGGGGTAATATACTGGCATGGGTGGAAGATTGGCTATCTAACAGAAAACAAAGAGTTGGGATAAATGGTTCGTTCTCGGGCTGGCAATCAGTAACTAGTGGTGTTCCACAGGGGTCAGTGCTGGGACCCCAACTCTTTACAATCTATATTAACGATTTGGAGGAAGGGACCGAGTGCAACATATCCAAGTTTGCCGACGATACAAAGATGGGAGGGAAAGCAATGAGTGAGGATGACATAAAAAACCTGCAAAAGGACATAGACAGGCTAAGTGAGTGGGCAGAGATTTGGCAGATGCAATATAATGTTGGAAAGTGTGAGGTTATGCACTTTGGCAGAAAAAAATCAAAGAGCAAGTTCTTATCTAAATGGAGAGAAACTGCAAAGTGCTACAGTACAAAGGGATCTGGGGGTCCTGGTGCATGAAACACAGAAAGTTAGTATGCAGGTGCAGCAGGTGATCAGGAAGGCCAATGGAATCTTGGCTTTTATTGCAAGGGGGATGGAGTATAAAAACAGGGAAGTCTTGCTGCAGTTATACAGGGTATTGGTGAGGCCACACCTGGAATACTGCTTGCAGTTTTGGTTTCCATACTTAAGAAAAGATATACTTGCTCTCGAGGCGGTTCAGAGAAGGTTCACTCGGTTGATTCCAGAGATGAGGGGGTTGACGTATGAGGAAAGGTTGAGTAGCTTGGGACTCTACTCATTGGAGTTCAGAAGAATGAGAGGCGATCTTATCGAAACATATAAGATTGTGAGGGGGCTTGATCGGGTGGATGCGGGGAGGATGTTTCCACTGATGGGTGAGACTAGAACTAGGGGGCATAATCTAAGAATAAGGGGCTGCCCTTTCAAAACTGAGATGAGAAACTTCTTCACTCAGAGGGTAGTAAATCTATGGAATTTGCTACCCCAGAGAGCTGTGGAAGCTGCAACATTAAATAAATTTAAAATGGAGATAGACAGTTTCCTAGCAGATAAGGGAATTAGGGGTTACGGGGAGAGGGCAGGGAAGTGGACGTGAGTCTAGATTCCGATCAGCCATGATCCTATTGAATGGCGGAGCAGGCCCGAGGGGCCGTATGGCCTACTCCTGCTCCTACTTCTTATGTAAGAAGGCGGCTCACTACCACCTTCTCAAGGGCAATTAGGGATGGGCAATAAATGCTGGCCTTGCCAGCGATGCCCAGATCCCATAAACGAATAAAAAAAAAAAAATGGAGTTTCAGTGATAAATGTTGACACAAAGCATTACCATAAGTACTGTAATGAAGAGGAAGTGTGCACCATATGTGAAATTTAATTTTTGTATGGGTATTGGCTAATGGGAGCTGTACGAGAGTAATTTGAGTTGAATTGCTTTCTGACATTTCTGCAGCCTATCTAGGAATCTATCTTGCCATCATCCTGTGATGACCTTGCTGTAACACTTAGTTCACCACCTGGGGATGTCAATGCCAAGAAACTGTTTCTTTGCCTTTTAACATTTAGATCTTGAAAGAAAGAAAGACCCTTTCACGACCACCGGACGTCTCAAAGCGCTTTACAGCCAATTAAGTACTTTTTAAGAAACTCAGCAGCCAATTTGCACACAGCAAGCTCCCACAAACAGCAATGTGATAATGGCCAGATAATCTGTTTTTTTAGATATTGATTGAGGGATAAATATCGGCTAGGACACCAGGGATAACTCCCCTGCTTTTCCTTGAAATAGTGCCATGATTTCTTTTACGTCCACCTGAGAGAGTATTCAAGGCCTCGGTTTAATGTCTCATCTGAAAGACGGCACCTCCGACAGTGCAGCACTCCCTCAGTACTGAACTGGAGTGTCGACCTAGATTTTTGTGCTCAAATCTCTGGAGTGGGACTTGAACCTACAACCTTCTGACTCAGGCAAAAATGCTACCAACTGAGCCACAGCTGACAGTGCTGTGAAATGATGCTGTGAAAACATTAGTGTATAAATGTTTAATGTATTGCTATGCAAATTTTTTGTTCACTATTTTAACAGAGATAGCTTGTTTAGAATAAATGGGTTGAACTTCTGTTAAAATAATTTCAAGGTCTTAGGCATTGGTTTAAACCATAATGATGTGGCTACCTGGCAGCTCAAGTACTTGAATATGACTATTTTAGAGTGTTTCACATTTTTGTTTTTTCCGTAGGTTTTTTTCAGAAGGTCCTTTGTTCACAGCCATCAGTAGCTTTTTACACACGTCCTTAGATCGCGGGCATTCACCGCCACCCTTTGTACTTAGAGCCGCGCTCTATCTGTTGTCTGTATGTCAAGAAAATTGCAGCAGCCTAGACTGGGTAAACAGATGTTTTTGTTATTTACAGTGAGTGAAATTGGTTCTCCTGGTTCATTAATCGTATGTAATTCTTTTGCACACTACCAGAATCAGTAATTTTTAAAACAAAATTGCGTAAGATCTATGGTAAGATAACGAGGGAGAAAGTAACACCAGGGGTTGGACCTGATTTGGTTGGACTGAAATTCTGGAGCATAAGGATTTTTGTGTGTGGCTGTGACCTTCTATCTCTCTTTCTGCTCTATCCAACAACAGCAAATTGTATTTATATAGCATCTAAATGTAGAAAGAACACCCAAAGGCACTTCACAGGCGTTCGGGAAATGAAGGACACTAAGCCAAACAGCGAGATATTAGGAGAGGTGACCAGAAGTTTGATCAAAGAGGTGGGTTTTAAGGAGGCTCTTAAGGGAGTAGTAGATGGAGAGACAGAAGGGTTTAGAGAGGGAATTTCAGAGCATTGGGCCTAGATGGCTGAAGGCATAGCCACCAGTGGTGGGGTGGAGGGAGAGGGAATGGAATCAGGAACAACTGATGTTTACAGAGAGTGGAGGATAAGAGCCCAGCACGGGGAATATTGGAATAGTCGAGTCTGAAGGTGCCAACGGTATAGATGAGGGATTCAGCATTATGAGGTAGGGGTGGGGCTGAGCAATATTACATAAGTGGCCTTTGTGATGGAGAGGACATGGGAATAGAAGATCAGCTCCAATAGGATACCAAGCTTGCAAACCACCTGGTTCAGCCTCAGATAATGATTGATGAGGGGAATGTAGTCAGTGGTAAGGGTAAGGAGTTTGTGGCGGGGGCTAAAGACAATGGCTTCGGTCTTCCCAATGTTTCGCTGGAAGGAATCATGGCTCATTCAATACTGGATATCGGACAAACTGTCTAAAGCATAGAAGCAGTGGAAGGATCATTGTGTGTATTACTCTTCCTGTGCCGTTCCTGTCTTTTTATCCCTGTGTGTATATTTCTTCTTTGTATGTTTGTTTCTTTTACTATGTCTGAACATGCTTTTCTATTTGCTTTTTTCTCTCCTGGTGTGCCTGTACTTCTCTCTCACCCTGTCTGCCTATGTGTCTGAACTTCTCCCCATATATCTGAGTTGCTCTCTCATGATCTGTCTGTACCTCTGCATCTTATTGTATCTGACCTTCTATCTCTACCAATGTGCCTGAACTTCTCTCTCCCTGCATTTCTGCCTCTCTATGCCTGAACGTCCATCTCCCTCTCTCTCGAACACTTCTGGCTCTCCCTGTGTTCCTGAACATCTATATCTCCTTGTATGATCTTTTTCTCTCTGCTTTTCTCTATCTGAACTTCTCCCTCTCTGACTGAACTCTGTTTCTCTCTTCCAATAAGAACTTCTTTCTTCCTCTGTCCAAACTTCTTTCTCTGTCCATGACTATCTGAACTTCTCTTTCCCTACATGTCTGACCTTCTCTCTTTTTCCCATGTCTGAACTTATCTCTCCATCTTCCTCCACGTGTCTGCATTCTGTCTATCTTTCCCCTGTGACTGTACTTTTCTTTCTGTGTCCCAGGTGAAAACCCTTTCATGGAAGTTGTTCTGATCTCTTGCTGTAGCTTGGGTGAAAACCCCGGTGATCTAACGTAAACAGAGTTTCTGCTGAAGTTACGAGTTAGAGGAATGGAGAGTCTGGCGTGGGGGATGGGGAAGTGCGGTGTAGGGTTGGAGGAGGTTATAGAAATGGAGAGGGGCAAAGCCATGAAGGCATTTAAACACGAGGATGAGAATTTTAAATTTGTGGCGTTGGGAGACCAGGAGCCAAATTGTCTTTTCCACTTAACTTAATACTTGCACCCCCTCTTCATACTCTGTAGGCTTGTGTTTGCTTCTGTGGTGCAACCTTTATAGTTAGGAGATTGAGAGAACCTCCTGTGGAAATTCTATGCCTGGATCTCTTGTGTTGTTGGTCACAGCAAGTCATTGGATACATTGTCTGTCCTGTGTGTCATGTGTGTTACTGGATAGGACTCTCTTGTTTTCTCTATTTCCTTACCCCATGTTGCATATTACCTGTTCACCACGTCTTTTCACTGCTGCATACTGTCTGCCCTTTGCTGCTTCTGTTGTTGGTTCCCTGATGCACATCGTACCCCTACACTTTCCACATCCCCCCATCTCTTGCATTCCCTTTAGCCTTTGACCATTTGCTATCCTAATCTTGACCTGTTCCCCATCAGTTTTGTCCTCTCTGTCTGCACCCGCCCTTTCTCTCCCTCACTATTTACTTTTGCTTCCACTCACCTTTCCCCTTGCTTCACATCTGTAACCCTTTCTCGCACTTCATCTCCACTCACCCGTTCCCTTGCTTTCCCTCCCCTTCTCCACTTCCCTCAGTCACCTCTCCCCTCCCCTCACCTTCCTCTCTCCTTCCCTGTCTTCTCTTCCCCCACCTTTCCCTCAATGTATTTGCTTTAACCATTCCCCCTATTTAATCAGATTTCCCCATTTAAAGTTATTTGATTGAGGAAGTACCAGTGGTCTATAGAGGAGCACTGAAAATGGGAATAGTATCAACACATTGTTGTAAAAGTATAATTATGTAGGTCATAGAGTCATAACGGCACAGAAGGAGGCCATTTGGCCCATCGAGTCCGTGCCGGCTCTCTGTAGAGCAATCCAGTCAGTCCAATTCCCCTCCTTAGTAAACACCGATACAAAGTACTCATTGAGTATTCTAGCCTTGCCCTGCGCCTCTAAGCATATATCACCTTCTTTGTCCCTAATAGGCCCCACCCCGCCTCTTACTACCCGCTTGCTGTTTACGTGCCGGTAGAAGATTTTTGGGTTCCCTTTTATGTTAACCACCATTCTACTCTCATATTCTCTCTTTGCCAATCTTATTTTCATCTTCACTTCCCCTCTCAACTTACTGTATTTGGTCTGGTTCTCCCTTGAAGAATTCACCTGACATTCATCATACACCCTCTCTTTTTTGTTTCATCATCTTCTCAATCTCCCTCGTCATCCAAGGAGCCCTTGCTTTGTTTCCCTTACCCTTCCCTCTTGTTGGAATGTACTAGCCTGTACTTGGAACATCTCCTCCTTAAAGATCTCCCATTGTTCCATTACAGTTTTTCCTGTCAGTCTTTGGTTCCATTTTACTCTGGCTAGATTCTTTCGCTTCCCATTGAAGTTAGCCCTATTCCAGTTTAGACGTTCCACTCTAGATTGTTCCTTGCTCCTCTCCATTGCTAATCTAAATCTTATGATACGATGATCACTCGTACCCAAGTTTTCTCCCACAGACACTTGGTCGACCTGGCCCACCTCATTCCCCAGCACCAGATCTAGCAATGCCTCCTTCCTAGTTGGGCCAAGAACATACTAGTCAAGGAAATTCTCCTGAACACATTTCAGAAATTCCCCCCCCCCCCCCTCCTTTCCCCTTACCCTTGCATTAGCCCAATCGATATTTGGGTAATTAAAGTCTGCCAATATTACCACTCTATGGCCTAGAAATTCGGTTGTTTGCGCCAGCGGTTAGCGCCTAAAGAGACCGAGAATTGGGGCGTTACCCAATGTTGGGGCGGGCGCAATGAAGATAGCGACAACTCCCATATTGACTATACATTTAACGCCTGCGCTAAGTGTTTGCGCGCGCCCGCGAGCGCAAGCAGATCATGACGTTATTTCAGTGTGCAACGCCTTTTAGGGGCGCCTGAGTGGATATTGGGTGGCGCCCGGAGCCTTTACGCCTAGCGCTATTAGTGACAGTTCGAAGGAGCGTTAGCAGGCCCTTCTCGGAGTCGGGGGGCGCTATTTAAAGGGGACAGCTCTAGTATAGAAGCTTCAGCCACTTGGCCTGTTCATTGCGATCGTTGGTGGAGAGAGTTGGTGAGCTACTGTGGAGCAGAGTTTTTGGAATTTAGCATTAGAGTACTTGGGACCTTCAAACCTGTCCGGAGCAGTTGGAGCACTAGACCTAACAGCCTTTTGACCAACTGGCATCGGAATGGGAGATGCTTTGGAGGGCGACGGCCTCATGGCCGAACACTATGAAGGGGCAGAGAGACGGCGGGAGAGAGGGCCGGGATTGGCCAGAAGGAGGAGGGGCAATGGAGGTCGGCCAATCCGAGGGTATGCTGCGAGGGTCTTTAGGCAGCAGGTGTCATACCTTGACATGTCGGAGGAGCAGTGTGTGCGAAGGCTCCGAATCGGGAGGGACGTTGTTACTGAGCAGTGCCACCTGCTTGCTGAGGATCTGCAGCCGCGTCTACGGTGCAGGACCTCTCTGTCGGTGGCCGTTAAACTGACTGTTGCCCTCAATTTTTATGGCAACGGATCCTTTCAGTCAGCCATTGGGGACATTGCGAATATCTCTCAGGTTGCAGTCCACTGTTGCATCCGGCAAGTTACAGCTGCCCTTTATAGGCGAAGGCGTCAATTCATCACCTTCCCTCTGACCCTGGAGAAGCAGGCGGAGCGCGCGCAGGGCTTCGCTGCTATTGCGGACTTCCCCATGGTGCAGGGGGCGATTGACTGTACACACGTGGCTTTGAGGGCGCCATTCCAGAATCCTGAGGACTTCCGCAGCCGCAAGGGGTTCCACTCCCTCAACGTGCAGCTGGTCTGTGACCACCGCCAAATCATCATGGCAGTCAACGCCCAATTCCCAGGGAGCAGCCACGATGCCTTTATCCTGCGGTAGACCTCAGTTTGTGACCTTTTTGAGGGGCCGGCTCGACCACGAGGCTGGCTTATTGGGGACAAGGGCTATCCTCTCTGCCCATGGTTGATGGCACCACTCCGTGTGGCCGCCACCCCAGCAGAAGAGCTGTTCAACAGCAGCCATCAGGCGACCAGGAACATTGTAGAGCACACTATTGGTGTGCTCAAAAAGCGTTTCCGATGTCTGGACCATTCGAAGGTAGCCCTGCAGTACTCGCTGGAGCAAGTGGGTCACGTCGTCGTCTGCTGCATGCTCCACAACTTGGCGATTCGACGCACCCAGCCAATTCCAGCTGTCCCTCAACGATCAGCAGAGCAGGCGGTCGAGGAGCAGGCGGAGGAGGAGGAAGAGCAGGCGGAGGAGGAGGAGCATGAGGAGGAGGAGGAGGAGGAAGATGGAAGGGCTCCTGAAAGTGGAAGGGCCATCCGTCAGAGGCTCATGAGGACTCGTTTCGAGGCCCCTCTGGCGGAATGATGAGTGTCTTTACTCCTGCGCACTTTGGATGTTTGAAAGCCTCTGAAGGCCAGCATCACTGTAATTAGTCACGTGCACCATAGCACATTAAAACTTCTCTTTATTGTCACAAAAGTCTTTCATTACAGTAAAACAACGTCATGTCAACAGAAACCATAACTAACAAAATAACAGTTAACTCTTTGGCAAAGCCGCAAAACTAAACAAACCATTTCCAACAATTACAACAGGTGAGGGTGTCCTTGAATTTGGCCAAAGAAACGTCTCGGCACCTCCCTCAACTGCTGGCCCCTTGATGGAGAACGACTTCTCTTTCGCGGTCGGCCCCTTCCCTCCCTGCTGCTCCTACGTAATTGAACCCCAGTGGCGGGGTGAAGGCTGGGGGACGCCTGCTGACTGTGTGGAAGCGCAGAAGCCCCTGAGGGACGGCCTGGCCGACCTCTGGGCTTGGAGGGTGCGGACGCAGGATGCTTGATCTGAGCATAGCTGGAAGCAGTGTGCCCTGCGGGTGGTGGCAGCTGCACTGCAGACGTACCAGCGCTGGCATGTGCAATGGTCACCTGCCGAGAGAGGACACCTGCACCATGGTCGGACGACACACTGGCTCTCTGAGGGGACCGGCTCGGCTCATCCGCCACAATCGCATGCTCCACTGATTCCTGGCCTTGTATGGGACTGGAAGGGCCCGGGGTGATCCTAGCTGATGCAGATAGGGTGGCTGCAGTGAGAGTTTGCGTTGCCTCAATCTGGGTGTGGACGAGGCCGGCAAGTGACTGCGTGGCAGCAGTGAGGACCTGTGTGCCAGGTGCCAGTGCTTCGGAGAAGCCCTGGACAGTTCTTTCCGTTGCTTCGGACAAGGCCGGTGCTGACCGCTCCACTGCCTTGGACGAGCCCTGGACAGACCTTTCCAGGGATTGTCCGAAGCCCTGGACAGTCCTTTCCATAGCGGCCTCGAAGCCCTGGACAGTCCTCTCCATTGTTGGCCCGAAGCCCTAGACAGTCCTCTCCATTGTTGCCCCGAAGCCCTGGAGAGTCCTCTCCATTGTTGCCCCGAAGTCCAACACACTCTTTGCCAGTGTATCTATTGACTGAGGCATCCTCCCCACTGCAGCCATCAGCTCAGTGTGCCTGAGCCGGGCCTGGGTGCTCATTTCAGCCAGGCGACGCACCTCCTCTGCACTCTGTGCAGCAGTCATGACAACCTGCCTTGCCCTGCGGGGAGACGGTGGCCGAACTTGCCTACCCCCCTTGCGTTGCTGCATGCCGCTTGTTCCGGCAACTGGCTGATCCTCAGAGCCCCCCCCACTCCCCTCCAGGGAACTACTATCCCCAGTCTGTAGATGTGTATGCTCCCCTGAGATTGGAACGGATGGTCCGGCTTCCTCCTGATCCTCGCCTCCGGAGGCACTGGCACTGGCAGCTTCAGGGCGTTGAGCCCGAGTTGGTGATGAATCATCTGAAAGCAGGGAGGTGGAAGAGTGGCTTTAGCAAACGGACAGGTTGGCGGAAAGGCTCTGACATGGCTGCACACTGAGGAGGCATGCTGGCGGGGGGACCAAGTGGAAGGAAACAGCTGAAAAATGAGAGAGCCTTACCCTCGCTGTTGGAAATGGGGTCGGCAGCTGCAGTGGTAACAGGACCAGACAGACGTCCTCCAAGAATCTGGTGCACCCTCTCCTCGAGATCCGTCAGAGTGACGACTTGTGGAGGCCCGCCACCGGTTTGACTCTGGTCCTTTCACCTCGCCGCCAGCTTGGACTGCAGGGGAAAGAAGGGGAAGTTCTGTAACATGATGCCTTGAGAGATCATCTCATGCCCCCCATGGTGCAAGAGCCCTTACATGAGGCCTTGAGAGATCATCTCATGCCCCCCATGGTGCAAGAGCCCTTACATGAGGCCTTGAGTGAAATGTCCATGTGTGTGCCCAGAAAGGGCCATGGGTGCTTGCTGACAGATGGCCATTGGGGCATCATGGCAACAGGGTGCTCGAAGTCAGGTGCAGATGGAGGGAATCAGAAGTTTGCATAACCAACACTCACCCTAACGACCCGAGTGAGGTCGTTGAATTTCTTCCTGCACTGAACAGGGGTCCTGGTCGCCATGCTGCTGGAGTTGACCCTCAGAGAAACCTTCCTCCAAGATCGCCGGTAAGCCTTTTGATTCGGCCTCTTGCCATTGTCAGGATACAGAACATCTCAACGGCGCTCAACTGCAGACACCAACTGGTCCAGAGCCTCAGTGCTGAAGCACTCTGCTCTCTGCCTCACCTTCTCCATCCTGACCAAGTTTCTTGTGCCAGAGAAGGGCGAGTGCCGATTCTGAGGCCTACAGGGCGTTGAGTGTGGCAGTTCAGCCTGACTGACCCACCCCTTTAAGAGCCGGCCGGCGCCTGGAAGTCTCGTGGTTTCCGGTAATTGAGATCACCTGCTCTGCGCCTGTCCGCGCCGATATTGGGTAGCGCCTGAACTTTTGCGCCTTGGGAGCCCCGTGCAACGTCTGATTTCGTGCCTCAATCCCCTTTGGGGGCGATGCAACCCAATATCTCGCCAGGCAGCGATAAGTTTCGTCTGGCTATAAACTTTGCGCAGCGCCAGTTCTAACGCCTCAAGCGGGGCTATACCCAATTTCTAGGCCTATAACTCTTGCATATCTCTGCGATTTCCCTGCAGATTTGCTCCTCTACCTCCCTCTCACTAGGAGGCTTATAGAATACCCCCAATAGCGTGATCATACCCTTTTTGCTCCTCAACTCTAAATGGATTCTGTCCTTGTCCCCTCAAGAACATCCTCCCTTTCCAAAACTACAATGCCTTCCTTAATCAGCACTGCCACCACACCTCCCTTTTTTCCTTCCCTATCTTTTCTGAACACCTTGTAGCCTTGAATATTAAGTGCCCAGTCCTCACCGTTTTTAAGCCACGTTTCCGTTATTGCCACAACATCATATTGCTACACAGCTAATTGTGCTTGTAGCTCACCAGCCTTATTCACCACACTTTGTGCGTTTACGTACATGCATTCTAAACCCATTTTTGAATTTTTCATAGTCTTTCTTATTCTGCTCCTATCTAATATGATACTACTTCTGCCTCTAATGCTACTTTCTTCTCTAGTACTATCGAACACACTCACTCTTTTCTGCACCTTATTCCTCTTTTCTACTCATATACGCTGGTGCCCATGCCCCTGCCAAGCTAGTTTAAACCCTCCCCAACAGCACTAGCAAACCTCCCCGCGAGAATATTGGTCCTAGCTCTGTTGTGGTGTAACCCGTCCGGCTTGTACAGGTCCCACCTTCCCCAGAAATGGTCCCAATGCCTCAGTAATCTAAAGCCCTCCCTCCTGCACCATCTCTCTAGCCACGTATTCATCTGTTCTATCCTCCTATTCCTGTACTTACTAGCACGTGGCACCGGGAGTAATCCGGAAATACTACCTTTGAGGTCCTGTTTTTTAATCTCTCTCCTAACTCTGCCTGCAGGACCTCATCCCTCTTTCTGCCTATGTCGTTGGTACCGATATGGGCAACGACCTCTGGCTGTTCACCCTCCTCCCTCACTGTCCTGCAGCCGCTCAGTGACATCCTTGGCCCTGGCACCAGGGAGGCAACATACCATCCTGGAGTCAGGTCTGTGTCCACAGAAACTCCTATCTGTTCCCCTAACCAATGAATCCCCTATCACTATTGCTCTCCCACTCTTCTTCCTCCCCCCCCCCCCCCCCCCCCCGTGCAGCTGAGCCTCCCATGGTGCCGTGGCCTTGGCTCTGGCTGCTCTCCCCAGAGGAGCCATCACCCTCACCAGTTTCCAGAACTGTGAACCGGTTAGCGAGCGTGATGCACTCTGGGATTCCTGCCCTACCTGCCTGGTCCTCCTCTGTCTGGTGGTCACCCATTCCCTCTCTGCCTGCATCTTCTGAGGCTGCGGGGTGACCACTTCTAGAAACCGTCTTTCCAAGTATTTCTCAGCCTCGTGGATGCACTGTAGTGACTTTAGCTGCTGCTGAAGCTCTGAAACCCGGAGCTCGAGTTACTGCAGTTGGCGACACTTCCTGCACACGTGGTCGTCCAGACTGCAAGAAGCGTCCAGGAAATCCCACATGGCACAGGATGAGCAAATCACGGGTCTGAGCTGCCCTGCCATGCCTCTATTTACCAGACTATGGAGGTAATTTAGCAGAAATAAACTTATAACTTAACAAGAAACACTCAACAGCTACCCAACAATCAGCACTTCCCTCTATTTAGATAGGCTATGAACTACTTAGCAGAAATATATTGAAAACCGAACAATGATGCAGTGGATTAGCATGCCCTCCTTTCAGCTCTGGGACCCAGGTTCAAACTAGTCCAGGCTGATTAGATGAATGTCACTTTCATCTATTAAATGTAAGGGTCCCATGGAAAATGAATTTGGGCAGTCTAAGCGCAGTTATTAATGAATGGTTCCACCGAACAAAACTGTCACCTAATTTGGTGCTAAATTAGCAATCTAACTCAGAAAAGCTTCACGGTTGGCTAGTATGATAAATGGAAATTCATATGTAAGCCTATTCGTACGGAATCTTTGTTTGGGACGCATGAACTCTTACCATATAATTTTGATATTTTTCCTGTATCTTTTAGGCACCATTGAGCTCCATTTGTAAGCTCCTGGAGGGCGTATCCAATTTCTCCTCTGTGTACACCTGCCACCCTCTAGTGCTGAAGTTCTTTTTCCACTACCCAGAGTTGACAGACAGATTCGGTCACTGTGTCTTGAAGTGCTGGTTTGCTCATGTCGATATCAACAGTTTCGAGGATGAAAACGTGGTTCCTAACTCTCAAAGTGACACAAGTTGCATGATGAATATTATACATGGGAATTCAAATGTGCTCCTGATTCTGCTGGTAAATAGTAATCAATATTATTATTATTCTTAGGCAATCCCTCGGAACCAAGGATCAAATCAAATCAACTTTTATTGTCATTGTTAGTGCACAAGTGCAGTACAAAGGATGACTTGCTTCCACACTAAAAATTAGTTCTTAGGTGACTGATGAATCCAATGCGGGACCGACAGTCTCTGTCACAGGTGGGGCAGACGGTGGTTGAAGGGGCGGGTGGGTGGGATGCTTGAGTTGACATGCGCTCCTTCCGCTGTTTGCGCTTGGCTTTCGCTTGCTCCCGGTGAAGAGACTCGAGGTGTTCGGCGCCTTCCCGGATGCTTCTCCTCCACTTTGAGCGGCCTTGGGCCAGGGATTCCCAGGTGGCGGTGGGGATGTTGCACTTTTTCAAGGAGGCTTTGAGGGTGTCCTTGAAGCGTTTCCTCTGCCCACCTGGGGCTCTCTTGCCGTGTCGGAGCTCCGAGTAGAGCACTTGTTTTGGGAGTTTCGTATCAGGCATGCGGACGATGTGGCCCGTCCATCGGAGCTGATCGAACGTGGTCAAAGCTTCGATGCTGGGGATGTTGGCCTGAGCGAGAACCCTGACGTTGGTGCGCCTATCCTGCCAATTGATTTGCAGGAGTTTGCAGAGGCAGCGTTGGTGGTACCTCTCCAGTGCTTTGAGGTGCCTGCTGTACATAGTCCATGTCTCTGAAGCGTACAGGAGGGTGGGTATCACTACTGCTCTGTAAACCATGTGCTTGGTGCCGGGTTTGAGGTCCTGGTCTCCAAACACACTCTTCCTCAGGCGACCAAAGGCTGCGCTAGCACACTGAAGGTGGTGTTCGATGATGAATCAATATAATCACTGCTAACTAAATGAAAATTGGAAAGATTTTTACTCTGCCACAATTTTAAAATAAACGTTTGCTCTAATAAGTGACACTGCTAATGAAGCTCTTGCTCATTGCTGGTGTGCCTCAGCTTTTACTGTCTGCTGATGTCCGGACATCGATGTAACTGATTTACAATTAGGGTTACTGCTTTTTGACACATTTAAGAATCAGACAGGAATTAAGGTCGATTTTAACTCCTAGTGGGAGCAGGTGGCAATCCTGCACGTGAGCCTTCATCAGAGGCCCTGCAGATTTTAACTCCAGGGCCTCATTTGAGTGCCACCGTTCAGCTACTGCCCATTGCGGGCGGAAAGCTGAAGTTGGCCAGCAGGGAGGGGAGAGGCTGCCGGCAGCAAGGTAAGTCTGGAAAGAGGTATTGCGTGCATCTCATGGTTGGGGAGGGGGACGCCCCAGGGCAGCAGAAGCTGAATATTTGTAGTAATGCCCAGAGGAGAACTCCTGCACTTCCTGGCCTCACTAAGAAAAGTTTTTTAACTTACTTTATAGGATCTTGCTGGCATCGCAACAGCTTCACCTTTCTCAGGAGCAGGTTAAAGTGCCATTAGAGTCCAATATACATCATGGAACTCCATTTTACATGTATCAATGAAGCTCCTGCAGCGTTAAAATGGGGAATTGGCAGGAAATGGAGCTGCTCTATTTTAACTACTCCACCACTTTTTTCCCGTCGATTGGAGAGAGTTAAAGTGGAAGAAATTGGTCCCCCTCCTGCCCATTTTTGGGGCGAAAGATTAGAGTTGAGGGCCAATTTCGAGGCACAATCTCTCCCCTGAGAGTGCGCTGGCTTCCAATTTGGCAGCTGGCGACTTCAAAGCGCCCAAGGCGCCATCTAAAACAGGCATAAAGCCTCTTGCATATGCGCATATGCTAATCAGTGGTCTAACGCCTATTTTAGAACCTCGCTTCCAAATATGGCACAAACTGGGCAGATCTACTGTGGCCTAACCAGCAGTTCTTAAAGGGACTACTGGAGGCCGCCAAGAAATGGTAAGTAATTTTTTTTTCACTCGAGTTACTGTGCACTCTTCTAATAGAGAGAATCAAAGTGTGCCACAGGACACTGGAGCAGCCTTGAAACATAGAAACATAGAAGATAGGAGCAGGAGTAGGCCATTCGGCCCTTCGAGCCTGCTCCGCCATTAAATGAGATCATGGCTGATCATCCAAATTCAGTACCCTGTCCCTGCCTTCTCCCCATATGCCTTGATCCCTTAAGAAATATATCCAACTCTTTCTTGAATATATTTAATGAACTGGCCTCCACCGCCCTCTGTGGCAGAGAATTCCACAGGTTCACCGCTCTCTGGGTGAAGAAATTCCTCCTCATTTCTGTCCTAAATGGCTTACCCCTTATCCTTAGACTATGACCCCTGGTTCTGGACTCCCCGGCCATCAGAAACATCCTTTCTGCATCTAGTCTGTCCAGGCCTGACAGAATTTTATAGGTTTCGATGAGAACCCCTCTCAATCTTCTAAACTCCAGTGAGTATAAGCCCAATCGACACAATCTCTCCTCATATGTCATTCCTGCCATCCTAGGTATCAGCCTGGTGAATCTTCGCTGCACCCCTTCCATGATAAGAACGTCCTTCCTCAGGTAAGGCGACCAAAACTGCACACAATACTCAAGGTGCGGTCTCACCAAGGCCCTGTACAACTGTAGCAAGACATCCTTGTTCCTGTACTCGAACCCTCTTGCTACGAAGGCCAACATACCATTTGCCTTCTTAACCGCCTGCTGCACCTGCATGCTTACCTTCAGCGACTGGTGCACAAGAACACCCAGGTCTCTTTGCACTTCCCCTTCTCCCAATCTATTGCCATTCAAATAATAATCTGCCTTCCTGTTTTTGCCACCAAAGTGGATAACCTCACATTTATCCACATTATAGTGCATTTGCCATGTTTCTGCCCAATCACTCAACCTGTCCAAATCGTGCTGGAGTTTCACGACACCCTCCTCACAGCATACGCTCCCACCCAGCTTTGTGTCGTCTGCAAATTTGGAGATATTACATCCAATTCCCTCGTCCAGATCATTAATATATATTGTGAACAGCTGGGGTCCTAGGACCGATCCTTGCGTTACCCCACTAGTCACTGCCTGCCACTCGGAAAACGACCCGTTTATTCCAACTCTTTGCTTTCTGTCCGCCAACCAGTTCTCTCCAAGTCAATACCTTGCCCCCAATCCCATGTGCCTTAATTTTGCACGCTAATCTCTTATGTGGGACCTTATCGAAAGCCTTCTGAAAGTCCAAATACACCACATCCACTGGTTCTCCCTTATCTATTTTACCAGTTACATCCTCAAAAAATTCCAGTAGATTAGTCAAGCATGATTTACCTTTTGTAAATCCATGTTGACTTTGTCCGATCCTGTCACTGCTTTCCAAGTGCTCTGCTATTACATCTTTTATAATAGACGCTAGCATTTTCCCCACTACTGATGTCAGGCTTACCGGTCTATAATTCCCTGCTTATTCTCTACCACCTTTTTTGAATAGTGGGGTAACACTAGCTACCCTCCAATCCTTTGTGAAGACACAACCAAAGTATGTATTTAGTTGGTCTGCCATTTCTTTGTTCCCCATTATAAATTCCCCTGATTCTGACTGCAAGGGACCTACGCTTGACTTCACCAATCTTTTTCTCTTCACAGATCTATAAAAGCTTTTACAGTCAGTTTTTATGTTCCCAGCTAGCTTACTCTCATTCTATTTTCCCTTTCTTAATTAATCCCTTTGTCCTCCTTTGTTGAATCCTAAACTGCTCCCAATCCTCAGGATTATTGCTTTTTCTAGCCAATTTATATGTCCTCTCCTTGGATTTTATGCTATCTCTAATTTCCCTTGTTAGCCACGGTTGAGTCACCTTTTTTGTTTTACTTTTATGCCAAACTGGGATGAACAAATTCTGTAGCTCATCCATTTGGTCTTTGAATGTTTGCCATTGCCTATCCACCGTCAACCCTTTGAGTGCCATTCCCCAATCAATCCTACCCAACTCGCTCCTCAGACCATCGTAGTTTCCTTTATTTAAATTGAGGACCCTAGTCTCTGAGTCAACTACTTCATTCTCCATCTTAATGAAGAATTCAATCATATTATGATCGCTCCGACCCAAGGGGCCTCGTACAACAAGATTGCTAATTAATCCTTTCTCGTTACATAATACCCAGTCTAAGATGGCCTGATCTCTGGTTGGTTCCTTGACATATTGGTCCAGGAAACCATCCCGTAAACACGCCAGGAATTCCTCCTTCACAGTATTGTTACTAATTTGGTTGGCCCAATCTATATGTAGATTAAAGTCACCCATGATGACTGCTGTGCCCTTATTGCACACTTCTTTAATTTCCCTTTTAATGCCATCCCCAACCTCCGCCTTACTGTTTGGAGGTCTATATACCACTCCCACTAATGTTTTTTTCCCCTTAGTATTTCTCAATTCTACCCATACAGATTCCACATCATCAGAGCTAATATCCTTCATTACAATTGTATTAATCCCTTCTTTAACCAGTAATGCTACCCCACCTCCCTTTCCTTTTTGCCTATCTTTCCTGAATATTGAATACCCCTGGATGTTGAGTTCCCAGTCTTGGCCATCCTTGAGCCACGTTTCCGTAATCCCAACCAAATCATATTCGTTTACCTCTATTTGCGCAGCCAAGTCATCCACCATATTACAAATGCTCCTCGCATTAAGACACAAAGCCTTCAGGCTTGTTTTTTTAACGCTCTTAGACCTATTAGAATTATTATTTACCGTGGCCACGTTTGATTTAAACCGTTGATTTCTCTGACTGCCACTTTTGTTTTTCTCCTTCCTATCTTTTGCTTTTATCCCTGTTTCCCTTTCCTCTGTCTCCCTGCTCAGGTTCCCAACCCCCTGCCATTTTAGTTTAAACCCCCCCAAACAGTGCTAGCAAACCTCCCCGCAAGGATATTTGTCCCGTTCTGGTTCAGGTGCAACCCATCCGACTTGTACAAGTCCCACCTTCCCCAGAAGCAGGCCCAGTGATCCAGGAAACTAAAGCCCTCCCTCCTGCACCAACTCTTTAGCCACGCATTCATCTGCTCTATCCTCCTATTCCTATACTCACTAGCACGTGGCACTGGGAGTAATCCAGAGATTACAACCTTTGAGGTCCTGCTCTTTAATCTGCTACCTAGCTCCCTAAATTCTTGCTGCAGGACCTCATCCCTCTTCCTACCCATGTCATTGGTCCCAATGTGAACCACGACCTCTGACTGTTCACCCTCCCCCTTCAGAATGCCCTGCAGCCGTTCATTGACATCCTTGACCCTGGCACCAGGGAGGCAACAAACCATCCTGGAGTCACGTCTACGGCCACAGAAACGCCTATCTGTTCCCCTTACGATGGAATCCCCTACCACTATTGCTCTCCCACTCTTTTTCCTCCCTTCCTGAGCAGCAGAAGCACCCCTGGTGCTAGGAAGTTGGCTGCTGCTGCCTTCCTCTGGTAAGTCATCCCCCTCAACAGTATTCAAATTGGTATACCTGTTTGAGAGGGGGATGGCGACAGGGGTCCCCTGCACTACCTGCCTGCCTCTACTGCTCTGCCTGATAGTCACCCATTTCCCTTCTGCCTGTGCAGCCCTTACCTGCGGTGTGACGAACTCACTAAACGTGTTATCCACGACCCTCTCAGCATCGTGAATGCTCCAAAGCCCATCCATCTGCAGCTCCAGCGCCGCAATGCGGTCTGCTAGTAGCTGCAGCTGGATGCATTTCTGGCACACATGGTCGTCAGGGACACCGGCAGTGTCCCTGAATTCCCACATAGAGCAAGAGGAGCATAACACGGGGCTAGGCTGTCCTGACATGACTTACCCTTTAATTAATTTAAATTAAATCAATACCACCAATTGAATGATATACTCAAGGGCGCTTGCCTGCCAGCAGTCCCCACTACACCACAGACCCTAGAAACTATAAACCACAGAATTTAAGTTTTGTAAAGAAGGAGAAAGAGTAAATACTTACCAACCAATCACTTACCCGCTTTCTGGTGATGTCACACTTGGATTACTTTTTACTTCTCTCCTTCCCTCGGACTTCGGAGGAGGCGACTACGCTGCTGCTACAAGTGTTGTCAATATGTTAAATCTGGTCAGAATGGAAAAGTCAAGGCTGAAGTGTTTGCAACCATCTTCAGCCAGAAGTGTCGAGTGGATGATCCATATTAGCCTCCTCCTGAGGTCCCCACCATCACAGAAGCCAGTCTTCAGCCAATTCAATTCACTCCACGTGATATCAAGAAACGGCTGAGCACACTGGATACATCAAAGGCTATGGGCCTTGACAACATCCTGTCTGTCGTGCTGAAGCCTTGTGCTCCAGAACTAGCCGCGCCTCTAGCCAAGCTGTTTCAGTACAGCTACAATACTGGCATCTACCCGACAATGTGGAAAACTGCCCAAGTATGTCCTGTCCACAAAAAGTAGGACAAATCCATTCTGGCCAATTAACCGTCCCATCAGTCTACTCTCAAACATCAGAAAAGTGATGGAAGGTGTCGTCGACAATGCTATCAAACGACACTTACCAACAAACTTCTCACTGATGCTCAGTTTGTGTTCCACCAGGACCACTCGGCTCCAGACCGCATTACAGCCCTGGTCCAAACAAAACAAAAGATGAATTCCAGAGGTGAGGTGAGAGTGACTGCCCTTGACATCAAAGCAGCATTTGAGTGAGCATGGCATCGAGGAGCCCTAGTAATATTGAAGTAAATGGGTATCAGGGAAAACTCTCAACTGGCTGGAGTCATACCCAGCACAAACGAAGGTGGTTGTTGGAGGTCAATCATTTCAGCCCCAGCACATCGCTGCAGGAGTTCCTCAGGCCAGTGTCCTAGGCCCATCCATCTTCAGCTGCTTCATCAATGACCTTCCCTCTAGCATAAGGTTAGAAGTGGGGATGTTCGCTGATGATTGCACAGTGTTGAGTTCCATTTGCAACTCCTCAGATAATGAAGCAGTCCATGCCCGCATGCAGCAAGACCTGGACGACGTTCAGGCTTGGGCTGATAAGTGGCAATTAACATTCGCGCCACACAAGTGCCAGGCAATGACCATCTTCAACAAGCAAGAGCCTAACAATGCCCCTTGACATTCAACGGCATTATCATCGCTGAAACCTCCCACCATCAACATCCTGGAGGTAACCATTGACCAGAAACTTAACTGAACCAGCCACATAAATACTGTGGCCACAAAAGCAGGTCAGAGGCTGGGTATTCTGTGGCGAGTATCTCACCTCCTGACTCCCCAAAGCCTTTCCAACATCTACAAGGCACAAGTCAGGAGTGTGATTGAATACTCTCCACTTGCCTGGATGAGTGCAGCTCCAACAACACTCAAGCTCTACATCAGCCGGGACAAAGCAGCCCGCTTGATTGGCGCCCCATCCACCACCTTAAACATTCACTCCCTCCACCACCGGCGTACCGTGGCTGTAGTGTGTACCATCTACAAGATGCACTGCAGCAACTCGCCAAGGCTTCTTCGGCAGCACCTCCCAAACCCGTGACCTCTTCCACCTAGAAGGACAAGAGAATACCATCACCTGCAAGTTACCCTCCAAGTCACACACCATCCTGACTTGGAAATGTTTCACCGTTCCTTCATCGTCGCTGGGTCAAAATCCTGGAACTCCCTCCCGAACAGCACTGTGGGAGTACCTTCACCACACGGACTGCAGCGGTTCAAGAAGGCGGCTCACCACCACCTTCTCGAGGGCAATTAGGGATGGGCAATAAATGCTTGCCTCACCAACGACGCCCACATCTGAGGAACGAATAATAAAAAAAAGAGCTTGACGGGGAGGAAAGCAGTGGAGGAGTAGAAGTGGCTGTAGAGGAGGAAAGGAGGAGGGTGAGCAGGCCTTCTGAGGGAGGGAATGGGGATTGGGTGGCTCCAAAGAAATATAGGAAAAGCTTCTGTTCGCTTCACCTAACATTTAAAAATGATCTGATTTTTATTAACTTGCGGAAGAATCAATTTTATTATATTAATAATAGAATGGCCCCAGAATGGTCGTGGACCAGCCAACTAGCTGGGTCAGTGAACCCTCTCCATCATTTCCCCTCCCCCCTATCCCCATGCCCTTTTTCCCTTGGTCTAATTTTGCCCTTGCATTCTAACGTTGCTTAACCTGAAGATAGCACTTGGTGTTAACTTTCTGTGTGCAACACAAACCGAGATTGATTAATATGTATAAATAAATATTTAATAATAAAGAGTTCCAAAGGTATAATGCAAATAAATTATTTTTTAAATAGAGACAAAGATTAAGATATATATTAATAATAGACCATTTTACATTAAGAAATAAAATACTTTGGCCGCGATTTCGCCTACTGAGGCGTGCTATGTGCGGCCGAGGTAGGTGGCGGACTGCGACTCCGCTCCCAGTTCCATCGCACTCTGTTGAAATGATTTTGCCCTGATTGGCCTTGTTAAGCCTGCCCTGCGAGGTTCCCGGCCAATTGATGATGCGTCATCAGCCCGTTTCCTTAAAGGGACCATGTGCACGTTCATTTTGACAGTTGTGTTGTCAGTGTTCTACAACATTGAGGTGCTGCAAACACAGACAAGCACTGCAGAAAGGTGCACGGCCGCACCCAGGCTCTCCCATGACTCCCTCCATATGCTTATGGAGGGTGTCACAGCACACAGGGGGTTCTCTTCCCTTCCATTGGGCAGAAGAGACCTCCCCAGTGTAATGATCAATAACATGTCATTCTATAGTGGACACTAGGTGGAGCCGTAGAGCTGTATATAGCTGTATGTATAAGACTACACTACCCAGCTGTATGTATATTAAGACTACATTACCCATGAGGCAATAGGCTACCCACAAGGCAGCAGTCAAGATTGAAACCTCTACAGATACTGTACCTAGTCCACATGTGCTCAATAAAAGTGTCTAGCAAAAGCTAGCTGTGTTCATAATAAGAATGTCTATTTATTAATGAACATAAGATGGTACCAGGATGGTGAAGATCTGCTGAAAATTGTGAAAAGCGACATGGAGAATTTGAAGCCACCAGAGCGTTTGAAACTCACAGGAAAAACATCGACTACAATTGGCAGACTTGTAAACAACAATTCGAACTCTACATTGCAGCCATCGGATTCGGTACGAAGCCAGACGCAAGGAAGATAGCGTTGCTGCTTACAGTTGCAGGCCCACAGGCGATAGAGGTATTTAATACATTTGTATTTAATCCAGAGGAGAACAGAGAAAAATTAGAAGATGTGCTAAAAAAAATTGATGCACATTGCTATCCCAAAAAGAATGAGACCTATGAAAGATACATCTTCTGTTCTCGGACACAGCAGCAAAATGAGACTTCTGATAGCTTTATAACTGATCTGAAACTGAAAGCACAGACATGTAATTTCTCTGAGCTGAAATCATCCATGATTCGTGACCAGATTGTGTTTGGTATTCATGATAAAAAAAAGTCAGGGAATGTCTTGAGAGAAACCAAACTAAATTTGGAAAATGCAGTGAAAATATGCCAAGCCAGTGAGCTAGCTCGAAAGCACGCGAAGACTTTCAGTGAAATCCATAATGATGCGATTGTAATGAGTGATAATGCTGCTGTCGGTGCTGTGTCCTATAAGGGGAAGAAACATGGGCAGAACAGAAATGAAAAGCAATCGGAGGATGAAATTTTTAATTGTAAACGCTGTGGTTACAAACACCAGTTAAGACAATGCCCAGCGTTTGGAAAAATGTGCACAAAGTGTAATGGAAAGAATCATTTTGCCAAACAATGCTTTTCAAAAGTAAAAACTAAGAAAGGGCAATGAGTTAATGTAATTGAGGACACTGATTTAAGTGAGACATTATTTGTACGAATGGTGTCGTGACAATATCAAAAAGGATACAGAAAATGTGCAGCCCTCAGAAATGGACAATGCTGAACATAAAGTTAATGCAGTAAAAGAGGACAAATGGATGATCCCACTGCAGGTAAATGGAGCATTAGTTACCTTGAAACTAGACACTGGGGCAAAAGCAAACTTAATCAGTATGAGTGACATTAACAATATGAAAGAAAAGCCCAAAATACAGAAAAAGTCAGTACTACTGAAGGACTATAATGGACAGAAAATAGATAGCTTAGGTGTATGCAGACTTAAAGTGACAGTCAAAGACAAAGTGCATGATCTCATGTTTTCTGTTGTGGCTGAAAGACTTGATTCGATACTAGGTGACAAAGCTTGTGAGGACTTAGAACTGGTCAAGAGAGTCTACTGTATAAACTGTGCCATAAGCAGACCAGATGACTCAGGTGATGAAGCAGAGCCCATCAAGGATGAAAAGGCCAAAGGGTATCCATGTCTTCAAAAAGCCTAGTTTCTCCAAGAAGAAAGAAAAAGACTTTAAGGTCAAAGAGAAGCCAAAGGAAGAAAAGCACAAAGAGGAAAAACACAAGGAGAAAAAGTCCAAAGATATAACCGCAGCAGATGTTGTTAAGCAGTGGAAAGAGAAAAAGAAGAAGCCTGCACCAGAGCAGGAAGCAGTTCCGGTGGATACTCCTTCTTCCCTCAGGCCAATCTTTGGTGTTCCATTAGCCGAGGCTGCTGAGAGGACTATGCTGTATGATGGGATCCAGCTGCCAGCAGTTTTTTGAGAGTGCATTGACTACATTGAGAGTTATGGCATAAAGAGTGAAGGAAACACTGAAACCCTCTGCAAGCAAAGATCGCAAGGAGACCTCGATCTATACAAGAGCAGATTGATGACAATGCCGCAACTGCATCTTGTCATTCACCGCCAGAACAATCTCATGAAGACACATCAGACTTACCCGTGTTGAGAAGATCCACACGTGAAGTAAAAAAGCCTGATAGACTTAATCTTTGAGTACAATGTAAAGCTTTGAAAATGTGTTGACTGTTTTGAAAATGTTTATGTTTATAAAGCACTAACAAAAGTGTTACTGATATTATCTTTATTGTTTTCTTGAAAGTTGATTGATACTGATTTTGTTAAACCTCAAAGAAAGGGGGATGTAATGATCAATAACGTCATTCTATAGTGGACACTAGGTGGAGCCGTAGAGCTGGTATATAGCTGTATGTATAAGACTACACTACCCAGCTGTATGTATATTAAGACTACATTACCCATGAGGCACTAGGCTACCCACAAGGCAGCAGTCAAGATGGAAACCTCTACAGATACTGTACCTAGTCCACATGTGCTCAATAAAAGTGTCTAGCAAAAGCTAGCTGTGTTCATAATAAGAATGTCTATTTATTAATGAACATAAGACCCAGGACACCAATGCAGCAAGGTTGAACATTGCACAGGAGGACACGAGCAGGGATGTTGTCAGGAGGACCTGGCTGCAGTGGCGCAAATCTTTCAATGATGTCAGTAGATCACGAAACGTTACTGCAAAGCCACACTCAACCTCATCCTTCTGTGCCACTCATCACATCCCCATCACTGCCTCCCCTACCCTTACTCACACCAACTTACCTTACACCTCCACCCATCCCTCTCTATCTACATTATCACATCCCCATCTCACTAGCCACCCCTCACACTTACCCTCATCCTTGTCCAATCATACCACTAACAACACGCAAGGGTAGGTGTCTTTTAGCCAATGTTCATGTAGAGTTTCTGTCAATCATTGAATTCTTTATTTTGAACACTTTCGGGGAGAAATTCAGTACCGCCCTGTTTGGGGTGTAAATATCGGGCAGGCGCAAAATTTTCGCCACCTACTGGTAAATTGGCCTGCTTCGCCCCAGGAGGTGCTTGGAGCGCTAAAACAGGTGCTGCATGACTATCTTAAGGCGCTAAGCCGGAGAAGCGAGGCGCTACCACCGAGGGCGGGCGCAGCGCAGGTGCGGCCAGTTAGCGATTGCACGCAGACACGCTGGCGCCGGTCAGGTCTTAAAGGGGAGGTTCGATCTTGGGTTGCAGCCACACCCTGCACATCGGAGCCCTGATTCTCGGCCTGGACAGACCTGCTGCCACATTCTTAAGCCTAGGACCATGAAGAGGGCCAGGGAGTGAGTGCAGCGGTTCAGTGAGGGGGCCTTGGAGGTTCTGGTTGGCGCGGTGGAGCGCAGGCGATCTATCCTGTTCCCGGACAGTGGCAGGAGGCCGCTGCCCAACGACTATCGCAAAGCTTGGAAGGGAGGTGGCTCACAGAGCGACCTCCAGCAGCATGGTGCCTAGGACCCCTGTGCAATGCAGGAAGAAGTTCAACGACCTCGCTTGGGTCATCAGGGTGAGTGCCCTTTTCAGAATCCTCTTCATCCCTGCATGTCGACCTCACTTTATGGCCAAAGGATCCTGAAAGCCCCAATGCCCAGCCCTCATCCAACACCTATGGCCCTTTCAGGAAACTCACACGCACATTCAGCACTTTACACACTGTAAGGGCTATTTGACCATGGGAGGCAGTGCAGCCAAGATCAGGGCTTCACACTAAGGGCTATTCGACTATGGGAGGCAGTGCAGCCAAGATCAGGGCTTCACATTGTAAGGGCTATTTGACCATGGGAGGCAGTGCAGCCAAGATCAGGGCTTCACACTGTACTCGGAGCCCGTCCTTTCTCTTGCAGGGCAAGCTAGCGCATAACAGGAGGCAGCAGCAACGGACCAGGGGAGGCCGGCCTCACCGATCTGGAGCAGCGAGTCCAGTGGATTATGGCAGGCTGGATGATTGGCCCCGTCGCCACTGGAGATGCCGACCCCGTTATGGACAGCAATGGTAAGGTCATCACCTTTTTGACCTCTCTCCTTCCACTTGTGCCTCACACCAGCATCCTTTGCCACTATCGAACCAATACAGTACATTGCAGCACTCATGCCTCCCTCGCTGCCACCCTGCCCTCACGCTAAACCCACTCTTGTACCTCCCTGCTTTCAGATGCTGATTCGCCAGGTGAGGAGGCGGACCCTCAAGCTGCCACTGTGAGTGACTCTGAAGGCGACGACGAGGAGGAAGCCGGACCATCAGTGTCACCCTCAGCCGAGGCAGCCCATGGCCATAATGGGGACACGTCTTCCCTGGAGGGGAGCAGGGGGGAATGGTCTGAGGAGGGTGAAGCTCCGGGGCCCAGCGGGCTGCAGCAACGCGAGGCGGGTAGGGAAGCTCGGCAGGCTTTTCCCCGGAGGGAGAGTCTAGCCTTCTGCTACAATGAGCACAGAAGAGGTGCGGCTCCTCGCTGAAATGAGCGCCCAGGCGGAGCACAGGCATACTGAGCTCATGGCTGCAGTGGCAAGGATGCCAGATTCCATTGAGTCACTGGTAAGGAGTGTGTAGGACTTCGGTGCAGCACAGGCAAGGAGTTTCCAGGACTTCGGCGCAGCACAGGCAAGGATAGTCCAGGATGTCGGCGCAGCACAGGCACGGAGTCTCCAGGACTTCGGCGCAGCACAGGCGGCTGCCACGCAAGTGCTTAGTGCTGCAATGCAGTCAGTGGCTGGTCTCATGCAGACGCAGATTGAGGCCACACGAGCACTGACTGCCACCCTCGCTGAATCGGGCACGAATCGCCGGGACCCTCGCTGTGCCGCAGCAGGCCAGCAGACTGTGCTTCAGCAGATTGCTCCGCATGCTGCAGTGCTGCCCCGTGGGAATGCCAGTGTGTCGTCCGAACAGGGAGTTGCTGTCCTCTCTCAGGATGACAGCATTCCTGCTGCCAACACTCACTTCTCCACTGCAGCTGCCACCACCTGTAGGACAGACTGTTGCCGCCCATGCAGAGTTGGAGCAATCAGCAGCCGGGCCCTCCAGGCCCAGAGCTGGTCCAGGCCGTCCCTCAAGGGTATCTGCAGTCTCAGTTTCTGACACTCAGCAGCCTTCCCCCAGCCTTGCTGCAGCCACTGGGGTCCCATTGCGCAGGAGCTGCAGGGTGGGAAGGGGTGAATCTCGCAAGCAAAGCAGATCACCCTCGAAGGGCAAAAAGTAGGAGGTGTGGCAAAATGCTGTTAAATGTTTTATTGAAGGCCGAGGATCGTTGTCATTTTTTGGTTACTGTTTTGTTCATTGTCTCCAGGTTGTGAGAGCCAGTTATGTGACTGACTGACTGCTTTTTTGGGGGTTTCTCTCTATTACTTTGTCATGCGGGAAGGGCACACAGTTTGTTAAATAAAGAAGTGTCTTTATTCAGAATGTGCATGTTTGCTCTTTGAAATATTTGTTGCCTTGACCAGCTTAGGGGTTGCGGCACAGTTCCATTCATGTTCTTTGAATGGCAGAAGCCATTCCCTCAGAGGGGGCCTAGAACCGACTTGCTATAAGCCGCTGACGGACGGCCCTTGCACTTTGTGCCTCCCTCCCATCTTGGTGCTGCTGCTGCTCCTCCTCCTCCTCTGCTGGTGCTCCAATGTCTGGTGGCATTGGCTGAGTCCTGAGGATTGCCAGGTCATGCAGCACACAACAACAAAATGGGAGACTCGCTCAGGTGAGTACTGAAGGGCTCCTCCGGAATGGTCCAGACAGCGGAACCGTTGCTTGAGCACGCTGATTGTGTGCTCAGTGATGTTCCTGGTAGCTTGGTGGCTCTCATTGTATCGTTCTTCAGCAGGGGTGCTGGGCGCACGGAGCGGGGTCATCAGCCAGGTGCACAGAGGATAGCCTCCTGGGTGAGCCGGGGCCTCGAAGGTCTGCCACAGAAGTCTGGCGCAGGATGAAGGCGTCGTGGCTGCTGCCTGGAAAGCGGGCATTGACAGTGACTATCAGTTATCTGTGGTCACAGACCTACTGGACGTTCAACGAATGGAACCCTTCCGGTTGCAGTAATCCTCGGCATTCTCTTGCGGCGCCCGCAAAGCCACATGCGTGCAGTCAATGGCGCCCTGGACCATGGGGAAGCCCGCTATTCTTGCAAATCCCATTGCGTGCTCTTGCTGCTTGTCCGGGGTCATGGGGAAGGAGATGTACTGACGTCTCCTTTTAAAGAGGGCATTCGTGACTTGACGGATGCAGCAATGCACCGCAAACTGGGAGATATTGGCAATGTCCCCAGTAGCGGATTGAAAGGAGCCGGTGGCATAGAAGTTGAGAGCCACTGTGACCTTCACTGCCACCGACAGAGACGTCCTGCTCCTCAGTTGAGGCTGCAGATCTGGCTGAAGCAGGTGGCAGAGCTCAGTGACCACCTCCTTGCTGAATCGCAGCCTCCGAAAACACTGCTCCTCAGACATATTGAGGTATGAGAACTGTTGGTGGAAAACCCTGGGACGGTAAGGTCTCGTGTGCCGATGCCTGTTGGCCCTCCTCCGTCTGGCCATGATTGGCACTCTCTCTCTGCGTCTCTGTGCCCTCTCAATGTAATGGAGAAGCCCAACGTTCCCATCCATTGCAGCCCCCATAGTATGTGGCCACTCAAGGTTATGCCGGAGAAAAAGCAAACCAACTACAAAGTTCTGGACAGAAGCCAAAATATCTCGGCGAGCGCTGACTCAATGCAGAAAGCTCTCTCCCTTTGTCTCTCTGCAAATCAATCTCTCTCTCTCAGAAGGAGTGGTCCAAAAATGGCTACCACAAAGAAGCCAGGAAGAGCCCCCCTTTAAATAGCACCCCCAGCCCCACAGCGACTGGGAACCGTTCCAGTCGCTGGGAGCGACAGGCGGAAAGGAGGGGGGGCGCCCCAAGGGCGTTGCACCATGAAATGACGTCAGGATCTGCGTGCGCAGCTGAGCAGGCGATGCGGTTTAGCGCCGCCGCTAAATGTCCGCTCAATTTCGCGAGAGGCGCAGGTCTCGCCGCACACGGGCGCTAGCTGGCTCGCGCCGCACTTATTATCTCTTAAGGCACTAACGGGTGGCGCAACCAACTGAATTTCTCCCCCTTTGCCTTCTTGGACAGATTTGTGTGCACCTTTGGAAGTGGCTTAGTGAGTTCCAGTGAATGGTGAGACGTAAGGGCACTCCCCGCAATGGTGATGTGTGTGAAAGGAATGAATTGGACATTGCAGGGTTCCTTTCTAGTGCTGGTGTGGGGTGGTGCCAGCCTGGCGCATCATGTGGCAGCCAGGGTGTACAGCGTCAAGTGAAGTAAATCTGGCCATGGTGAGGCCACCCCTGGCCTCCCGGGCAGCAATGTGGTCAGGTGCTGATGCCCTGTGTCCTGTCCAGTATCAGGTGATTGCAGAGAAGGTTGATGATGTTGGTGTTGCTGGTGTGCCTGGTGATGTTGGTGTAGGGGCTGATCATGGTGGGATTCTGAGGACCAAGGTGAGATTTTTTGAAGGGCACCCATGCTGATGGAATGGATGGCAGCTGAAGTTGAGATGACAGAAGCAATCTGTCAGTGGTGAGATAGGTTGTTCCAAGGAGGTGACTGTGAATAGAGAGTTTACTGCATAAAGCTCAAAAGTGTGTTCCAAATTCTGAAGGCTCCAGCTTCTAACATTGGAAAGTGAACAGTTGTGAAATGGTACCTTTTATACCACTTTTGCAGTTGTCACCTATTCAGAGCAATGGAGAGTCATTGAAAACCTGACCTACTTACCTGACGTGATGCCCGAGCGCCGTGAAACTCATCAAAAAACTGGAAAAATGGTAAGTACAGGAAACTTTGTGATATCCGGGACCGGCGTGGTGCCGATCTATCAAAACTGCCGGACATACAAAGTTAATGTTGAAGCATACGGAGGTTTTCATCTCTGTATCTGACAACAAACACTGTTGCTTAGCAACAGCTTCTAAAGAGGAAGCTGCAAGCGTCTGTAGCTGAAGCTGTTGCTGTAGCTACAGACTTTGCAGTGCCTGACTGGGGGGAAAAAAAAGAACGAGAACTAAAAAAAACTTATAGAAAACGGCTCCTGATTTTTGCCATTAGATCGAGTATTCCGGACATACAACCTCCGGATAAACCAAAGTTTCCTGTAGACGGTAAATTGCTATTTAAGTACCTTTTAACAACCTCTTCACTATTTCAGTTGGCTCACCCGCAATAGTGTCGGGTCTGTGAAGCGCAGGCAGACCCGACAGTTGGGAAACTGACACAGAGGCGGGTTCACAGCGGGCTTCTGACCAGCTGTCAATCTTTTAGATTTTGACAGTGGACCCGCTTCTGAACCCGCTGTCTGAGCGCCGGCAAGATTCCGGCCTTTGTATTAATAATACATCCATCGTAAAAAATAAAATTCAAAGTGCAGCAAGTAGAATTATAATTCCGTACTTGGTCACAGCACACAGTGTTACAACAAGTGGTGCAGCTGGGAGACTGGAGACTGAAGTGCTACAGTGTCACCGCCGGTGGGTGGTGTAATTTAGACTGGCAAAACCCATTATAAATTTGTCAGCTTCTCGCCTGAGTCAGAAAGTTGTGTGTTTGTCCTACTCCAGAGACACAAATTACGATAAAAGTTGGGTTTTCAAGTAAAAGGCTTGTGTGGTAGTTTTTTAAAGTTCCAACCTAGTCTTCAGAAAATATTATTACATTGTGTCTCATCTGTTAGGATATGGTCCACACTGGAGAAATGGAATTGGCTTTCAAGGCATTACTGATATTGAAATTATTCCTGAGGAATAGTGACAACATGCTGCCGACCTCTGACCTGCTTCGACCACGACTACTCCAGATATTACAAAGGTTCACAATAGAAAACAATACACAGCCTTCCAAAGGTAAGTAGTAACATAGGGGTGCAGGTACTGTAAGGAAAGGGTTAATCTTTATATTGTAGTAATAGTAACCTATAGCTTTTGCCTGTTAATTGAGGAAGTATTAGTCAATTTAGATGCAGTGACCACTGAATTGTTGAATTAAAACTGACCTTAAAGCAATGGTCAGTTTAGACATTCCAGTGCATCTATTTCAGAGAGCTTTAATTAGTTGATAACAAGTTCTACAAAAGGAAACAGCTGAGACTACATACAGGCAGAGAAGCTCCCTTTTTTCATTCATTAGAAGGAAGGCCTTGAAGATAAGGAGATAAGGAATAATAAGGGGAAAAAAACACTAGTGGGCGTAGTCTATAGGCCTCCGAACAGTTGCAACTCTGTTGGACGGAGTATCAATCAGGAAATAGTTGAGGCTTGTAATAAGGGAACATCTATAATTATGGGGGATTTTAACTATCATATTAATTGGACAAATCAAATTGGGCAGGGCTGCCTTGAGGATGAGTTCATTGAGTGTATTAGGGATGGGTTTCTTGAGCAGTATGTAACTGAACCGACCAGGGGGCAAGCAACCTTAGATCTGGTCCTGTGTAACGAGACAGGATTAATTAAAAATGTCCTAGTAAAGGATCCCCTTGGAATGAGTGACCATAACATGGTTGAATTCCATATTCAATTAGAGGGTGAGAAGGTTGGATCTCAAACAAGCGTGCTAAGCTTGAATAAAGGAGACTATGAAGGTATGAGAGCGGAATTGAGTAGAGTGGATTGGGAAAATAGATTAAAGGGTAAGACGATACATGATCAGTGGTGTACATTTAAGGAGTTATTTTACATCTTCCAAAAAATATATATTCCACTGAGGAAAAAAGGGTGTAAAAGAAAAGACAGCCATCCGTGGCTAAGTAAAGAAATTAAGGATAGTATTCGACTAAAAACAAGGGCATATAAGGTAGCCAAATCTAGTGGGAGGATAGAGGATTGGGAAAACTTTAAAAGACAGCAAAAAATAACAAAAAGATTGATTAAGAAAGGGAAGATAGATTATGAAAGTAAATTAGCAAAAAATATAAAAACAGATAGTAAGAGTTTTTATAGTTATATAAAAAGAAAAAGGGTGGCTAAAGTAAATGTTGGTCCCTTAGAGGATGAGACCGGGAAACTAATGGTGGGAAATATGGAGATGGCAAAAACACTGAATGAATATTTTGTATCAGTCTTTACAGTAGAGGACACTAAGAATATCCCAACACTGGACAAACGGGGCTATAGGGGGGGGAGGAGCTAAACACGATCAAAATCACTAAGGAAGTGGTACTTGGTAAAATAATGGGACTCAAGGCGCATAAATCACCTGGACCTGATGGCTTACATCCTAGGGTCTTGAGGGAAGTGACGGTAGGGATTGTGGATGCATTGGTAATAATTTTCCAAAACTCTCTGGACTCAGCAGACTGGAAAACTGCTAATGTAACACCCTGCTAATGTAACACCCTTATTTAAAAAGGGCAGTAGACAGAAGGCTGGAAACTATAGACCGGTTAGCCTAACATCTGTGGTAGGTAAAATTTTGGAGTCCATTATTAAGGAGACAGTAACAGGACATTTGGATAATAATTTAATAGGACAAAGTCAGCATGGTTTTATGAAGGGGAAGTCATGTTTGACAAATTTGCTGGAGTTCTTTGAGGAAGTAACATATAGGGTGGATAAAGGGGAACCAGTGGACGTAGTGTATTTAGACTTCCAAAAGGCATTTGACAAGGTGCCACACAACAGATTATTGCTTAAGATAAAAAATCACGGGATTGGGGGTAATATTCTGGCATGGATAGAGGATTGGCTATCTAACAGAAGGCAGAGAGTTGGGATAAATGGTTCATTCTCAGACTGGCAATCAGTAACAAGTGGTGTTCCGCAGGGGTCAGTGCTGGGTCCCCAACTCTTTACAATCTATATTAACGATTTGGAGGAGGGGACCGAGTACAATCTATATTAACGATTTGGAGGAGGGGACCAAGTGTAACATATCAAAGTTTGCAGATGATACTAAGATGGGAGGGAAAGTAGTGAGTGAGGAGGACATAAAAAACCTGCAAGGGGACATAGACAGGCTAAGTAAGTGGGCAGAGATTTGGTAGATGGAATACAATGGCCCAGTAATTCCATTCCAAACGCGTGAGTACGGTTGGGGTACTCACGCGTTTGGCCGGAGGAAATGCCGGTTTTCAGCATGCACAGCGCATGCGGAGAAAACCGGCATTTCCAGTCCTCTGAACGAAGGGGTTCAGAGGCACAGCACGTGCGACTGCACAGGCAGCGCTTGCGCAGTGAACTTCGCCGGTTTCATTCATGCTTTCAGTGAGGTTAAGTCCTTGCAACTTACACATGAAAAAAGCATGTGTAAAGTTGCTCCAGAGGCTGCGGAGGAAGATATATTTTATCGTGGAGCTTCTGAAAGGCAATATTTTTGTTTGGGAAAGGGAGGAAAGTTATTTTAAGAAATGCTGAGGTAAGTTTTAAAGTTTAAATTTTTTTTTTTTTTAAACGGGTTTTCAGTACTGTAGGTAGAAGGAGCAATTGTGGCTGTGTGAATTGAATGTGAAAATGAGTGTTCTAAAATGAGTAATGTAACATTTCCAACACTTTTAAGAAAGAAACTTTTCATCAGTAATAAGTAATTATGTATGTATGTCCGCATATATTCCTTTATGTATATGTATGTATGTTTTATATTCCTTTACTTATGTGTATGAATGTATGTTTTTAATTATGATTTTCCAATAAGTTACTTTCTCTGAAAGTCATAATTAAATACATACATTCATACACATAAGTAAAGGAATATATACATACACGCAAAGGAATATATACAGACATACATACATAATTACTTAAAAGAATATATTACTGATGAAAAGTTTCTTTCTTAAAAATGTTGGTCATTTTTACATTTAATAAACACAGCAAATTCAATTCACATAGCCACAATTGATCCTTCTACCTACAGTACTGAAACCCCGTTTTAAAAAACAAAAATAAACTTTAAAACTTACCTCAGCATTTCTTAAAATAACTTTCCTCCCTTTCCCAAACAAAAATATTGCCTTTCAGAAGCTCCACGATAAAAAATATCTTCCTCCGCAGCCTCTGGAGCAACTGTACTCATGCTTTTTTCATGTGTAAGTTGTAAGGACTTAACCTCACTGAAAGCATGAATGAAACCGGCAAATTTTACTGCGCACGATCTGCCTGTACAGTCACGCGCGTTCTGCCTCTGAACCCCTTCGTTCAGAGGACAGGAAATGCCGGTTTTCCCCGCATGCGCGCTGTGCATGCTGAAAACCGGCATTTCCTCTGGCCAGACGCGTGAGTACCCCAACCGTACTCGCGCGTTTGGAAGGGAATTACTGGGCCAACATTTTACATGTCAATAAAATGAAAAATTTAACAATTGCACGATTTGCCCCCTCGCATCTGCGACTGAGGGTCCAAGGAGGTGCATTGCGCAAGAGGTCATCGTCGTACGTATCCTCACACTGTTCCCTTTCGGGAACTGTATGAAGTGGTGGAAGGATTTCTGGCCACGTTAACACTCCTTCCGTGACCATAACCATCTTCATACCAGCCATTAGGGTGGTTAGTCCTATGGCGCGAGGGTTTTACGGGCTCCCACAACCCATCCGAGGGGGGGGCGCCACCCACACCCGCGGACGCAAGTATCCCGCTGGATGTCCACCCAGAATTTATAGTTGGAGCTCCGACTCCACTTGCCGGGACTGGCTGGAGCGGGGTTTGAAACCCCACTCCTTCTGGCCCAGCGGCGGGGATCCTACCGCTACGCAAAAGGCCCACTCCGCGCAAAAGATGACACCCTTACGTTTCCTGCACCTTTTCCCTCCCCGTGACTGGAGCCCTATGCTGCCACTTGAAAGACCAAGCTATCATCTGTCCTTTTTGCGGCGCCTTGGACTTCTCATTGCCAATGATGAGCAGGCGCTGCACCTCCACCTCATTGAGGAGATTGCTGAGGTCATCATCAGTTCAATTGTGAGTTCTTTTAATGCCGTGAATTGTGCTCATTCCAGCCATTTCACGTTGCTAATCTGAGTGGGCCTTTGACGTAGCGGTAGCATCCCCGCCGCTGGGCCACACCGCGTAGGGTTTCGAACCCCACTCCAGACAGTCCCGGCAAGTGGAGTCGGAGCTCCGGCTCTAAATTCTAGGTAGACATCCAGTGGGATATTTGCGTCCGTGGGTGTGGGTGGCCCCCCCCCCGCTCGTATAGGTTGTGGGAGCCCGTAAAACCCTCCCGCCACAGGACTAACCACCCTAATGGCTGGTACAAAGATGGTTACAGTCACGGAAGGAGCGTTAATCACGGCCAGAAATCCTTCCACCGCTTCATACCGTTCCCCAAAGGGAACAGTGTGAAGACACGTACGACGACGACGTTGCTAATTAAATAAATGGAATAAAAAAATGCTTTCAGGGCTTTTAAAAGTCCTGAAATCGCTTTAATTCTGTTTAAAACTACTTCAGATTCTTCAAAATAATTTAAACGTTTTTAAAAGTTTATAAAAGTTACCAAAAGCTTCTTAAAAATACAAAAAACCTATTGAAAATGCTGCTCTACATGTAAAAATGCTTTGCAGCTTGTGAGAAGCATTGGGGGCATGTCCTTTTAAAATGAGACCTCAAGGGGCGTGTCTCACTTGCACAGCGCGCTCCAGGCTTCGCGCTGGCTGCACTCCTGGGCGGCGTGACGTCAGACGCTGCCCGGGAGTCAACATCTTAAAACAGCAATTCCAGGCGTCCCTGAAGCTCAACGGCCGGCGCGTCGGGTAAGTGCATATCGGGGGCTTGCACGCGCGGCAAGCCCCCGACCCGAATTACTGCCCCATTACTGGAAAGTGTGAGGTTATGCACTTTGGCAGGAAAAATCGTAGAGCAAGTTATTATCTTATTGGCAAGAAACTGGAAAGTACTGAAGTACAAAGGGATCTGGGGGTCCTGGTGCACGAAACTCAAAAGGTTAGTATGCAGGTGCAGCAAGTGATTACGAAAGCCAATGGAATGTTGGCTTTCATTGCTAGGGGGATAGAATATAAAAATAGGGAGGTATTGCTTCAGTTGTACAAGGTATTGGTGAGACCGCACCTGGAATACTGCGTACAGTTTTGGTGTCCATACTTAAGAAAAGACATACTTGCTCTCGAGCCAGTACAAAGAAGGTTCACTCGGTTAATCCCGGGGATGAGGGGATGGACATATGAGGAGAGGTTGAGTAGATTGGGACTCTACTCATTGGAGTTCAGAAGAATGAGAGGCGATCTTATTGAAACATATAAGATTGTGAAGGGGTTGGATCGGGTGGATGCGGGGAGGATGTTCCCAATGATGGGTGAAACTAGAACTAGGGGGCATAGTCTTAGAATAAGGGGCTGCTCTTTCAAAACTGAGATGAGGAGGAACTACTTCACTCAGAGGGTGGTAGGTCCATGGAATATGCTGCCCCAAAAAGCTGTAGAAGCTACATCATTACAGAAATTTAAAACAGAAATAGACAGTCTCCTAGAAGTAAAGGGAATTAAGGGTTACGGGGAGCGGGCAGGAATTTGGACATGAGTCTAGGTTCGGATCGGACATGGCCCTGTGGGTAGCGGAGCGGGCCCAGGGGCCGTGTAGCCTGATCCTGCTCCTATTTCGTGTGTCTAATTCTGTTAGATTCAGGAGATGGTTCTGTGATAGGGGATTGGCGGTTAGGATCAGATCAGCCATGATCTTATTGAATGGCGGAGCAGGCTCGAGGGGCCGATTGGCCTACTCCTGCTCCTATTTCTTATGTTCGTATACCTGAGAGAGACCATAGACCTGGAAATGAAAACAGAAAATGCTGGAAATACTCAGCAGGTTAGGCAGCATCTGTGGAGAGAGAAACCGAGTTAACGTTTCAGGTCGATGACCCTTTGTCAGAACTGGAAAAAGCTGGAGATGGAACAGGTTTTTAAGCAAGAAAGGGGGGAGGGGAGGAAAGAACAAAAGGGAAGGTCTGTGATAGGATAAGATTAAGAGGAGGACACAAAGACCCTGCAAAGGGATATAGACAGGTTAAGTGAGTGGGCAATAAGGTGGCAGATGGAGTATAATGTGGGGAAATGTGAGGTTATTCACTTTGTTAGGAAGAATAGAAAAACAGAATATTTTTTAAATGGTGAGAAACTATTAAATGTTGGTGTTCAGAGAGATTTAGGTGTCCTCGTACAGGAAACACAGAGAGTTAGCATGCAGGTACAGCAAGCAATTAGGAAGGGAAATGGCATGTTGGCCTTTATTGCAAGGGAGTTGGAGCACAAGAGTAAGGAAGTCTTACTACAATTGTACAGGGCCCTTGGTGAGACCACACCTGGAGTACTGGGCACAGTTTTGGTCTCCTTATCTAAGGAAGGATATACTTGCCTTCGAGGCGGTTCATTAGACTAATCCCTGGGATGAGAGGATTGTCTTATGAAGAGAGATTGAGTAGATTAGGCCTAATACTCTTTGGAATTTAGAAGAATGAGAGGTGATCTCATTGAAACATATAAGATTCTGAGGGGGGATCGACAGGGTAGATGCTGAGAGGTTATTTCCCCTGGCTGGAGAGTCCAGAACTAGGGGGCATAGTCTCAGCATAAGGGGTCGGCCTTTTAAGTCTGAGACGAGGAGGAACTTCACTCAGAGGGTTGTGAATCTTTAGAATTCTCTGCCTCAAAAGGCTGTGGATGCTCAGTCCTTGAGTACATTCAAGGTTGAGATCGATAGATTTTTGGACTCACGGGGAATCAAGGGATTTGGGGATCGGGCAGGAAAGTGGAGTTGAGGTCGAACATCAGCCATGATTTTATTGAATGGTGGAGCAGGCTCGAGGGGCCAGATGGCCTACTCCTGCTCCTAATTCTTATGTTATGTTCTTGCAGCAATAAGAATTATTTTTGGCAAAACAAAAATTAGGAAAGTGAATAAAACCTGTATATTGTAAGAAATGAATACTCTGAAGTGATTTAAAGGCTGAAGGAGGTTATTTTGGTGAAAGGTTGAAAAGAGGTGCTAAAGGGGTGTAGTGCTAATAAGACACGCCTGTTTGAAAGTCTGGTTTTAGCATGCAATTTTGGTCCTAATTGCTGATTACCATAATTTGAACTTGCCTGGAGGTGCTGAAACAGACATCTGCAGGTTTTAGCACTCGAACGCTGATTAGACGCAATTTTTGTAGACCAGTATATGTGGGCTCCATGCACCCACTTGCACTGAAGGTATGGAACGCGCCGGCAGACACACAGCGGCAGGTTTCAGGATGGCTCGGGGACCGAGTGAGCGGGCGCACAGTTTCTCGGACATGGCACTGGAGGTTCTGGTGGTGGAGGGATACCCTGTACCCGCAGGGGGAAGGAGCCCACCTCGCCCTCGTGTCCCTCTCTCCTGCAGCAGCTGGTGCGGCTCTGCCTGGCCTCATGTCCTCCTCCCATTCCTCCTGCAGCCCAAGGGAGACTCCTAGCAAGTTACTCATGACCAAGTACTCCCTTTCTCCTGGTGACTCCTATAAGATGTCCAATAAGGTAGAGTAGCACAACACACTCTTTTTAGGTGAAGTCCTCAGAGAATTTCCAGAATAAATGCTGATAGAGTGTTGGTGAAGTCTTGACAAAGGGGCAATTTTAACCTTAAAAAAAAGTGTCAGTTGGAGTCGTGTGGGAAGTTAGAAAGTGTTAGGAATCTGAATCCTGACCAGAATCCACCTTGAACTCTCGCACTTCCGGTATTACTGGGGTGGGGTTGGGGCAGGGGGCAGCCAAACCGCTCCCAGGAGGTGGGTTGTCTATTTAAATATTATGAGGCTGGAAGCCTCTGCTTTAAGCTCCATTTTGAATTGAACTTTAGTTGGTCAAGTTTTTGCAGGCTTCGTGAAACCTGGCAGCAAGGTGAGGACTGCTGGATCCAGGAAGTGAGTGCCTTTTAACTTACCTCCTGGATCTAGGGTTCCTGCCTAACCCACCATGTCCTTCACACTACCCCAGGCCTCCGATGCCCCCCACGAGGCCTCTCCCCGCAGCCCCCCCCCCCTCCCCCCACCAAGCTCCTCCGGCCCCGGATCATCACCTAACAACCCCCCCCCCCCCATGCTGATACCGGCCCCGGATATCTTCCAACCCCCCACTCCTCCAGCCGCATGATCCCTCCCTCCTCTCTCTGGTCTAGTGCTGCTGGCCTACCAGCCTGGAGCCAGCCAGCCCCTCAATCTGGCTGGCTGCAGGTGGGAAACAGAGGTTTCCCATGCAAGTCAGGCCCTGCCATTAAATTCGGCAGGGCCTGTGGGAAACCTGCCTTCCCCATTAAAATCCTGGCCACAGTGTCTCAAAGTCTCCCGATGTGTTTCAAAAGTCCACTTTAAACCTCCAGCAGCAAGTTGACAGTAAAAGGTGATAGAACTTTAAGTAGCACTCGAAATTCTCTGTAATGACTTGTTTACTCCCAGTCAGATGTTTGTTGTTAGGAGAGGGCATTGCGTCAAGTGCTGTCCACCAAAATGCCGTGCAGCCTCCTTAATGAGCGCTAGCAGGCAATTTAAGTGGCAATCAGCCCCTCGTCGATCCCCTAGGCGGCTGTTCTAGCGCAGGCTTCAACTCCTTTACCAAGGTGGCGTCTTGTGCTAAACCAAGGGGGGTGATTTTACCAAAGGGGGCGCGTTGGAGGCGGGACTGCTGCTTGTCGGGTTTTAGTCCCGCCTCCATCGACTTATGGCCGCCCCACGCTATTTTCCCTTGATTGACCTTGTTAAGCCCACCCAGCGGGTTTAGCAGGCCAATTAAGGGGAAGCCAGTTACAGAGAATGTCAGCGTATGACATTTCATCTGTCAAATTGAAGCTGTCAAACACTGACATTCTCTGTTGTTTGATGAGTCCTTGTATTCAAGACTCATCAAACCTCTTTTGTGAGCATAAAGCAGATAGCTGTTGCATCGGAGAATGCAGCAGCCATTCTGTCATCTCTGCCGGTGAGATGCCGGAGTCTCTGGTTCCCCAACTGTTGAAGCCTGCAGGAAGAAACAAAGGTAAGTAAACATTTTCTATCACTTTACACTCACCTCACATACTTACCTCTCCACACTTGCACCCATCACTTACCTCCACAGCACACTTTTGCACCCCGCAGACCCACTGCTCGCCTCGGTGACCCTGGCGGGGTTTCCTGACGTCGGGAAGCCCGCACCTCTATTGGAAAAATGGGGATAATCCTCTTAACTGCCTGTTAACAGGTAGTTAGTGGTTGTAATCCCCTTCCCACCTCCAGGAGACGGGACCCGGCACGGGTTGGCTACTCGGCTCCTGGGAAGATGGCACGGAGGCGGGTTGGGGGCGAGATGGGTACCCGCCCCCAGATTCTGCCATTTTCCCGACAGTCCCGCCTCCCCAGGGCTGGCAAAATCGTCCCTGACGTTTCAGCTCAAGGCCCCATCTTGGCCACCTCGAGGCTCTTTAGCGCCCGAAGGAGCCATTGAAAATCGCCCCCGTATCTCTTCTCGTTCTCCAATTTGCCTTGTGCCTTATAACTATTATCTGCATCCCTCAATCACATTATTCATTTGTATTCACTAGCTGGTACCCTTGATTTTGTATTTATTGCATTGTAGTTTACGAGAATTACCAGTCTTTATATGCTTATATAATCACTCACTTTTTTCCTCTGTTACACAGGAAACAAGAACCTACCTTTAGTACTGGATCTCCTTTCACTAGTACAGATAAAGATTGGAGACCTTGAGGAAATGGGCAGTATGGATTTCAAGCTCCTCTACCATGGTATTATTATTAATGTTATATTGTGCCAAGAAATTTTTTATAGATCGAGAGCTCAGTCAGGCCTCCTTCGTAGGGCTGTACCAATCTTGCTGTCAACCTGGCTTCCAGGAGGTGTACATTGTGGCCAAACATGAATAACCTTTTGATCCACCCCATAAAGACGTATCCTCCTTGCCTCCCTTAATGGCACATTTGTAGAAATGCCACCTTTTTTCCATTTGGATTAGTTGGGGCAGTGTAGAAATTTCAAAAATGGATGCAAAAGCCCAGATTTTGCACCACTGACACAATTTGTTGCTAACCCTAATGCACAAAGCTGGCCCAAATCACACTGAGCTGACGGTGCAATTTTGTAACGTGGTTATTTGAATAATTATCTTGAACTCCCAGAACTGCATTGGTCTTATGCCGGAAGGTAGCCTAATGGGGGATGTGAAAAATCTGTCTAACTGCTCAAATTTAAAGTGATGTGCCCAGTAAAAGATTATTGGCTACATTTAGGGACAAATATATTTTCATTCTTGCCTCGTTCCTTTCTTTCTGTCTTCCCTCTAGCCTTCTGTCTCTCTCTTACCTCCTTCCCTTTTCTCGCTCGTTTCATTCTGTCTCTCTTACTGCTTTTCTACCTCTCACCTCCTGTTCTTCCTTTCTCATATCTTCCCTTTGTGTTTCTCACCTTTCCCTTCTGTCTGTAGCTTCTCCCTCTCTTCCCTCCCTTCTGTGTCTATCTCTCTTTCCTTTGAGTTGGTCTCTCCGCTCTTTCCCTTCTGTGTCTGTTCTCTCACTTCTCACCTTTCCAGCTCCTCTTCTCTCCTTGTGTCTTTCTCCTTCCATTCTTTCAGTCTCTCTTCCATCTGTCTCCCTCTCTCTCTCACTTCATTCATTTCTGTCTCTTGCATTTCCTTTCCCTCTGTGTTTTTCTTCTCTTCCCATCTTTCTATCTCTCTTTTTCTATCTTTGTGTATATCTGTCTTCTTCCTTTCTTTCTCTCTCTCTTTCTTTGGTCCACTTTATTTTTCTGGTTCATTCTTTCTCCTTTTTCTAGTTTTTAAAAAAAAATTATTCATTCACCGGATGTAGGCATCGCTGGCAAGGCCAGCATTTATTGCCCATTCTTAGTTGCACTTGAGAAGGTGGTGATGAGCTGCCTTTTTGAGCCACTGCAGTCTGTGAGGGGAAGTTATTCCCACAGTGCTGTTAGGGAGGGAGTTACAGGATTTTGACCCAGCGATAATGAAACAACGGCGATATATTTCCAAGTCAGGTTGGTGTGTGTCTTGGAGAGGAACTTGCTCTTCTAGGTGGTAGAAGCCCCAAGTTTGGGAGGTGCTGCCGAAGAAGCCTTGGCGAGTTGCTGCAGTGCATCTTGTAGATGGTACACACTGTAGCCACGGTGCGCCGGTGGTGGAGGGAGTGAATGTTTAAGGTGGTGGATGGGGTGCCAATCAAGTGACCTACTTTGTCCCTGATGGTGTCGAGCTTCTTAAGTGTTGTTGGAGCTGCACTCATCCAGGCAAGCGGAGAGTATTCCATCACACTCCTGATTTGTGCCTTGTAGATGGTGGAAAGGCTTTGGGGAGTCTGGAGGGGAGACACTCACCGCAAAATACCCAGTCTCTGACCTGCTCTTGTGGCTAGTCCAGTTAAGTTTCTGGTCAATGGTGACCCCCCGCAAGGATGTTGATGGTGGGGGATTCGGCGATGGTTATGCCATTGAATGTGAAGGGGAGGTGGTTAGATTCTCTTGTTGGAGATGGTCATTGCCTGGCACTTGTGTGGCACGAATGTTACTTGCCACTTATCAGCCCAAGCCTGATGTCCAGATCTTGCTGCATGCAGGCATGGGCTGCTTCATTATCCGAGGTGTTACGAATGGAACTGAGCTGAACACTGAACAGGTTTGTTTGCCTTTCTCCTGTTTTGCTTCTCTTTCTTCTCTCCTGCTTCTCATCCTCCTACTTTTCTCAGCCCATGAGTTTCTCTCCCATTTCTCTTTTGTGCATTTCTCTCCCTTTTTCCTGCTCTTTCCTGTTATTTCTGCTTTTTTCTCCCTCTTGTTTCTGCTTATTTCTCTGCTATTACAAAGTTACAAAGGGTCATAGACAGATTGATTGAGTGGGGGAAACTGTGGCAAATGGAGTTCAATGTGGGGAAGTGTGAGGTCATCGTTTTGGTTCCAAGAAAGACAAATCGGAGTATTTTCTAAATGGTGAGAAGCTAGAAACTGTGGAGAGGCAAATGGATTTGGGTGTTCAGGTACAGTAATCACCAAAAGCCAGTGGTTAGGTACAAAAAGCAATCAAAAAGTCTAATGGAATGTTATCTGAAGGGGGCTGGAATGCAAAGGGGAGGATTGTATAGCACCTTTGCGTTCAGTTCTGGGCACCGCACCTCAGGAAGGATATATTGGACTTGGAGGGAGTGCCATGCAGATTCACCAGAATGATACTGGGGGTTAAAGGATTAAATTATGAGGACAGATTGCATAAACTTGGCTTGTATTCCCTCGAATTTAGTGGATTGAAGGTTGAGCTAATCGAGGTGTTTAAAATGATTCTATAGGGTCGATAAAGAGAATCATTTTTCTCTGGTGGGGAAGTCCAAAACAAAAGGGCACAATCTTAAAATTAGAGCCAGGCTTTTCAGGAGTGAAATCAGGAAGCACTTCTTCACAAAAAGGGTAGTTGAAATCTGGAACTTTCACAGAACTTCACAGAAACCCCACAGTGCAGATAGAGGCCATTTCGGCCCATCGAGCCTGCACCGACACATATCCCCCCGATCCCCGTAACCCCTACACCAACACATATCCCACCCTATCCCTGTAACCCCATGTATTTAATCCCCCTAACACTAAGGGTCAATTTATCATAGCCAATCAACCTAACCCGCACATCTTTGGACTGTGGGAGGAAACCGGAGCACCCGGAGAAAACCCACGCAAACACGGGGAGAATGTGCAAACTCCACACAGACAGCCGCCCGAGGCCGGATTCGAACCCAGGTCTCTGGCGCTGTGAGACAACAGTGCTAACCACTATGCCACCGTGCTGCCCTAAAACTTTCTCCCCTAAAAGGCTGTGGAATGCTTCGTCAGTCGAAGCTTTCAGGACTGAGGTCGATAGATTTTTGTTAGGTATAAGGGTATAAAGGGACTTGGGCCAAATGCAAGTAAAATGGGGTTGCGGTACTGATCAGCCATGATCTACCTGAATGGCGGAACAGGCTCGAGGGGCTGAATGCCGACTCCTTTTCCTATGTTCCAAATAAATATTGGCAAGGACGCCAGGAGCACTCCTTTGCAGTTCTTTAAATAGCATCATGGGATCTTTTACACATACCTGAGAAGACAGATTCTCGGTGAGGTTATTCACTTTGGTAGGAAAATAGAAAACAGAATATTTTTTAAATGGTGAGAGACTATTTAGGGGCCCTCATACAAGAAACACAGAGAGCATGCAGGTACAGCAAGCAATTAGGAAGGCAAATGGCATGTTGGCCTTTATTGCAAGCAGTTTGGAGTACAAGAGTAAGGAAGCCTTGCTAAAATTGTACAGGGCTTTGGTGAGACCACATCTAGAGTACTGTGCACAGTTTTGGACTCCTGATCTGAGGAAGGATATACAGGAAACTCTCTTAACCGGCACCTAAATATCCGGAAACCTCTCTTAACCGGCAAAATTCAGGAGTAGGTTCAGGTAAGTTTTACTATATATTAGTGGCCGTGTAACCGGGGTTCCCGGATCTGTGGCCGTGTAACCGGGGTTTCTGCACCTGTGGCCGTGTAACCGGGACTCCTGCACAAGTGCCGTGTAACCGGGGCTCCTGCACCTGTGGCCATGTATGGGGCTCTCGTACCTTGGTAAGTATACGTCTCTGTAATCCGGGCTTTTTGATCAACAGGCACCACGCCGGTGCCGGAGAAAAAAGAGTTTCCTGTACTTGCCTTGGAGGCGGTGCAACAAAGGTTCACTGGATTGATTCCTGGGATGAGAGGGTTGACCTATGAGGAGAGATTGAGTAGATTGGGATATACTCTCTGGACTTTAGAAGAATGAAAGGTGATCTCATTGAAACATATAAGATTCTGAGGGGGTGCCACAGGGTAGCTGCTGAGAGGTTGGCCGCAATTTACCCTACCGAGGCAGGCGATGTTGGTGGCGGGTCTCGGCCCCGCTGCAGTCTCCATCCCGGCCTCTGAAATGACTTTCCAATGATTGGGCTTGTTAAGCCCGCCCAGCGAGTTTCCCGGCCAATTGAAGGAAGCTGGTTTGATGACGTAATTTATGACGCGTCATCAGCCAGTTTCCTTAAAGGGGCCATGCCCAAATTTACTTTGACAGCTGTGCTGTCCGTGTTCTACAGCATTGAGGTGCTGCAAACACTGACAAGCTCTGCGCAGGGCTGCACCCAGGTTCTCCCAATGCTTACGGAGGGAGTCGCAGCACACAGGGAGGTCCTCTTCCCTTCCCATAGACGGAAGAGACCTCCTAAGGGGATCAACACAGCCTGGTTGCATATTACACAGGAGGGCACAAGTAGGGATGTTGTCAGGAGGACCAGGCTGCAGTGGTGAAAACCTTTCAATGATCTCGGTAGATCATGCAACATTAGTACGAAGCCACACTCAACCTCATCCTGCTGTGCCACTCATCACATCCCCATCACTCTGCCTTCCCTACCCTACTTGCGCGCATCCTTACTCACACCAACTTACCTTGCACCTCCACCCATCCCTCTTTCTATCTACATTATCACATCTCCATCTCACTATCCACCCCTCATACTCACCCTCATCCTAGTGCAATCATACCAACTAACAACACACAAGGGTAGGCACTTGGGTGTTTTATGCAATGTTCATGTAAAGTTTCTGTTAAGGTGGTGACAAACATTGAAATCTTTATTTTGAACACTTTGCGTTCTTGGACAGATTTGTATGCACCTTTGGGAGTGGCTTAGTGAATTGTGAGACGTAACGGTACCCCCGCAATGCTGACGCGTGTGAAAGGAATGGCTTGGGCATTGTAGGGATGCTTTATGTTGTTGGTGTGGGGTGTTGTCAACCTGGAGCATCATGTGGAAGCCAGGGTGTACAGCGTCAAGTGAAGTAAATGTGGCCATGGTGAGGCCATCCCTGGCCTCCCGGGCAGCAATGTGGCCGGGTGCTGATGCTCCCTGTCCTGTGCAGCATCAGGTGATTGTGGAGAAGGTTGGTGTTTTTGTTGGTGCGCCTGGTGAGTCTGGTGTTGGGGCTGATCGTGGTGGGATTCTGAGGACCAAGGTGAGAGAGTTTCAAGGGCACCCATGCTGATGGAATAGATGGCAGATGAAGTAGAGATGACAGAAGCGATCTGTCAATGGTGGGAGAGGTAATGAGGTCAGACTGGATGGAGACTAGTGTAAAGTCTTGCAGCATTCTGAATCAGTAATGGAAATACAGTTTAGAGAAGCTAGTAAAGGGAAGATATCTGATTCTGCTGAGAGCTTTGACTTGACATTTGAAGCTGTCAACTCATCAGCTGATTCAGTGGCCAATGACCTCCCGCCTCAGCTTCACAAACGAGGTCGAGGCACAGTGGGAAACCGGTGGGTGACTTGTCAAATCCAAAAAGCTGGTGAAAAACCATTGCTAAGTGGCCACTAATGATTTTAATTGCCTCCCCCGCCATTGCCTCAGGTCTGCTCAGCACTGGCAGACCCGACATCGGGAAAATTCAGTGTGCGCGTTTTGACAGCTGTCAATCATTTTAAGTTTAACAGCTGACCCGCCACCCATCCTATGCCCACTGAACGCTGGCAAAATTCCGGCCATTGTTTCCCCTGGCTGGAGAGTCATGGGGGAAAAAAATTTGTTATCGCCCATTTTGGGGTGCTAATATCGGCTGGTCAAAGGTTTAGCGCCCAGCGTAACTTATTGCCTCCGACTGCAAAATTCGCCTCTATCGCCCCTGCAGGTGATTTGAGCGCTAAATCTGGCGCTACACACCTCTCAAGGCGCAAACGTCAGGGAGCGAGGCACTACCTCAGAACGCTACCGAAGCTCAGGCGATGCCAATTACCATGGAAGCCAGACAGACTGGCGCCATCCAGTTCTTAAAGGGGAGGGGCCATCTTGCTGGCCAGCTCATTGCAGCCTTGAATCTCGGCCTGGAGAGACCTCAAAAGCAATTACGTTGGAAGCACTAATGGATAGGCCCAGGGAAAGAGCTCAGCGCTTAGGAACCTCAAAAGTGGTGCTAAGGACCAAAACTCGTTAGGACAGCATTAAAACCAAAAATTTTGACGACAAGAAAAGGCAGGAAGCTCCTGCCTTTAAATAGCGCTCCCCCAGCATCTTCCCGACTTGAAAACCTTCCCCATTACCTGTAGTTCCTAGCGGCAGGCGCTAAGGTAGGGGGCGCGACTCAATATCCAGTCTGGGGCGCTACGGGGGCATTGCACGCTTGACTGACGTCATAATCTGCTGGCGCAGGAGATCGTGGAGGTATTGTTTAGCACCGCTGCAAAAGGACTGGTCAATTTCGCGAGCACCACTAAAATTGCCGCGCTCAGGCGCTAAGTTCCTAGCGCCCCGTTAGCGCCCTCCGGAGGTGCTAATCAACTGAATTTTTCCCCCTAGAGCCCTTTTTTTTTTATTCGCTTATGGGATCTGGGCGTTACTGACAAGGCCAGCATTTATTGCCCATCCCTAATTGCTCTTGAGAAGGTGGTGAGCTGCTTTCTTGAATCGCTGCAGTTCGTGTGTTGAAGGTACTCCCACAGTGCTGTTAGGGAGGGAGTTCCAGGATTTTGACCCAGCGACGATGAAGGATCGGCGATATACTTCTAAATAAGGATGGTGCATGACTTGGAGGGGAACTTGGAGGTGGTGGCGTTCCCATGCGCCTGCTGCCCTTGTCCTTCTAGGTGGAAGCGGTCGTGGGTTTGGGAGGTGCTGCCGAAGAAGCCTTGGTGAGTTGCTGCAGTGCATCTTGTAGATGGTACACACTGCAGCCACGGTACGCCGGTGGTGGAGGGAGTGAATGTTTAAGGTGGTGGATGGGGTGCCAATCAAGTGGGCTGCTTTGTCCTGGACGGTGTCGAGCTTCTTGAGTGTTGTTGCAGCTGCACTCATCCAGGCAAGTGGAGAGTATTCCATCACACTCCTTACTTGTGCCTTGTAGATGGTGGAAAGGCTTTGGGGAGTCAGGAGGTGAGACACCCGCCACAGAATACCTAGCCTCTGACCTGCTCTTGTTGCCACAGTATTTATGTGGCTGGTCCAGTTAAGTTTCTGGTCAATGGTGACCCCCAGGATGTTGATGGTGGGGGCATAGTCACAGGATAAGGGGTCAGCCATTTAAGACTGAGTTGAGGAGGAATTTCTTCACTCAGAGGGTTGTGAATCTTTGGAATTCTCTACCCGAAAGGGCTGTGGATGTTGAATCGTTGAGTATATTCAAGGCTGAGATAGATAGATTTTGAGAATCAAGGGAAATGGAGATCGGGCGGGAAAGTGGAGTTGATGTAGAAGATCGGCCATGATCTTATTGAATGGCGGGGCAGGCTCGAGGGGCTGTATGGCCTACTCCTGCTCCTCTTACTTATGTGCTTAAGTTCCCCTTTCTGACCTCTCTGCCTGCCCTCTTCCCTCTCTTTCCATCTTTCCCCATCCTCTGTGCCCCTCCCCATGCTATTCCTCCATCTCCTCCCCCCAACTCTCTCTTCCCCAGTCCCTATCGCCTCTCCTTCTCATCTCTATCTCAAAGTATTTATATCACTGGCTTCCCTTTCCCCTCTACACCCATTCTTGCCCCCTATCTTTGCAGTTTTACCACAGCCCTGGTCCAATGATTTTCCATAGAAACATAGAAGATAGGAGCAGGAGTAGGCCATTTGGCCCCTCAAGCCTGCTCCGCCATTCAATGCGATCGTGGTTGATCATCCAAATTCAGTACCCGGTCCCTGCTTTCTCCCCATACCCCTTGATCCCTTTAGCCTTAAGAAATATATCCAACTCCTTCTTGAATATACTTAATGTATTGACCTCTACTGCCTTCTGTGGTAGAGAATTCCACAGGTTCACCACTCTCTGGGTGAAGAAATTCCTCCTCATTTCTGTCCTAAATGGCTTACCCCTTATCCTTAGACTGTGACCCCTGGTTCTGGACTCCCCGACCATCGGGAACATCCTTCCTGCATCTAGTCTGTCCAGTCCTGTCAGAATTTTATACGTTTCAATGAGATCCCCTCTCATTCTTCTAAACTCCAGCGAGTACAAGCCCAATCGACCCAATCTCTCCTCATACGTCATTCCTGCCATCCCAGGTATCAGCCTGGTGAATCTTCGCTGAACTCCTTCCATGGCAAGAACATCCTTCCTCAGATAAGGCGACCAAAACTGCACACAATACTTTTTTAGTCAAAAGTTTGTCACTATCCTCCGCCTGCTTCACGACGACATGCAAGCCGTGATCCTGACCAACGGTTCCACCACAGACCCAATTCACGTACGAACCGGGGTCAAGCAAGGCTGTGTCATCGCACCAACGCTCCATCTTGCGTGTAGAGGGCTGTAGAGAGGGCTTTAAACTAATTAGTGGGGGTGGGGGTTTCTAGAGAGCAAATAATAGAAATGACAACAGAGAAGGTCATAGACTTAGGTAACAGTGGGGGAATTAAAAAACAGAATGTGTCAGGAAGGGACAGAAGGTATGGAGTAAAAAGTAAAGTACTAAAAGGGGAAAAAACAGGAACTAAGTGTTACAAAACATATTTGAAAGTTCTTTATCTGAATGCACGTAGCATTCGTAACAAAATGAATGAGTTAACAGCACAAATAACGACATATGGGTATGATCTTGTGGCCATTACAGAAACATGGCTGCAGGGTGACCATGACTGGGAATTAAACATACCAGGTTATTTAACAATCAGGAAGGACAGGCAGGAAGGGAGAGGAGGTGGGGTGGCTATGTTAATAAAGGAAGGAATCACTATAATACAGAGAAATGATACTGGGTCAAAGGAGCAGGATAGTGAAACAGTTTGGGTGGAGATAAGGAATAATAAGGGGAAAAAAACACTAGTGGGTGTAGTCTATAGGCCTCCGAACAGTTGCAACTCTGTTGGACGGAGTATTAATCAGGAAATAGTTGAGGATTGTAATAAGGGAACAGCTATAATGGGGGATTTTAATTATCATATTAACTGGACAAATCAAATTGGGCAGAGCAGCCTTGAGGATGAGTTCATTGAGTGTATTAGGGATGGGTTTCTTGAGCAGTATGTAACTGAACCGACCAGGGGGCAAGCAACCTTAGATTTGGTCCTGTGTAATGAGACAGGATTAATTAAAAATGTCCTAGTAAAGGATCCCCTTGGAATGAGTGACCATAACATGGTTGAGTTCCATATTCAATTAGAGGGTGAGAAGGTTGGATCTCAAACAAGCGTGCTGAGCTTGAATAAAGGAGACTATGAAGGTATGAGAGCGGAATTGATTAGAGTGGACTGGGAAAATAGATTAATGGGTAAGACGGTACATGATCAGTGGTGTACATTTAAGGAGTTATTTTACAACTTCCAAAAAATATATATTCCACTGAGGAAAAAAGGGTGTAAAAGAAAAGATAGCCATCCGTGGCTAAGTAAATTAATTAAGGATAGTATCCGACTAAATTGGCCATTGGGTCTTTATCTGGTTTTTCGCCTCTCCCGGGAGATCACATGGGTTCGGGTGGATGCAGAGTGATAGAAGATTTGAGGTTAGGATCAGATCAGCCATGATCTTGTTGAGTGGTGGAGCGGGCTCGAGGGGCCGATTGGCCTACTCCTGCTCCTATTTCTTATGTTCTTCCTTGCTGCAATGCTCCATCTCACCCTCAGTAAGCTCCCCACTGGAGTGAAGCTAATTTACAGAACAAACGGGAAACTGTTCAACCTCCGTCGCCTCCAGTCCAGATCCAAGGTCGTCCCATCCTCTTGTCGTCGAACTACAGTATGCAGACGATGCTTGCGTCTGCGCTCACTCAGAGGTCGAACTCCAAACCATCGTAAACACCTTCACCGAAGCATATGAGAGCATAGGCCTTACACTAAACATCCGTAAGAGAAAGATCCTCTACCAACCTGCCCCCGCCACACTGTGCTGCCCCCCGATTATCAAAATCCACGACAAGGCCTTGGACAACGTGGACCACTTTCCATACCTCGGGAGCCTACTGTCAACAAGGGCAGACGTCGACGACGAAGTCCAACACCGCCTTCAGTGTGCCAGTGCAGCCTTCGGTCGCCTGAGGAAGAGTGTTTGAAGACCAGGACCTCAAACCCGGCACTAAGCTCATGGTCTACAGGGCAGCAGTGATACCTGCCCTGCTGTATGCCTCAGAGACATGGACCATGTACAGCAGGCACCTCAAAGCACTGGAGAGGTACCACCAACGCTGCCTCCGCAAGATCCTGCAAATCCATTGGCAGGATAGGCGCACCAACGTCAGTGTTCTTGCTCAGGCCAACATCCCCAGCATCGAAGCTCTGACCACGCTCAATCAGCTCCGATGGACGGGTCACATTGTCCGCATGCCCGATACGAGACTCCCAAAACAAGTGCTCTACTCGGAGCTCCGGCACGGCAAGAGAGCCCCAGGTGGGCAGAGGTAACGCTGCAACGACACCCTCAAAGCCTCCTTGAAAAATTGTAACATCCCCACCGATACCTGGGAATCCCTGGCCCAAGACCGCACAAAGTGGAGGAGAAGCATCCGGGAGGGCGCCGAACACCTCGAGACTCTTCGCCGGGAGCAAGCGGAAGCCAAGCGCAGGCAGCGCAAGGAGCGCACGTCAACCCAAGCACCCCACCCACCCGCCCCTTCAACCACCATCTGCCCCACCTGTGACAGAGACTGTAGGTCCCGCATTGGACTCATCAGTCACCTGAGAACTAATTTTTAGTGTGGAAGCAAGTCATCCTTGGTTCCGAGGGACTGCCTAAGAAGAAGACGACACAATACTCAAGATGTGGTCTCACCAAGGCCCTGTACAACTGCAGCAAGACATCCTTGTTCTTGTACTCAAACCCTCTCGCTACGAAGGCCAACATACCATTTGCCGCCTTAACTGCCTGCTGCACCTGCATGCTTACCTTCAGCGACTGGTGCACAAGGACGCCCAGGTCTCGTTGCACTTCCCCTTCTCCCAATCTATTGCCATTCAGATAATAATCTGCCTTCCTGTTTTTGCCACCAAAGTGGATAACCTCGCATTTATCCACGTTATATTGCATCTGCCATGCTTCTGCCCAATCACCCAACCTGTCCAAATCATCCTGTAGTTTCTCGGCATCCTCCTCACAGCACACACGCCCACCCAGCTTTGTGTCGTCCACCTGCTAACCCTCCTTGAGTTGAAAACTGCACTTAGCCTTGACTCCCCGTGTGCAGTGCCACAGGAAATCGACTCGTCATTATAGAAAAATAATGTAAAAATTAAATAAAAATAACAATTGTGGCCTCTGTATGGGTCTAATTAGTTGCATAAATTGCCGTGAATTTTCCTTATCAGCGGATAGGGCTAGGTCCTCAAACAGATATAGAGCTGAGAGCTGACATGAATTCTGTTGAGGTGCCAGTAAAAGCCCCGAGAGACAGGTGATCAGCGGGATCAATTACCTTTGTTTTGGGCTGTCTTGTGGCCTTTATTGGGGCCCCAACGGAACTCTCAGCACAACACTCTTTGGCCAGTTAAATTCTCCGCCCCATGACTCTAGTTGAAAAAGAGCAGTGAGTTTTGGGTTATCTTGACCAAGATTTCTCCTTTAACCATTAACATCCCAAACAAAATTTTAACTGGTCAATCATCTGATTGCCGTTTGGGGGGTTGTTACTCGTGCGGAAGTACTGATACCTTTGCCCACATAACAACAGTCACTGCAATTCACGAAGTAATTAATTGTAAGCTGTGATATCGTATAAAGCAAAATAAATGGTAGTATGTATTATTACATTTATGTTGATGTCATGTGTTAGCCATTTTCCAACTCCAAATTTGGATGTTCTATGTACAGTAAATCAGAAATTAATGTGTTTTCAAAAATAATAATGAAGAGCACATTTTAACACACTGGCATTTTTGTCCTTTAGCTATGTTCAGTATTTGTATAATTATGCACATATTATAATGCTTGGTTAAATTGAAAATAATGCTGAATTTAAAAATGAATGCTTTGTTTGTATTCTTAAAGTGAGTAACTTGGCAGGAAAATGCAAAGCCTTGAGCACAGAAATCCTACAACCGGCTTTCAATTTCTTCTACTGCAGTTTGAAACAGACCTCAACCTCCAACAGAAACAGAGGTAATTAAACAGAAAGAAATCTGGAGCTTTATACACTTTCAGTGTCAGTTTCAGGTTCAGGGAAACAATGGAAAAGTCCACTTGCTGAGATTCAAGTCACTTGTGAGTTTTGGCAAAGCAGCTTATAAGTGACATCTCATGATTCTCTGACCATCTTCAATCTTTCTTTGCTTCTTTCTTTGGTTTCCTACTGGGTATAATCCTTCACAATCTGTTACACTACCTTCCAGATGTGTTGTACATTCTCTATTGAGAGTAAAGATTATCTGGCCGTTCAATTACAGGAAACTCTCGATTTACCGGCACCTAAATAACCGGAAATCTCTTAACCGGCAAAATTCAGGAGTAGGTTCAGGTAAGTTTTACTTCATATTAGTGGCCGTTCCTGGACCTGTGGCTGTGTAACTGGGGTTCCTGCACTTGTTGCTAAGCAACAGGGACTCTTGGTCTGTGGCCGGGGTTCCTGCACTTGTTGCTAAGCAACAGGGAAGCCTGGATTTGTTGCTGTGTACGGAGCTCTCGTACCTTTGAACTATACCTCTCTGTAATCCGGACTTTTTGATAAACCGGCACCACGCCGGTCCCATCGATGCCGGATAAAAAAGAGTTTCCTGTACCTTTGTGGGACAAATTGGCTGCTGGGTTTGCCGACAAAGGTTGTGAATCACTTTGAGTCATCCTGAAGATGTGAAAGCTGCCATATAAATGTGCGTTCTTTTTTGAAAGCATTAATTTTTGGATTGTCCACTCCCATTGCGGCTTAGCCCAGATCTTTCATCCATCAAACCAACAGGACAGAAAGTTACAGGCTGCAGTGTGGAATTTTCTAATAGGTGCTCCTGTGGGGCTCCATGCCAGGAGAATGCAATTGGAATATTTACCCTTAAATGGCACTGTTTAAAGATTAAGGCCTAGAAATTCAGTTGTTAGCGCCAGCCGCTAGCGCCTTAAGAGGGCGAGAAGTGGGGCGCGAAGCGGCTAGCGCCCGGGCGCGGCGCGATCTGTGCCCCTCGTGAACTTGAGTCAAGAACTAGCGGCGGCGCAAAACCGCAGCGCCCGCTCAGCTGCACACGCAGATCCTGACGTCATTTCATGGTGCAACGCCCTTGGTGCGCCCCGGACCGGAACTTCAGTGGCGCCCCCCTTTGCGCCTGGCGCTCCCAGCGACTGGTTGAGTGGAACGGTTCCCAGTCACTGTGGGGCTGGGGGGGGGGCGCTATTTAAAGGGGACTCTTCCTGCATTCTTTGTGGCAGCCATTTTGTTCCACTCCTTCTGTGTGAGAGAGAGAGATTTGGAGAGAGACAAAGGGAGAGAGCTTTCTGCTTTGACTCATCGCTCGCACAGGTACTTCTGGCTTCAGGTCAGTGCTTTGCAGTTGGATTTATTTCTCAGTGCCATAGCCTTGAGTGGCCACATATAATGGGGGCTGCAATGGGTGGAAACGTTGGGTTTCTGCATTGCATTGAAAGGGCTCAGAGATGCCGAGAGAGAGTGCCAATCAGGGCCAACAGGCGTCGGCACAGGAGGCTTTACCCTCCCAGGATATACCGACACCACTTCTCCTACTTCAACATGTCTGAGGAGCAGTGCATTCGGAGGCTTCGATTCAGAAGGGAGGTGGTCACGGAGATCTGCCACCTGCTTCAGAGAAATCTGCAGCCTCAGCTGAGGAGCAGGACGTCTCTGTCGGTGGCGGTGAAGGTGACAGTGGTTCTCAACTTCTATGCCACCGGCTCCTTCCAATCCGCTACTGGGCACATTGCCAATATCTCCCAGTTCGCGGTGCATTACTGCATCCGCCAGGTCACGAATGCCCTCTTCAGAAGGAGACGTCAGTACATTTCCTTCCCCATGACCCCGGACAAGCAGCAAGAGCATGCAATGGGATTTGCAAGAATAGCGAGCTTCCCCATGGTCCAGGGCGCCATTGACTGCACGCATGTGGCTTTGCGGGCGCCTCTAGAGAATGCCGAGGATTACCGCAACCGGAAGGGCTACCATTCGCTGAACGTGTAGTTGGTTTGTGACCACAGGCAGCTCATACTAGCTGTGAATGCCCGCTTTCCTGGCAGTAGCCACGACGCCTTCATCCTGCGCCAGACTTCTGTGGCAGACATTTTTGAAGCCCCGGCTCACCCAGGAGGCTGGCTTCTCGGGGACAAGGGCTATCCTTTGTGCACCTGGCCGATGACCCCACTCTGTGCACCCACCACCCCTGCTGAAGAACGATACAGTGACAGCCATCAAGCGACCAGGAACATCATTGAGCACACAATCGGCGTGCTGAAGCAACGGTTCCGCTGTCTGGACCATTCCGGGGGAGCCCTACAGTACTCGCCTGAGCGAGTCTCCCATTTCGTTGTAGTGTGCTGCATCCTGCACAACCTGGCTATCCTCAGGACTCAGCCACTGCCAGCAGACATTGGAGGACCACCAGAGGAGGAGGAGGAGCACCAAGACGGGAGGGAGGCACAAAGTGCAAGGGCCGTCCGTCAGCGGCTTATTGCAAGTCGGTCTTAGGCCCCCTCTCAGGGAATGGCTTGTGCCATTGAAAGAACATGAATGGAGACGCTCCGCAAACCCTGAGGCGGTCAAGGCAACAAATAGTTCAAAGTGCAAACATGAACAATCTGAATAAAGACAATTCTTTATTTAACAAACTCTGTGCCCTTCCCGCATGACAAACAAATACAGAGAAACCCCCCAAAAAACAGTCGACTGGCTCTCACAACCTGGAGAAAATGAACAAAACAGTGAAACAAAAATGACCATGATCCTCGGCCTTCATAAAAAACAAACACAACATTCTCGGCCTTCATAAAAAACTCAACATTTTGCCACACCTCCTACTTTTTGGCCTGCGAGGGTGATCCGCCTTGCTTGCGCGATTGGCCCCTTCCCGCCCTGCAGCTCCTCCTCAATGGGACCCCAGTGGCTGCAGCAAGGCTGGGGGAAGGCTGCTGAGGGTCAGATAGTGAGTCGGCAGATGCCCTTGGGGGACGGCCTGGACCAGCTCTGGGCATGGAGGGCCCGGCTGCTGACTGCTCCAACTCTGCTTGGGCGGCAGCAGTCTGTCCTACGGGTGGTGGCAGCTGCAGTGCCCGTGTGGCCCTGATCTCTGTCTGCATCAGACCAGCCAGTGAATGCATGGCACGACTAAGCACTTGGCTGGAAGCCGCATATGATGCAGCGATGTCCTGCTGACTCCTGGCCTGTGATGCAGCGACCTCCTGCTAACTTCTGGCCTGTGATGCAGCGACCTCCTGTAGACTCCTGGCCTGTGCTGCCCCAAATTCCTGCACACTCCTGGCCTGTGCTGCCCCGAATTCCTGCACACTCCTTGCCAGTGACTCTATGCAGTCAGGCATCCTTGCCACTGCAGCCATGAGCTCAATGTGCCTGCGCTCAGCCTGGGCGCCCATTTCACCAAGGAGCCGCACCTCCTCTGCGCTCACTGTAGCAGGACTGGAGGCCGAACTCACCCTCCGGGGAGAAGGCCGCCGAGCTTCCCTACCCCTCCCGCGTTGCTGCAGCCCGCTGGGCCCCGGAGCTTCACCGTCATCAGACCCCCCCCCCCCCCGCTCCCCTCCAGGGAAGACGTGTCCCCATCATGGCCATGGGCTGCCTCGGCTGAGGGTGGCACTGATGGTCCGGCTTCCTCTTCCTCCTCCTCGCCTTCCGATTCACTCACAGTGCCAGCTTGAGGGCCCGTCTCCTCACCTGGCGATTCAGCATCTGAAAGCAGGGAGGCACAAGAGTTGCTTTAGAGTGAGGACAGGGCGGCAGCGAGGGAGGCATGAGTGCTGCAATGCACTGCATTGGTTTGAGAGTGGCAAAGGATGCTGCTGTGAGGCACAGGTGGAAAGAGAGGTCAAAAAGGTGATGACCTTACCATTGCTGTCCAGAACGGGGTCGGCATCTCCAGTGGCGACGGGGCCAATCAGCCGGCCTCCCATAATTCGCTCCACTCACTGTTCCAGGTCACTGAGGTCTGTAAGTTCAGGACGGCCTCCCCCCGGTCCGTAGCTGCTGCCTGCGATTGTGGGCCAGCTTGCCCTGCAAGAGAAAGGACGGGCTCGGAGTACAGTGTCAAGCCCTGATCTTGCCTGCACTGCCTCCCATGGTGGAATAGTCCTGACAGTGTCAAGCCCTGATCTTGGCTGCACTGCCTCCCATGGTGGAATAGCCCTGACAGTGTCAAGCCCTGATCTTGCCTGCACTGCCTCCCATGGTGGAATAGCCCCGACAGTGTCAAGCCCTGATCTTGGCTGCACTGCCTCCCATGGTGGAATAACCCTGACGGTGTCAAGCCCTGATCTTGCCTGCACTGACTCCCATGGTGGAATAGCCCCAACAGTGTCAAGCCCTGATCTTGGCTGCACTGCCTCCCATGGTGGAATAACCCTGACAGTGTGTAAAGTGGTGAATGTGCATGTGATTTTCATGAGAGTCCCATAGGTGTTGGATGAGGGCTGGGTATTGGGGCTTTCAGGACCCTTTGGCCATAAAGTGAGGTGCACATGCAGGGATGAAGAGGATACTGGAAAGGGTACTCACACTGACAACCCGAGTGAGGTCGTTGAACTTCTTCCTGCATTGCGTTGGGGTCCTGGGGACCATGCTGCTGGAGGTCACTCTGTGTGCCACCTCCCTCCAAGCTTTTCTGTATTCGCTGGGCAGTGGCCTCCTGCCACTGTCAGGAAAGAGGATAGGTCGCCTGCGCTCCACTGCGCCAACCAGGACCTTCAGGGCACCCTCACTAAAGCGCTGGGCTCGCTCCCTGGCCTTCTCCATGGTCGTGGGCGTTGAGTTGTTGAAGCAGGTCTGTCAAGGCCTAGATTCAGGGCTGCAGGCAGGGCGTGGCAGCAAAACAAATCGACCCTCCCCCTTTAAGAGCTGACCAGCGCCAGCGTGTCTGCCTGCAATCTATAACTGGCCGCACCTGCGCTGCGCCCGCCCTCGCTGGTAACGCCTCGGCTCGCCGGCTTAGCGCCTTATGATAGTCGTGCACTGCCTGCTTTAGCGCAGCAACAACCTCTTGGGGCAATGCAACTCAATTTCGGCGAAGGTGGCGCTAAGTTGCACCCGGCACTAAATTTAGCGAACACCCGGCTGTAGCGCCCCAAACGTGGCAATACTGAATTTCTAGGCCTAAGTAAAATTATTCTTTTGCAATCATTTTGATGAATTTTGTGCAAACAAGTTGACTGATGTCAGTACAGTACATCTTCCCACTGTTCTTCAACCAATGTCAGCATAAATGGGTTAAATGTAGAGAAAAGCGTTTGGGTTCTTCCCCAGCAATTACCTATATTTTCCTCTCCATGTTAAGTTTATTGAAGATAAAGATACAAGTAAAGAGGTACGAAACAGAATGGGCTAGTGATAAGAGACCGTTCTCGCAAAACATTCTCTGGTTGCTGATCTTATACATCCCACTGGGCGTTGTCATGTTGTAGTTCAGCCACTGCGCAGGAAGTGAGTGGGTGAGGCACACTGAGCTGCTTTTATACATCTCCTAACAACTGGGTCAAGAAGAGTATGCCAGAGACCTGGGAGCCTGTTGCATACCTACTTGTCCTCTCAATCAGGATATGACGTGTGTCCTAAAGATGGGGAAAGCAAATGAAATACATTGGAACGTGTTAAAGATTATGGGGGAAAAATTCGGTATCGTCCCATTTGGGGCGCAATTATCGGCCGGGCGCAAAGTTTAGCGCCTGGTGCAAATTATCGCCTCCGACTGCAAACTTGGCTTCTATTGCCCCTGGAGGTGATTGAAGTGCTAAATCATGTGCTACACACCTGTCTTAAGGCTCTAATGCTGAGGAGTGAGGCGCTAACTCAGAGCGCTGGCGAAGCTCATGTGATGTCAGTCAGCAATGGAACACAGACATACTGGCGCCGGCCAGTTCTTAAAGGGGAGGGTCGATCTTGCTCTCCATCCACACCCTGCTCATTGCAGCCTTGAATCTCGGCCTGGAGAGACCTGTACATCAAATCTGCTGGAAAGAACAATGGAGAGGCCCAGGGAAAGAGCTCAGAGTGCAGCCCCCACAGTCTCTTCTAAATCGATGCAAGGAAGGGCAAATCAAAATGAACCTGCAAAGTGCTGCTCAGTACCCAAAACTCCTTCACACAGCGTTGAATCTCTCCAGAAGTGTCTCTCTCTCTCCCTCTCTCAGAATGTGTGGTGCAAAAACGTCACCGACAAAAAAGGCAGGAAGCGGTCGTCTTTAAATAGCGCTCCCCCAGTCCCTTCCCGACTGCAAAACGTTCCCCTCAACCTGTCATTACTAGCGGCAGGCAGAAAGGCAGGGGGCGCCACTCAATATCCGGTCTGGGGTGTTGCACGCTCGACTGACGTCACGATCTGTGGGCGCAGGAGATCGTGGCGGTAGTGTTTAGCACTGCCGCAAAATGTCTCATCAATTTCACGAGTGGCGCAAAAATCACTGTGCCCGGGCGCTAGTTGCCTTCCACCCCATTAGTGCCCTCTTAGGGTGCTAACAGGAGGTGCAAAGCAACCGAATTTTCCCCCTATGGGTTGGATTTTTCTAATCCCACTGCAGGAGGGTTGGGACAGGACTTCTGCCTACCACCCCAAACCCACCCTGACCCTGGCCCAGTTCCCTACCTTGGATGAGGTATGCAGGATGAGCACCCAGTCACCAAGATAGAACCCATTGTTGTTGAGATAAAGGCAGTAATGCTGCAGCACCAGAAGAGGCATGAGCCAAAATCAGAGGGGAAGAGCCCCAAAGGAAAAATCACATTTTGCACTGAAGATCACGAAATGGATCCTGATTGGGATCATTAAGGAGGGAGAGGAGGTCATTTCTTGGCCCTCCCCCTCCAACCAATGAAGTAGGGGGCCTGCTGCTGCTAAGTATAAGTGTTACTGCTACCCCTGTTCTGGTGACTCCTGTGGTTATTGGTTTCAGTGATAGCACAAATGCTCATTGGGTGATTTACTGATGCCTACCTCCTCACCGTCATTTACGTGTGACAAACAGGAAAGGGGTGGACAATGGCCTTACCAGCTGGGATGGGCATAGGAAAATTGAGGTTGGGGCAGGAATACATTGGTAGGCCTTGCCGCCCAATTTCCACCGCTATCTTGCCTGATTTAGGTTAGGATAGCAGAGAAAAATCCATGCTAAGAGTTTTGGGGCATTTTCTAAAATAAATCAGGCTATCAAATGCATTTCAATATTTATTTTGGGTCAGTTTGCAAAAAACAAAGCAATATATAAATATATATATAAGCATTTAAAATGTACTCATTGTTAATTATGCAGTTGTGTCTATGTTACTGTCTAATTCCTCTCTGATGGAGTTACTGGAGAAGATCTTAGAGCTGAGCTGGTCAGAGCAAACTACCCTTGAACCTCTCCCTGATGTCCTGGTCTGCTCTGTCTGGTTATTAATAGGCTCTTTAGTCCAAAACCAGACCAACAGCAAGTCCGAGGTTAGTAATACACTCATTAAAGCAGTAGAAAAGTTTCCTAAAAAGTCTAGACCTTATTTTAGAATGTATTGCTGGAGTGAATAACTAATAAAATGTATTTATATATTTTAAAAATCTTGTGCATTTCTGCACTTCCTGTTGTCCAAATGTTTAATCATGTTCTGTGCAGCAAGTTTCTAAGGTGTCTGTCCCAACTATGTTGCCATCTTGTTTATGTCATTTTTAGATAAGAAACCTTACAGATAAGTATTTTATCAACCATTTACTTTTTATATATTTTTTAAACTTTTTGTCGTCTTCCATACCTGGTTTCCACTTTGGGTAACCCACCCTGCCTGTCTGCTTCTCTGGAGCCTGCTGTCTCCTGTTTGATGGTCCCATCCATCCACTTTTTATTGAGGTCCAAGGTCCAATATCTGGGGCTCATCGGACCCCTCCATTCTGGCGCAGGGTATGTACCCTGAGTCCCCCGAGTGCTCATAAATGGGCGCTCCTGAATTTTTAGGCCATTACAATATCTTATAAGAAATTAAAAGTTACAAAGATTGTACCTCAGTAATACTAGTAATTGCTGAACCCCTCCCCCTCCAACCCAGAGCACCTGACTTTGAATAGAGGAATTTTTGCAACCTGTTTCTGTGCTCGTTTTCAAAGCATTGGCTATCTACATTTGTCTCTTTTCGTGAGTTGAAACATGTATGAGATTGTCCGCTTGGAGACCAATAAAGTAAAGTCTTATTTCAGATACATGCTGTTGTCACGGGAGTATGCACTTGTGATCCACTGCAATAACATAATCCCTTGTAATTTCAAGCCAATTACCAGTTTGAAAGTGAGTCTAGGAACATGCTAATGGTGTGAATCATCCCAACATCTGTGACAGCCATTTGTGACCATGTAAACAAAATAATGAAAACATTATAGTTTTTATATTTTGTGCTAATAACTTAGGAGATACTAGTATAAATGTCACAAAAAGACTGAGAGACTTACCTTGGTTATTGCTTTGGTTGTTGCTGTTAATTTTTTCTCTAGGAAATCATTTAGTTCGTTTTCTGATATTAAAATTGTAATTTATTCTGTTGGGTATGGATTATACAGGTTCACAGGACTGTCAGTGTGAATTTGAATAAGATCCTCCACTGCATCAGCTTCAAAAAGGACACCTCACTGCTACAAGGTGGGCTCATCCTGTTTTTTTTCCGAATCTGTGAGTTACCAACTCTGGTTGAACATGTTCATGGAAGGTTTCATCACATGACTTCCCGCCTCGCTTCTCACGCTCTCACAATTAGTCGCCCAACATGTCCATCCTCACAGTGCACCACCTTCCTACGCCAATCGGAAAGTGAACAGACTCTTTGGTTACCCGATTGGATGACTCTTGACTGTCAGTCAAACAGCCTTTTTTTGCCACCTCCAATATTTTTCTAACTAATAAAGAATTATTTTTTAAAACACAATGGGGGTGGGGGAAGAACTTGTATTCACGTTCCTGGAGCAACATTTCTGGCATTGACCTCCGTCCCTATCCTGCTCTTATTTCTTATGTCCTTCGCACTGCCTCCTGAACATCTGTCTGGAGGGCCTCCTGCCCCTCTGTGGATACAGGAGATCTCTCATTCTTTCCACCTCTTCCACCAAGACCTCTAGTGCAGTGTCTGAAAATCTTGGTGCTTGCTCTCTCACATGTTCAGCCATTGCTCAAAAGTATCGGAGCACAGACTCCATTTTCAAATGACTCCCGCCGCTTCTTGCAGCCACAATGCACCTCCCCTTTAAGAGGTGCAGGCTGCCTTTAAGTAGCACTAGCCACTCGCAATGTCGGGGCCCCCTGATGATGCGTGCTGCCAATGAACGGCACGGGTAGCGCTGGCAGCATGCAGCAATCATGTAAAGCAACAGGCAGCACAAATTTACCGTGCAGCCTACAACGCAATAAATGGTTACGGGTTAATCGCGTAACACGATCCCCATGCTCGTTTTCGGGGGTTAGCCAATTTCTCCGCCAGTTTAATGCCCCCTATGGTTTTTCTCCTGGGTTTGCTCCCAGCAGTGTCCTGGAGATTAATCTCATTTGTCCTCATTTCATTTCCACAATTTAATGATTATTCAAATTATTATAAATAAAAATGGCCTTTCCTCACAATACACGGATTTATTTTTCATTGTGTATGTTTGACTCACAAGTTTCTTGCTGCTGAGCTGTGCTTTCTGTTGCTCAAAGCTTCTTATGGGATATTATTTCACGCCTCCCACTATTCCTTTCTTGATGCCACCACTTCCTGCATCCACCTCCTGCTAGCACAGCTACTTGCTGCACACGCAAGAAACAGCCAGCAGAAGGTCACACTCATGGTGGTTCAGCAACTCGGGTGGGGGGCTTGGGGGGAAGCGTTACTGGCAATATAAATACCGGATAAGAGCTGTACTTCAGAATAGAAGAAGTTGGCCACTCCTGTACTGAACCACACCAAGTAGCAGGTAAAATCCTGTACTTGGTCATTAGTTTCAAGGGCACCGATGCTGATGGAATAGATGGCAGGTGAAGTAGGGATGACAGAAGTGATCTGTCAGTGATGGGAGAGGTAATGAGGTCAGACTGGATGGAGACATGTGTAAGGACTTGCAGCATCCTGAATCTGAAGTGGAAATGCAGTTTAAAGAAGCTAGTGGCTAAGGGAAGATATCTGTGATGTGCCTCAATAATTCCGAGACTCGATGTTAGCGAAACAAAACAAGGCTTTTATTAACTTAGAAGGTAACACGCAGTGGAGAGAGGTATCTTCCATCTGGAGGTCTGCAGTACTGGATATGAGGCCAGACTGAGCTTGCTTACATAGGGGCCAGGTATGGGCGGAGCCCTACACACAATACATTACAATATACAATACAATGGTGAGGAGACGGAACTGAGGTAAGGGAACTGAAACCTGAAACCAACCACAGTCACAGGCAGTGATGAATGGAATATTTCATCACATTCACCCCTTCTATAGATTTAGTCTGCTCGGGGGTTTGATAGTCCTCTGCGACCGACGTGGCTGTTGTGGTGTCGGCTGGGTGTCCCCGGTGGCCTCCTGGGTCTCTGCCGGGGGTGCCGCCAGGGTTGTTGAAGGGGTAGTTGGTGGGGGTGCCGTTGGTCGATGTTCTTCCGGGGGTGATGAAAGAGTAGTGGGTGGGTAAGAGTTGCTGTGATCGTTGTTGTTGCTATTGCCGTGGTTGTTGTCGTTACCGGCTGGGGCGACGTCTTTTATGGACACGGTGTCCTCCCTTCCGTCGGCGTGCCGGACATACGCGTATTGGGGGTTGGCGTGGAGTAGGTGCACTGGCTCCACGAGAGGGTCCGTCTTGTGGCCCCTCACATGCCTTCGCACGAATACCGGACCTGGGGTGGAGAGCCATGACGGCATGGATACGCCTGAGGTGGATTTCCGGGGAAAGACAAACATTCGTTCATGAGGCGTGGCATTAGTGGCAGTACACAATAGCGACCGTATCGAATGGAGCACATTTGAGAGGACTTCCTGCCAGCGGGAGATAGGGAGGCCCTTGGTCCTTAGAGCTAGAGTGACTGCTTTCCATACTGTCCCGTTCTCTCGCTCCACTTGACCGTTACCCCGGGGGTTGTAGCTGGTGGTACGGCTTGTGGCGATCCCCCTGGACAGCATGTACTGGCGTAGCTCTTCACTCATGAAGGACGCCCCCCTATCCGTATGGATGTAGCTCGGCATACCGAACAGGCAGAACAGGCTGTTGAGGCATTTAATGACCGTGGCGCTGGTCATGTCTGGGCAGGGGAAGGCGAATGGGAAACGGGAGTATTCGTCCACAATGTTCAGGAAGTAAACATTGCGGTCGACTGACGGGAGGGGGCCCTTGAAATCTAAGCTGAGCCGCTCAAAGGGCCGTGTAGCTTTGATTAAGTGGGCTCTATCTGGGCGGTAGAACCGAGGCTTGCACTCAGCGCAAGTGCGGCAGTTCCTGGTCAGAGACCGAACTTCCTCAATCGAGTAGGGTAAGTTACGGGACTTTATGAAGTGGAACAGCCGCGTGACCCCTGGGTGGCAGAGGTCGTTGTGGAGGGTCTGTAGCCGATCCCCGGTGGCGCTGGCACACATCCCTCGTGAGAGGGCGTCAGGGGATTCGTTAAGGGCCCCTGGCCGGTAAATGATGTCATACTCGAAGGTGGAGAGCTCGATCCGCCACCTAAGAATCTTATCATTTTTAATCTTCCCCCTCTGTTTATTATTGAACATAAACGCTACCGACCGCTGGTCGGTAAGTAGGGTGAAGCGTTTGCCGGCTAGGTAGTGGCGCACTGCCTCCACGATGGCTTGGGCCTCCTTTTCTACGGAGGAGTGTCTGATCTCGGGCCCTTGGAGGGTCCTCGAGAAGAAAGCTACGGGCTGCCCTCCCTGGTTGAGGGTGGCCGCCAAGGCAAAGTCAGACGCATCACTTTCCACTTGAAAGGGAGTGTTCTCGTCCACTGCCTGTAGCGTGGCCCGCTCAATATCCTGCTTAATGCTTTTGAAGGCGGCGTGGGCCTCAGCAGAGAGCGGAAAAGAGGATGCTTTCAAGAGGGGGCGGGCTTTGTCGCAGTAGTTGGGGACCCATTGGGAATAATAAGAAAATAACCCCAGGCACCTTTTCAGGGCTTTGGGAGTGTTGGGCAGGGGCAGCTCCCGTAGGGGGCGCAATCGGTCGGGGTCTGGTCCGATTTCCCCATTCTCCACCACGCTGCCTAGTATGCAGAGACGCGTGGTGTTGAAAACGCACTTGTCCTCGTTGTAGGTGAGGTTGAGTTTTTGTGCGGTTTCCAGGAACCTCTCGAGGTTCGAGTCGTGATCCTGCTGGTTGTGACCGCAGATGGTGACGTTGTCGAGGTAGGGGAAGGTTGCCTGCAAGTGGTGGTCATCGACCATGCGGTCCATCTCCCTCTGGAAGACCGAGACCCCATTCGTCACCCCAAAGGGGACTCTGAGGAATTGGTAGAGGCGTCCGTTCGCCTCGAAGGCGGTGTACGGGCGGTCCTCTGGTCTGATAGGGAGCTGGTGGTACGCTGACTTGAGGTCGATGGTGGAGAACACCCGGTATTGGGCGATTTGGTTCACCATTTCTGATATGCGGGGTAGCGGGTAGGCGTCTAGTTGGGTGTGCCTGTTGATCGTTTGGCTATAGTCGATCACCATCCGTTTCTTCTCGCTACCCCTTACCACTACCACTTGGGCGCGCCACGGGCTGTTGCTGCGTTCAATAATGCGCTCTTTCAGGAGCCTGTCTACCTCGGTCGCGATAAACCGCCTGTCCTCCCAGCTGTACCTCCTGCTTTTGGTCGCTATTGGCCGGCAGTTAGGGGTTAGGTTCGCGAATAGCGAAGGCGGCTTTACCTTCAGGGTAGCCAGACCGCACACTGTGAGGGGCAGCTGGGACCCACCGTACTTGAGCGTGATGCTTTGGTGGTTGCACTGGAAATCTAGGCCCAAGATCACGCTCGCACATAGATTCTTCATGATTAATACTTTAAAATTATCGTATACAGTTCCGTTAACGGACAATTGTACCGTGCAGTAACCCAGAATGGTCGATGTCTGGGTTTTATCAGCCATAGAGATGGTACCCTGAGTAGGGACCACCTTTAGGGAGAGTTGTTGTGCCAGTTCAGGGTGGATAAAACTCTCCGTGCTTCCACTGTCAATTAAACATTTAACCCGGCACCCGTTTACCTCGATGTCCACCATTGATTTGGATAGCGGGTGCGGCCTGGTCTGGTCCACTGTGACCGATGCCACTGTAGGGCCCTGACCGAGACAAGATGGCGTCCACGCTGTCTGCTCATGAGATGGCGGACCCCATGAGGTCGGGCAAGATGGCGTCCAAGATGGCCGCTCCCACGGCGCACATGCGGCGGTGGCGGGTTTTCCGGCGGGGTTCCCTCTGCACACCTTCCCGAAGTGCCCCTTCTTACCGCACTTAAAGCAGGTGGTGCCTTTCGCCGGGCACAGGTTTCTGGTGTGCTTTGGCTGCCCGCAGAAGTAGCAGTTGGGTCCCCGACGCGTCGCGGCTGTCGTAGGGCTTCTGGGGGGAGAGCGGGGCCCCGACGGTGTCGGGCTGCCGGGCGGGGAAGATGCCTTCCAAGATGGCGGCGCCCTTGGTGCACATGTGGCGGCGTGGACGGCGCGGGCTGAAGAGTAGGCGTCCGAGTTTCTCTGGGCCACATCCAGGGATCGCGCGGTGTCCGCAGCCTGTTTCAGGTCCAATCCCGTTTTTTCCAGCAGTCTCTGCCGAATGTAAGTGGAGCTGAGGCCTGTGATGAAGGCATCGCGAACAAGCTCGTCAGTGTACACTGCGGCTTTTACATCTTGGCACTTGCAGTCTTTGCCAAGCATTTTCAGGGTGCCTAGGAACTCCTCCACCGATTCCCTAGGTCGCTGTGCGCGAGTAGCGAGCAGATGCCTAGCATACACCTCATTCGTAGGCTGCTGGTAATGCGCCTTTAAGATGTCGCAGGCGGCCAGGTACGTGTCGGCGTCTTGGATGAGGGGGTAAACCCGGTGGCTTACCCAATTCCGCAGAATTCCGAGTTTCATACTCGCAGCGTCCGTAGCGTCTTTGACGGCTGCGGAATTGTCCAGGAAGAATTCCATACACATAAACCAGTGTCCGAAGCGTGCTGATGCGTCCGAAGCATGCTGGTCCAAATCCAAACATTCGGGTTTTAGGAGTTGATCCATCGTGTTGAAAAATAAGTTAATAAAATTGATGTGCCTCAATAATTCCGAGACTCGATGTTAGCGAAACAAAACAAGGCTTTTATTAACTTAGAAGGTAACACGCAGTGGAGAGAGGTATCTTCCATCTGGAGGTCTGCAGTACTGGATATGAGGCCAGACTGAGCTTTCTTACATAGGGGCCAGGTATGGGCGGAGCCCTACACACAATACATTACAATATACAATACAATGGTGAGGAGACGGAACTGAGGTAAGGGAACTGAAACCTGAAACCAACCACAGTCACAGGCAGTGATGAATGGAATATTTCATCACAATCTGATTCAGCTGGGAGCTTTGACTTGACATTTGAAGTTGTCAACTCATCAGTTGAAATAATGGTAAGTCACCTCTCCCCTCTGCTTCACTGACAAGGTCTAGGCACAGCGGAAAACCGGTGGCTGACCTGTCAAAATCAAAAAGCTGGGAAAAAAGCATTAAGTGGTTGTAAACAAGCCACTAATGATTTCAATTGCCTCCTCCGCCGCCGTGTGTTGGTTCTGCTCAGTTCTGGCAGACCCGACATTTGTGAAACGCATGTGGCGACGGGTTGACAGCGGAGTCCCAACCCACTGTCAAAAAAAAACCCCCCCGGAAAATTCTACCCGGAGAGACTAGAGTAACTGGGATGTTCTTAGTGCAGAGAAGTGTAAGGGGAAATTTGATAAGTGTTCAAAATCTTGGTTTTGATTGTGTAAATAAGGAGAAACTGTTTCCACTGGCAGAAGGGTCGGTAACCAGAGGACACAGATTTAAGGTCATTGGCAAAAGAACCAGAGGTGACATGAGAGAAAAAAAATATTTATGCAGCAAGTTGTTATGATCTGGAATATGCTGCCTGAAAGGGCGGTGAAAACAGATTCAATAATAACTTTCAAAAGGGAATTGGATAAATACTTGAAAAGGAAAAATTTGTAGGGCTGCAGGGAAAGAACAGGGGAGTGGGACTAATTAGATAGCCGGCACAGGCACGATGGGCCGAATCATTCTATGATTCAGATACTGGCATTACCGACCTGATAAAAGATCATACATTTCTCCTGAAATTGAAAATAATGGTGATTTATCATTGACTTTTTCCCCAGTATGTATTCTTCAGTTTTTGAAGACAGTCCTGAGACACAACTTCATATCTCCGCTGCTCGCTGTTACTGTCCTTAACACCAGGAATCGTCCGCTACAAGATCAGGATGCTGTACTATATCCACTCTCTTATCAACAGGTCTTATTGCTCCTCTTCCATCTGCAGAATTTTCTAGTTCAGGTAAAGATATTGCCACACAAAAAAAGCAAAATCCTGAGTATCCTCTTTGTTATCTATCTGTGTCTGCATAATCAGTGCAGACGTAATTAGGCACGGGTAAAGGACTTCTCTCGTTTGACCTTACCCAATTCTTCAGTTCGTAGTATGCGTGCGCTTCTTGCCCGCCATATTGGGTCCTTAGTAGTCTGCACGGTGCACACTCTGCCCATTTGTGCCAGATGGTGAGTAGCCTAACCAACTAAAGGGACCACTGCAGGCCATCCAGAAAAGGCGTAGAATTTTTTGTGGGGCCAGGAGATGCAGGAATGCTCCTCCTGGCCCCAGGAAAATAGTGCAGTGTCCTGTCGGTCACTTTGGTGTGGCCGCTCCCTCCCATTTACTACTCACTCCTGGCCTGGCTTGCTCGTGGAGCTTAGCAGCTCGTCCAAGTTATGTTGATGAAGCTTGAACTTTCGGGCCTCCTGAAACTGGCTTCAGTTGGGGGCAGCAAGGCAGCTCTGTTGCACCCATGTCCCGAAGGTGTAACACCTGAAATTTAGTAGTTATTTACACTAATGGGTGGATGGGTGCATTTGGCAGTTCTGTTAAACGCTGTAACTTGAATTGCAGGGAGATGATTTCCTTGTCTTTGCTGCAACTGGTTGTCTGGAAGCACTGGTGGAATACTTACACATTAGGGACCAGGCCACAGGTAATGTTAAAATATAAAGAAAAACTGAATGCTGAAAATGTAAAATAAAAACAGAAAGTCTTGGAAATACACATCAGGTGTGTCAGCATCCGGGAAAAAAATAGGTTACACTTGCTGACGAAGGATCTGAACCTAAATTACCTTGTCTTTTCTCTTTCAGATGGTGATACACCTGATGTGTATTTTCAGGATTTTCTGAGGTAGAAATTGGTCTTTGTTGTACCCGCTATGTGGTAGAAAGGGAGACAAAAAGTACCAATTCTGCAGGACTATGTCCCCTACCTGAAGGACAATTTTTTTTTAATTAATTGATGGGATGTGGGCGTCGCTGGCTGGCTAGGCCTGCATTTAGTGCCCATCCCTAATTGCCCTTGAGAAGATGGTGGTGAGCCACCTTCTTGAACCGCTGCAGTCCATATGGTGTAGGTACACCCACAATGCTGTTAGGAAGGGAGTTCCAGGATTTTGGGTCAGGTGATTTTTCAGCCATTCCCAGCGGTCGCCTAAAACAAGCGTTGGGGTCCTTGCATATGTTAGTGAGGGGGCCTAAAGCCTGTTTTAGGACCCCTGTGCCTAATTGTGCTTCACTAGGCGGAACAGGCGCTGGCTCCACTCTGGTTTTCCTGTCGTGGAGGCGGCAGGGAAGCATCTGCCACCCAGACGGTAAAAAAAATGATGTGGAGCCAGGAGGAGCAGGGGGGCTCCTGGCCTCTCCGCAGTCCTGAGGGTCGCGGGGTCCCCTCCTGTTACCCTTCCCTCTGGGACTTGCATAAAGGGAAGTTAGCACAGAGGTCTAGTAACCGTACAGTGGCAAAGCGTCTGACTGTACACATTAAGTTAACATGCAATATAGTTGAATGTGAAAGAGCGTGTTATGTTGAAGAAGTACTTTGAGTGGATTGAACAATATGCGGTTTGTTTAGTTTGCCATGTGATGTCACAGCCCTGGAGTCGATTCCTGCTTTTCACATTGGTGAATTCGGCAAAGAACTGTCTTCTCAATTCTGGATTCCTCAGACTTTTTGCTTTGGTAAGGAACAGGAGTTACAGCAGATTCCACTTAAATGAATACCAGATAAGGAAATATTCATGTTTAATGCATACTGTGAGTTTGTTTTAATGAAAAAGTAGGTGCGAGTAAGCTGGCAACCAAGCCCAGCAGAAAACCTTCTGTTTTACTAGAAAAACGTGTTGATAAAAATTAGTCAAAAACATCTCTAGCTCGTTATGGCCTTGATAAAGGCTATAACTGAAAAACTCTTGTACAGGCAGTTAATCCAGATCGGTGAGCTAGTTACGTCTTCTCATTTAAATTGAGCACTTTATAAATACTAATAAGCTTGATGTGCAATCAGTGATGACAGTTGATTAAAAGCTATTGATGTGAAATACACTGTATGAAGATAGCAGCTGGTTTCAGGTGCAACAGGACAACTGAAACTGATACATGATCAGGCTCCATCAGGACATGAAGGACTTTCACCTATTCTTCCCTATTGCTCAGGGAGAAAGTGATGTAATTGTTTATTCTTGCAAATTAGGCATCAGTCACCTGCTTTATACAATGATGTGTTGCAGACTGACTGATACTGATCTCCAAGGAAAGAAACCAAGGCAATAAATGTTCAACGTGGCTTCCACAGCTATTGGCAACACTGGGGGATAAATTGGTTAGCCCCGAAAATGGGCGCGGGGATCGCACGATTAACCCGTGCCCGTTCAGTGGCATGCAGGCAGCTCTGTGCTGCCTGCTAATTATCATGATTTCTGTGTGCAGCCAACGCTACCCCTGCTGTTAATTGGCTGCACACATCAGCAGGGAGCCCAATATCGTTACTAACTCGCACTACTTAAAGTTAGCCTGCATCTCTTAAAGGGAGCTGCATTGTGGCTGGAGCAGGTGCTGGGAGTCGTTCTACCAGTGAATCTGACCTGGGAAAGAATGAAGAATGGCAAACCATAGGAGAGAGCGGGCATCCAAGTTTTTGGAGGTTGCACTGGAGGTCTTGGTGGAGGAGGTGGAAAGGCGAAGTGATGTCCTGTATCCCTCCGGGGGCAGGAGGCCCTCCAGACACACGATGAGAAGGCAGTGCGAACAGATAGCTGCAGAGGTCCATGCCAGGAGTATAGCCCCAAGGACCTGGATGCAGTGCCGCAAGATGTTTAATGACCTCACATGAGTGGTCAAGGTCAGTGAATGCATCTTCAAATGCCATATCCTACCAACTGCACCTCTAGCCTCACGCACTGCTCAATGCACCGCATCCCCCATCACTCACCTACCAACAATCTCTATCAAGCAGGACTCGCACCTAATCCTCATATGCTTCACCTCGCCCTCATACAGTTGGCACTCTTGCAAGCTTCACACTCACATTTCACAGCATGCACACACTTCCAGCTATTCAACCATGGCAGCCACATCACCCAAACATATTGCACCACACTCACTGACACACTTCCCTCTCTCTTGCAGAGAAGCACAACCGGAGGCAGCAGGAACTAACCGGAGGGGGAGAGGCTTGTCTGCATGTTCTAACCCCCATAGAGGAGACGGTGCTGGCCATTATGGGAAGAGCCATTGCTGAGGCCGTGGCCACTGGCGGGACTGAAGCCGTTGTAGGTGACGGTATCCTCATACCTAATCCTTCTTCGCCTGCTTCTCCTGAGGGAATGACATGAAGTTGCATAGAGAGCCCCTTATGCAGCAGCGCACTGTAAACTGCGAGATGTTGCTTATATCTCCAGCAGCAGCCTGGAAGGAGCCAGACGCATAAAAGTTCATAGTCACGGTCACCTTCACGGCCACTGGCAATGCTGTCCTTGCCCTGCTCTGAGGTTGGAGTTGTGGCTGCAGCTGTTTGCAGATTTCAGTGACGACCTCTTTAGTGAAGCGCAGACATCTCAAACATTGGTCGTCGCTGAAGTTCAGGTAGGAGAATTGCTCCCTGGGCAGATATGGCTTCCTGCTGAGAGCCCTTCTCCCCCTCCTCCCTCTTCTACCTGCTCTGCGTGGCTGCTGCTCATTCTCCTAGTCATGCTCAGTTCCAAGAGTAATTTCTCCATTGCCGGGGAGCAACTAGTTTGTGCAGAAGCCTTGCAGTCAGCAAAAAGTACTTCAGCACCTGTCACACCACTCCCAGTAGACTTTTGAAACTTGAAACAACTATAGATAGCACCCAAAATATGTAGAATTGTAGCAACAGCCAGAAGAAATAAACCAGCAACTAACCTATAAGTAATTGATGATCCCTTTAAATAGTGCAGGTGGGAGGGTCCTTCATGCTGCTTGTCATATTCAGCTGTGCGAGCTTAAGAGGGGGTGTAGGCTGGAACCAGGAGCTCTAAAATGGCAGTGCTGGTGTCAAATCAGCATTGCACGCTGATTGACATCATGATCTGCCTGCTCTTCATGCTTCTGGTGAACGTTAGGTGCTCGCGCGCTAACCCCTTTACCAATATGGCATCCGATGCACTTCACATCAGTAGTGTGCGTGCGCACTGCAAATGCCATTTTGGAACCTTAAGGGGCCTCCTAACACCCAAAAAGTAAGTACTACCAAGCCCAATTTCTCCCCCAGTGTGTCTGCCCTGGAGTTTGGCTGGAGGTCCTTCTGTAACCTGTTGTTACTGCCTCCCTTGTGAATTGGAACCTCCAACTGCATTGCTTCTGAATCAGTTGTGTTGTAGCCAATTGTGCTGTGTTGACAGGTAGAGGTTCTCTTCCTACGAAGTTGCCTCACTAACCTACCATTCAAAAATTGTTCCTCATTCTCCTCTTGTTTCTCCAAATAACACAAGTACAATAGGATCCCAAAGGAGGCATCCATACTGCAAAAGGGAATGTGGGAGCGGTGATCCTGGGGGGGGGGGGGAAGCACCGATCGAGTGGGTTGTGGGAGTGGCGATTGGGGGAAGAGCGAGTTGTGGAGGGCGGCTAGTAGTGGTCTGCATTCTTTTAAGATGGGGTCCTCCCAGTTCTACATTCAGGAAGTATATTTTAAAAACTTAACTTGTCGGTTGCAGCATAATAGGCAGTCCCTTTTAAGCACCGCCTATTTGGTCGCATGTAGGCATGGTTTTATTGAGTGCAACCAGCACAGGGCAAACCAGTCCTGCTATGGGGGTATCAAATGGGCGTTGGGTCTCTTATTTGCATATAGAAAGGTCCTAATGCCTGCTTCAGGGCATGCACACCAATTTTTAGACTTTACCAATATGGCAGGCGGCACATTTCTGGCTCGTAATGAATGTGCCCTTCCTGCTGGCATATTGCAGGCTTAGGATGCTGTTTAGCACCCGAATAAGGGGTGCAATGCCCCCAAATGTCTAAGCCATTGGGTTTCCACTTTTTCCTCATCCTACCACGCTGGAAACTGGTACACACAGGATGTTAGGTGAAGGAAAATTGGCCTCAATAAGTTAAAGGGCTATAGTCCAAGTCTGAAATAAGGATTCTGAACCAACATAACATTGCCACCCAAAGCCTACACCATGGAACAGGTAATTGTCTTTGCATCTCACTCCCCCACAATCTGACAAAATATTCTACATAAACGATGTCTTTGTGCATCTTGTTAAAAAGAGCACAACTTCTACAAAATATTGGGGGGATGAGTCTCGTTAGAGATACTGAGGTGCTCTGCCCGGGACCGCTGCTGCTGACCCTGCCAATGTTTGCAAGATCCGGGGAGGTCTCGTAATTACCAGCCTAATGGTGGGCGCCCATGCCACTAGGGGTGTATCTAGGGCACTGGCTTTGTCCCAAAAGCTGTATACTGCGGCACAAGTTTCCAGTTGAGGGGGGAGGTGTGGTGGTGGTATAGTCTTCCACAACCAAGAACTGTGAAGGAAGGAGGCCGCAAGATTTAAAAAAAACAAATCGCCTCATAGAGCCATAGAAATTTACAGCACAGAAGGAGGCCATTCGGCCCATCTTGTCTGCGCTGGCCAACAAAGAGCTATCCACCCTAATCCCACTTTCCAGCTGTTGGTCTGTAGCCTTGTATGTTATGCTACTTCAAGTGCATGTCCAAGTACTTTTTAAATGTGATGAGGGTCTCTGCCTCTACCACCCTTTCAGGCAAGAAACTGGAAAGTACTGTAGTACAAAGGGATCTGGGGGTCCTGGTGCACGAAACTCAAAAAGTTAGTATGCAGGTGCAGCAAGTGATCAAGAAGGCCAATGGAATGTTGGCTTTTATTGCTAGGGGGATAGAATATAAAAACAGGGAGGTATTGTTGCAGTTGTACAAGGTATTGGTGAGACCGCACCTGGAATACTGCATACAGTTTTGGTGTCCATACTTAAAAAAAGACATACTTGCTCTCGAGTCAGTACAAAGAAGGTTCACTCGGTTAATCCCGGGGATGAGGGGGTGGACATATGAGGAGAGGTTGAGTAGATTGGGACTCTACTCATTGGAGTTCAGAAGAATGAGAGGCGATCTTATTGAAACATATAAGATTGTGAAGGGGCTTGATCGGGTGGATGTGGTGAGGATGTTCCCAATGATGGGTGAAACTAGAACTAGGGGGCATAATCTTAGAATAAGGGGCTGCTCTTTCAAAACTGAGATGAGAAACTTCTTCACTCAGAGGGTAGTAGGTCTGTGGAATTTGCTGCCCCAGAAAGCTGTGGAAGCTACATTATTAAATAAATTTAAAACAGAAATAGATAGTTTCTTAGAAGTAAAGGGAATTAGGGGTTATGGGGAGCGGGCAGGAAATTGGACATGAGTCTATGTTCGGAACGGTCATGGCCCTGTGGGTAACGGAGCGGGCCCAGGGGCCGTGTAGCCTGGTTCTGCTCCTACTTCTTGTGTTCTAATTATGTGTTAGATTTCAGGAGATGGTTCTATTCCTGTTCCTGGCTGGGGTGGAGATCACCTTTTACAGAAGGTAAGTACTGTAGAAAATATAGGGACCGTGATCTCCTGGACGAGTTTCGATCGCCTAGATGGGTCGGAGAGGAATTTCCCAAATTGGCCATTGGGTTTTTTATCTGGTTTTTCGCCTCTCCCAGGAGATCACATGAGTTCGGGAGGGATGTAGAGTGATAGTAGATTTGAGGTTAGGATCAGATCAGCCATGATCTTATTGAATGGTGGAGCAGGCTCGAGGGGCCGATTGGCCTACTCCTGCTCCTATTTCTTATGTTCTCCTTTGAGGTGATATGCTTCTGTAACATTGTGAAGCTTTACTGCCCATCTTGCAGCCACCAGAAGCCCGCTTTTAAATGAATCTGGGAGTTAAACCTGCTATTTATATTGTACAAAAAAACCTTCAATAAATATACAATGAGTGCATATTAAAATTATGTAGTTTTTCTCCCCCTGGAATTATCTTTTGTTTGCAATGTTGAGGTGATAAGCTACAGAAATTACAGGAAAATTAGGCAATTAGTGCATTTTGGGGAACATAAATTGTTAAATTTCTTAATAAACCAATCAGTTTTATTTAGAACAAATGAACGTCAGATCCAGCCCTTTTCCCAGTGGAATATTATTAAACCAATTTGTTACAGCATTGTGTATTGGCAAGTGCATGGCATCTAATTTGAGTTAATGTTGCTGATACTGATGACCGAGATGAGAGAGACTGTAAGAGCTTCGTGGATTCATTTTGTGTACATTCTACACACTAAGTCCTGAGCTTGATGCATTAAGGATTGAAAAATACATGCAGACCCCCCCAAAAATGTTAATGGCTTGGCTATTAGCTGCAATCATGATAATGCTCTTTGATAATTATTTTGGCTGGATGACCAATTTATGGGTGTTTTATCAACCATGGCTATTTTATGTTTTGACAGTTTCTGAAATACCACAGCAAGAATATTCTTTGTGAGTCTGATGTGAGACGGGTCCTACAGATGGCAGCAGAGCTAAAATTGGAAGAGTTGAGCAGTGACACAGCGGAGGCCTTGATTCTTTTTTTGAAGCAGGTGGAGTATGTTCAGATGTACTAACAATTAGCTTATCGTAGTGGCAGCTTCCATCAAGAATGTTACGCTCTGTTGACTGCGTCACTACCTAATCTAAATGTAGTTGGCAAGGATAAACTGGTTGTGCAACCTCTTATGAATCTGTAATAGATTTGCTGACATTTCAGAATAGTAACAGTTTTTAAAAGGACATGACAGCTAATGTGTAGATAAAGCCCGAATATCTGACAACATCTGTCTGCTACAAACAAAAATTGGACAAAACCATATGAACAGAATCAACGGTTATAGTTAAAATAATTCAAAACTCAGGGTGGCAGGGGGAGGTTTCTACCGATTTTCCATTTATCGCAATATTGTAAACAGTCTTCGCATTAATTTATAATTTTGTTATAAATCATAAATAACAACAATCATCCTCTAGATTATCAACATATTCCCCAATCTTGACAATTAAATTGCAAAATAACCACCCTCTTGCATTTTGTTGTTTTTGATGTATTAAACTCTAGAACTGAAAGACTAATTGACAAACCTATTAACACTAAGTTAGCTGATTCTTCACTATCTCGTCATTGTCGTCCTATCAGCCCACACTCATTCATCAGCAAAGTCAGTTGGCACTTACTCACTGATAACCTGCTCACCAATGCCCAGCTTGAGTTCCACCAGGATCACTTGGCTCCAGACCTCATTACAGCCTTGGTCCAAACCTGGACAGAAGAGCTGATTTCCAGAGGTGAGGTGAGAGTGACTGCCCTTGACATCAAGGCAGCATTTGATCGAGTGTGGAATCAAGGAGTCCTAGTAAAACTGAAGTCAATGGGGATCAGGAGGAAAGCTCTCCAGGGCTGGAGTCATACCTTGCACAAAGGAAGATGGTTGTAGTTGTTAGAGGCCAATCATCTCAGCCCCAGGACATCGCAGGAGATCCTCAGGGCAATGTTTTAGGCTCAGCTTATCTTCAGCTACTTCATCGATGACCTCCCCTCCATCATAATGTCAGAAGTGGGGCTGCTCACTGATGATTGCACAGTGTTTAACTCCATTCTTAGTTCCTCAGATAATGAAGCAGTCCATTTCCGCATGCATCAAGACATAGTCAACACCTTGGCTTGGGCTGATAAGTTACAAGTAACATTTGCACCACACAAACTGCCGGCTGTGACCATCTACAACAAGAGCGAATCTAACCACCTCCCCATGACATTCAGTAGCATTACCATCGCCGAATATCCCACCATCCGCATCCTGCCTGTTGCCATTGACCACAAACTCAACTGAACCAGCCACATAAATATGTCCCGACCCGACTTAACTGTTTCTGCATTATCGTTGGGTCAAAATACTGGAACTCCCTACCTAACAACACTGTGGGAGCACCTTCACCACATGCCTGCAATGGTTTAAGAAAAAGGCTCACCACCAACTTCTCAAGGGCAACTACGGATGAGCAATAAATGCTGGCATTGCTAGCAACGTCCACTGCCTGAGAATTTTTTTTTTTTAGAAGTTTCTCCTCTCTATGTTGTTACACCACAATAAGGTTTCCTGTCAGCTGGCCTAATATGCATGGTGTAGTTCCCAGCTTTTATGTTAGAGACAAAACCAAGTGGCAGAGTTCAAGGATAGCTCTACACTTTCCCTATCCCTACCTGTTCATTCCCCAACACTATCTCCATTGCACTGTGTGGTAAACCACTTTTATCGTTACACTATAGTTATCACTGTTGTATTGTTATCACCGTTATCACTGTTGTATCACGATACGAGGTCGCCTCTTGTCGCGCTGTTATACCTGGGCTGACCACCTCCGACTCCGCCCATGGCTCCACCTACCTGCCCAGGTATAAAGGTAGTCGACTGGCTGGTATTCCTCCTTGTTGGACCCGATCACCCACGAGGGTGGGCTCTGTTATTTAGTCAATAAAAACCTTTAGTTACGTTCCTAACTCGTCGCTTTTTATTGGACGAATTGATAGGTATATCAATTTTATTGACTAAATTTTAAAGATGTCTACTACTGGCCAGCCAGAAGCCCTCCCAGAAGCACAGCCACAGCAGCTTTCAGACACCGGGCTACACCAGCCACACCAGCCGGCTTGGCTGCAAGCCCTCAAACCACCGTACCTGGATCTAAACCCACAGGCAGCAAACTCAGCCCTCAACTTCAAACACTGGCTGGACTGCTTCGAATCCTACCTGGAAGAATCCGGCGCCCCGCAGAGATCCAAACTAAGACTTCTGAACGCCCAAGCGAGCCCGAGAGTATACGCACTCATCCAGGATACGACTACATACGAGGCCGCTATCAACCTACTGAAACAGCAGTACCGCAGCCCGGTAAATTACATGTACACCAGGCACCTCCTAAGATCCCGCCCGCAACAGCCAGGAGAGTCTGTAGCTGAATTTTTACGGGCGCTAAGAGCACTCGGCAGGAACTGTGACTTTAAAGCGGTGACGGCTGTTGAAAATACGGAAGATAATATCCGCGATGCCTTTGTGAAAGGCCTACGGTCCGACTACTCACGGCAAAGACTGCTTGAAGCTAAAGACCTCGACCTGGACAAAGCTGAAGCCCTCGCTCTCTCCCTGGAGGTGGCCCATCAGGACCAGGAGGCGTTTTCCAGGTACTGCTCGCGACCCTGGGACTCGGGCCCGACCCCTACCGCAATACCCTTCGCAGCGCCGCCCCTGGGACCTACCTCAGCGTCGGCGTCCCGGACCCGACCGGGCCCGCCACCCCCGGTACCGGCTCCGACATCGGGCACCCGCGATCGGGCCGCCGGCGGCTGCTTTTGCGGCCAGGAGAAGCACCCGAGGTCGCGCTGCCCAGCCAGGAACTCTACCTGCGCAACCTGCAGGAAGAAAGGCCACTTCTCTAAGGCCTGCAGGAGCGGATCTTCAGAGGCCAGCAGTGCCTCATGCGAACTGTGGGGGCGGCCATCTTCTTTCACGGCAACTGAGGCCAGTATCCCCACACGTGAGTCATGGGGGTGGCCATCTTTGATCAAGGCAACCGACCCCAATAGTGCCTCATGTGAGTTATGGGGGCAGCCATCTTCTCCGCCATTTTGTCCTACCTCGTGGGAGACGCCATTTTACCCACCACGCCCGACTGCCACCGGGCCCCCGGACCCGACGACCGCCTCGCCCGCAGACGACAACGACTCGCTTACCTACACACTAGCCTCCGTCACTCTGGATCAAGCCCGCCCACACCACCTGTCCAAGTCGATGATGGACATCAAAGTAAACGGCCACGCCACGACCTGCCTGTTCGACAGCGGAAGCACGGAGAGCTTCATCCACCCAGACACGGTGAGCCACTACTCCCTCCCTGTCCTGCCAACGCGCAACCGAATCTCGATGGCACAGAGGTCCCACGCCACGGACATTAGCGGCTACTGTGCTGTGACCTTGTCGGTTAAGGGTACAGAGTATAAAAACTTTAAACTCCTCGTCCTCCCCCAGCTCTGCGCTGCCGTCCTACTAGGGCTGGACTTCCAATCCCACCTCCAAAGTGTAACCCTAGCATACGGTGGACCCCTCCCCCCACTCACAGTCGACAACCAGCGAAGGTTAAACCGCCCACCGCGTAACACCTGCAGCCTATCCACCCTCAAGGTGCCGCCACCTTCCCTGTTCGTTAACCTCACCCCCGACTGCAAACCCGTCGCTAACAAGAGCAGGCGGTACAGCGCTGGGGACAGAGCTTTCATTAGCTCTGAGGTGCAGCGTCTCCTGAAGGAGGGCATCATCGAGGGGAGCAACAGCCCCTGGCGTGCCCAGGTCGTGGTCGTTAAGACCGGCGATAAAAATCGCCTGGTCATCGACTACAGCCAGACCATAAACAGATACACCCAGCTGGACGCATACCCCCTTCCCCGCATATCTGACATGGTCAATCAGATTGCACAATACCGCGTATTCTCGACCATCGACCTTAAGTCGGCCTACCACCAACTCCCTATCCACCCCGAGGACCGCCAGTACACCGCCTTCGAGGCGAATGGGCGCCTATACCACTTGCTTAGGGTCCCCTTCGGTGTCACCAACGGGGTCTCGGTCTTCCAAAGGGAGATGGACCAGATGGTTGACCAGAACGGACTGCAGGCCACATTCCCCTACCTAGATAACGTCACCATCTGCGGCCGCGACCGGCAGGACCACGACGTGAATCTGGAGAAATTCCTCCGTACAGCCCAACGGCTGAACCTCACCTACAATAAGGAGAAATGTGTGTTTAACACCTCGCGCCTTGCCATCCTTGGCTGTGTAGTAGAGAACGGACTCATCGGCCCCGACCCCGAAAGAATGCGCCCCCTCATGGAGCTACCCCTCCCCCACTGCCCTAAGGCACTTAAGAGAACCCTGGGGCTCTTCGCCTACTATGCCCAATGGGTTCCCAATTATGCGGACAAAGCCAGACCCCTCATGAAGTCCACATCCTTCCCCCTTACGGAGGAAGCGTGCGCAGCCTTCTCCCTCATTAAGGGAGACATTGCCAAGGCACGCAGTGGATGAGTCCATCCCCTTCCAAGTCGAGAGCGATGCATCCGACTTCGCCCTAGCCGCCACCCTTAACCAGGAGGGGAGACCGGTGGCCTTCTTCTCAAGGACCCTACAGGGCCCTGAGATCCGACACTCGTCGGTCGAGAAGGAGGCCCAGGCGATTGTGGAGGCGGTACGACGCTGGAGGCACTACCTGGCAGGCAAACGATTTACCCTCCTTACCGACCAACGTTCGGTCGCTTTTATGTTTAATAACAAGCTGAGGGGCAAAATCAAGAATGACAAGATCTTGAGGTGGAGAATCGAGCTCTCCACCTACGATTATGATATCTTGTACCGGCCAGGTAAGCTGAACGAACCTCCCGATGCTCTGTCACGAATTACATGCGCCAGCGCGCAAAGTGATAGACTTCAGACCCTCCACAACGACCTCTGCCACCCCGGGGTCACCAGACTTTACCACTTCATTAAGGCCCGCAACCTGCCCTACTCCATCGAGGAGGTCAGGACCATAACCAGGAACTGCCAGACCTGTGCCGAGTGCAAACCGCACTTCTTTAGGCCGGACAGAGCAAGCCTGATCAAGGCCACCCGCCCCTTCGAGCGCCTGAGCATCGACTTTAAGGGGCCCCTCCCGTCCTCTGACCGTAATGTGTACTTCCTCAACATTGTTGATGAGTACTCCCGTTTCCCCTTTGCCTTCCCCTGCCCAGACATGACCAGTACCACGGTCATTAAATGCCTGAACGACCTCTTCGCCTTGTTCGGGTTCCCAAACTATATCCATAGTGACCGGGGCTTCTCTTTCATGAGCGAGGAACTCCGTCAGTTCCTACTAGCAAGAGGTATTGCAGCAAGTAGGACCACCAGCTACAACCCCCGAGGGAACGGCCAGGTGGAAAGAGAGAACGCGACGGTATGGAAGGCCGTCCTCTTAGCCTTAAAGTCTAAGGGCCTCCCAACCTCCCGCTGGCAGGAAGTCCTCCCGACAGCGCTGCACTCCATCCGGTCACTACTTTGCACTGCCGTTAACGCCACCCCCCATGAACGAATGTTTGTTTTCCCCAGGAAGTCGACTACGGGAACCACTCTACCAACCTGGCTGACCTCTCCGGGGCCCGTCTTGCTGCGAAAGCACGTGAGGGCCCATAAAACAGACCCCCTGGTCGAGAGGGTGAACCTCCTGCACGCCAACCCCCAGTACGCCTACGTGGCTTACCCAGACGGGCGGGAGGACACTGTCTCCTTACGAGACCTCGCACCCTCGGGCACTCCGGAGACACCACCTTTACCCCCCCCCCCCACCACCCCCCCAATTCCAGCCCAGGTAGACGGCATGCCGGAACCCCACGAGCCTTCGCCGACCACGCAGACACCAGCACTAACACCGGATAATGCAGCACCGCCGCTGCAACGATCGGAGAGGCTTACGAGGCCTCCGGACAGACTGACATACCAGAACTGGTAGTACACTTCACCCCGCCGGACTCAAATCTAAACAAGGGGTGAATGTGGTAAACCACTTTTATCGTTACACTATAGTTATCACTGTTGTATTGTTATCACCGTTATCACTGTTGTATCACGATACGAGGTCGCCTCTTGTCGCGCTGTTATACCTGGGCTGACCACCTCCGACTCCGCCCATGGCTCCACCTACCTGCCCAGGTATAAAGGTAGTCGACTGGCTGGTATTCCTCCTTGTTGGACCCGATCACCCACGAGGGTGGGCTCTGTTATTTAGTCAATAAAAACCTTTAGTTACGTTCCTAACTCGTCGCTTTTTATTGGACGAATTGATAGGTATATCACACTGGCAGTTAAGGGGGGGAATACCGTGACTTAGCATCAAATCTTTTCAAATTACTTTCTCCCTCAGTTCAGTCTTCCCTCAGCCGAGTGGCCTGCACATAGGCAACTAGTATCAGTAATGGTGACCATGAAACTACCGGATTGTCATAAAAACCCATCTGGTTCACTAATGTCCTTTAGGGAAGGAAATCTGCCGCCCTTACCTGGTCTGGCCTGTGTGTGACTCCAGACCCACAGCAATGTAGTTGACTCTTTACTGCCCTCTGAAATGGCCCAGCAAGCCACTCAGTTGTACCAAACCACTACAAATAATAAGAATAAAACCGACGGACCACCTGGCATCAACCTAGGCACCAGTTATGGACAAAACAATGGCACACCCAGCCCAGTTGACCCAGCAAAGTCCTCCTCACTAACATCTGGACACTTGTGCCAAAATTGGGAGAGCTGTCCCACAGACTACAGCAACAGCTTGACATAGTTATACTCACAGAATCATACCTTTCAGCCAATGTCCCAGACTCCTCCATCACCATCCATGGGTATGTCCTGTCCCACCGGCAGGACGGACCCACCAGAGGTGACGGCACAGTGGTATACAGTGGGGAGGGAGTGGCCCTGGGAGTCCTCAACATTGACTCCGGACCCCATGAAGTCTCATGGCTTCAGGTCAAGCGTGGGCAAGGAAACTGCCTACTGATTACCACCGACCGCCCACCCTCAGCTGATGAATCAGTACTCCTCCATGCTGAGCACCACTTGGAAAAAGCACTGAGGGTAGCAAGGGCACAGAATGTACTGTGGGTCGGGACTTCAATGTCCATCACCAAGAGTGGCTTGGTAGCACCACTACTGACTGAGCTGGCTGAGTCCTGAAGGACATAGCTGCCAAACTGGGTCTGCGGCAGGTGGTGAGAGAACCAACATGAAAGAAAAACCTACTTGACCTCGTCCTCCCCAATCTACCTGTCGCAGATGGATCTGTCCATGGTAGTATTGGTAGCAGTGACCACCGCACAGTCCTTGTGGAGACGAAGTCCCGTCTTCACACTGAGGACACCCTCCATCGTGTTGTGTGGCACTACCACCGTGTTAAATGGGATTGATTCAGAATAGATCTAGCAGCTCAAAACTGGGCATCCATGAGGCACTGTGGGCCATCAGCAGCAGCAGAATTGTATTCCACCACAATCTGTAACCTCATGATCTGGCATATCTCTCACTGTACCATTACCATCAAGCCAGGGGACCAACCCTGGTTCAATGAGGGGTGTAGAAGAGCATACCAGGAGCAGTGCCAGGTGCAGCTAAAAATGAGGTGCCAATCTAGGGAAGCTGCAACACAGGACTACACGCATGCTAAACAGCGGAAGCAGCATGCTGTACACAGAGCTAAACGATCGCACAACCAAAGCTCTGCAGTTCTGCCACATCCAGTCGTGACAATTAAACAACTAACGGGAGGAAGAGGCTCCATGAATATCCCCATCCTCAATGATGGCTGAGCCCAGCACACGAGTGCAAAAGATAAGGCTGAAGCATTTGCAACCATCTTCAGCCAGAAGTGTTGAGTGGATGATCCATTCTGCCTCTCCTGAGGTCCCTGTCTTCACATGATATCAAGAAACGGCTGATCTCACTGGATACAGCAAAGGCTATGGGTCCCGACAACATCCCGTCAGTCGTACCGAAGACTTGAGCTCCACATCTAGCCAAGCTGTTTCAGTACAGCTACAATACTGGCATCTACCTGACAATGTGAAAAATTGCCCAGGTATGTCCTGTCCATAAAAAGTAGGACAAATCCAATCCGGCCAATTACCGCCCCATCAGTCTACTCTCGATCATCAACAAAGTGATGGAAGGTGACGCCAACAGTATTATCAAGCAGCATTTACTCACCAATAACCTGCTCACTGATGCCTCAGTTTGAGTTCCGCCAGAACCACTCTGTTCCAGACCTCATTACAGCCTTGGTCCAAACATGGACAAAAGTGCTGAATTCCAGAGGTGAGGTGAGAGTGACTGCCCTTGACATCAAGGCAGCATTTGACCGAGTGTGGCATAAAGGAGCCCTAGTAAAATTGAAGTCAATGGGAATTGGGGGGAAACTCTCCACTGGCTGGAGTCATAGCTAGCACAAAGGAATCATCTCAGCCCCAGGACATCACTGCAAGAGTTCCTCAGGACAGTGTCCTAGGCCCAACCATCTTCAGCTGCTTCATCAATGACATTCCCTCTATCATAAGGTCAGAAGTGGGGATGTTCACAGATGATTTCTCAGTGTTTAGTTCCATTCGCAACTTCTCAGATAATGAGGCAGTCCATGCCCGAATGCAGCAAGACCTGGATGACATTCAGGCTTGGGCTGATAAGTGGCAAGTAACATTCACACCACACAAGTGCCAGGCAATGACTATCTCCAACAAGAGAGAATCTTAACCACCGCCCCTTGACATTCAATGGCATTACCATTGCCAAATCCCCCACCATCAATATCCTGGGGGGTCACCATTGACCAGAAACTTAACTGGACCAGCCACACACATACTGTGGCTACAAGAGCAGGTCAGAGGCTGGGTGTTCTGCATCAAGTGTTTCACCTGACTCCCCAAAGCCTTTCTACCATCTACAAGGCACAAGTAAGGAGTGTGATGGAATACTCTCCACTTGCCTGGATGAGTGCAGCTCCAACAACACTCCAGAAGCTCGACACGATCCAGGACAATGCAGCCCGCTTGATTGGCACCCCATCCACCACCTTAAACAGTCACTCCCTCCACCACCAGTGCACCGTGGCTGCAGTGTGTACCATCTACAAGATGCACTGCAGCAACTCGCCAAGGCTTCTTCGGCAGCACCTCCCAAACCCACGACCTCTACCACCTAGAAGGACAAGGGCAGCAGGCACATGGGAACACCACCACCTCCAAGTTCCCCTCCAAGTCACACACCATCCTGGCTTGGAAATATATCGGCCGTTCCTTCATTGTCGCTGGATCAAAATCCTGGAACTCCCTAACAGCACTGTGGGAGCACCTTCACACACGACTGCAGCGGTTCAAGAAGGCGGCTCACCTTCTCAAGGGCAGTTAGGGATGGGCAATAAACGCTGGCCTTGCCAGCAATGCCCACATCCCGTGAATGATTTTTTTTTTTAAAAGAGCCTGGACTAACGGTGTCTCTGATTTGCCACTCCTTCCCATTTGTAAAATGCCTGGTGTCTGCTTGGCATCTCCCAGGGACAGCATAGTTCAAATCAGGAACTCAGCAAGTAGGGGATCATAGGTGAGAGGTTACACCCTATCACTCTGATGCTGTAGGTAATCTTCCAAGATGTTACACCACACCCATTCTTTTGCATAATTTCAGTAGTTTTAGACTATCCAGTCCTGGCAGGGTGAAGCTTACCCATTATTACTGACTTCACTGCACTCTAACATACGATTAATTAACACATCAAAGAACATCACTGTAAAAATAATTGGGGTGGGAAAAGATTTGTAAAAAGAATAACTGCCAAGCTGATTAAGGTAACCATTATTGGCCATCAACAGTAAAGTAACCAAATAATTTCTCAGACTGGATATGTAAAAGTCACTTTTTTCAAAATAGTACTGGGGCAAAGTTTAAACTTCAGTAGATGAAGATTTGCTACAATGAAGACTCTTTAATTTCCACCCCACAAATGCCCAACATAAGAAATAGGAGCTGGAGTTTGGTAAATTTACTAACATTCTTTTCCTCTTCTAGGGTTAATGGTTTGCTGTTGAGTATCTGCCCCCAAATATCTACCTCTGCTTCTGTATGGTACTTGGCATCCCATTTTGGCACTTTTCCATGATAGCACAGGTGAAATTGGAAACACATCGCCCCAATTTTAACTCCCAGTGGGGCTCATGCAGGCGGTGACCGAGATGGACAAGAAACTGTCCGGCCCCCTGAGCGTGAAGCCTGGGAGATTATAACTCCCAGGCCTCGTCTGTATAGCCCACGTCAGTCTCCCACCCAAAACTTGGCGGGAAATGCTAGCTGGCTGGCGAGCGGGAGCAGGATCTTGGGTGATGGGGCCGGCAGCGGAGAACGAGGGAATGGTCCCTGGCACTCAGATTAGTGGTTAGGGGTGGGATCGTGTGGGTATCTCAATCGAGCACTCCTCCTCCTGACCCACAAGGAAACCAAAAAAGACAATTCAATTTACTTACTTTTCTGGCCCTGCTCCTGTTTGCCAAACTGACGAGGAAGCTACGACAGCTTCCCCACGCAGGCTTTGGGTTAAAATTGCAGTCCGGGCCCAACCAGCATATTTGAAGCAGGACCCAAGCTGCTTTCCATTGGGTGTCCCGCTTGCCATCAAAAGAGCAGGTTAAAATTCCAACCCGCGAGAAAGCAGCAGGATCACTGTGGATAAGTCTCCACAACCATTTTATCTGCCCAGTTTCCTACAGATGGGCAGAGTTAAAATCGGCCCTACTATATGATTCCTATAATTGTTCAGTTGGTAAAGCCACCGCTGAATGTCGAGGCCTCGGGTTTGTGCACCACTATGTACTGAGTTAGCTTATCTCATTTGAAATGGTAAGAAAGACTTGCATTTATATAACGCCTTTCATGACCGCAGGACGTCCTGAAGTACTTTTGAAGTGTAGTCACTGTTGAAATCTAGGAAACGCAACAGCCAATTTGCACACAGCAAGCTCCCACACACAGCAATGTGATAATGACCAGATAATCTGTTTTAGTGATGCTGTTTGAGCGAGAAATATTGACTAGGATACCGGTGAAAACTCCCCTGCTCCTCTTCAAAATAGTGCCATGGAATCTTTTATATCCACCTGAGAGGGCAGACAGGGCCTCGGCACAGCACCTCCAACAGCGCACTCCCTCAGTACTGCACTGAAGTGCCAGCCTAGATTTTGTGCTCAAGTCTCTGGAGTGGCATTTGAACCCACAACTTTCTGACTCAGACGAGAGTGCTACCCACTGAGCCACGGATGAAACCTGGTAGTAACATGCCCTAGCTCGCCGAGCTAGGGAGAGGAAAAATTAGTCAAGGCTTCTACCTCTGATTACTAATTAGTACGCATGTGTGGACATCATGTAAGAACGGTGTTAAGTTCAACGATCATGCATCCCACAGTTGTGAGTGAGAATCTGCATCTACCAGTCTACGGTACATTGTGTTGAAACTCCAATATGTTTACGGCTGCATGGTAAACATTAAAAATGTCTTGCCTTCTAAATTATTTAATTACATTTTAGTTAGATCTACAAAGTGGCAAAGTATTCACCATGGGGCAGAAGGACATGGAGGTTATTCACTCCTTGTTGGAGAGTCTACAGAGCAGAACCTCGTCTCAGCCAGGCACCAAGAAAATTGTGTATCCTTTGTTATCTATATGTTGGCTTGTCAAATAGAAGATTGATCGGAGTTTGGAAATGATATTACATACAAAACTGACACCTCAGCTTTACAACCGTAGTTTTTAGAATCATAGAAGTTTACGACACAGAAGGAGACCATTTGGCCCATCGTGTCTGTGCCGGCTGAAAAAGAACCATCCAGCCTAATCCCACTTTCCAGCTCTTGGTCTGTAGCCCTGTAGGTTACGGCACTTCAAGTGCATATCCAAGTACTTCTTAAATGTGATGCGGGTTTCTGCCTCTACCACCCTTTCAGGCAGTGCATTCCAGACCCCCACCACCCTCTGGGTGAAAAAAGTTCTCCTCAACTCCCCTCTAATCCTTCTACCAATTACTTTAACTCTATGCCCCCTGGTTATTGACTGGGAATATTATATTGGAATATTATATAATGGAATATTCACTTCTTAAGTCTTATCTACTCATTTGGCTGAATGAGGTAAATATTCGGGAGAAGACACAAATACAACTGAAGCTGAAAGTCACCTTTTGATTTTGGTATAGGGGATGATTTGTAAGGTTTCTGAAGCAGTTGATTGTTCCACTGTTTTAAATCTTAAGTCTGCAGCATTCTGTAGTCTCTCTCCATTTAAATAGTATTTAGCTTTTCTATTCTTCCTACCAAAGTGGATAACCTCACATTTTCCCACATTAGACTCCATCTGCCAAATTTTTGCCCACTCACTTAACCTATCTATATCCCTTTGCAGACTCTGTGTCCTCCTCACAACTTGCTTTCCCACCTATCTTTGTATCGTCAGCAAATTTGGCTACAGTACACTCGGTCGCTTCATCCAAGACATTAATATAGATTGTAAATAGTTGCGGCCCCAGCACTGATCCCTGTGGCATCCCACTAGTTACTGTTTGCCAACCTGAAAATGACACATTTATCCTGACTCTGTTCTCTGTTAGTTAGCCAATCCTCTGTCCATGTTAATATATTACCCCCAACACCGTGAGTTCTTATCTTGTGCAGTAACCTTTTATGTGGCACCTTATCGAGTGCCTTTTGGAAATCCAAATACACTACATCTACTGGTTCCCCTTGATTCACCCTGCTCGTTACATTTTCAAAGAACTCTAATAAATTTGTCAAACAAGATTTCCCTTTCATAAAACCATGTTGACTCTGATTGTATTATGATTTTCTAAATGTCCTGTGATGACTCCCTTAATAATGGATTCCAGCATTTTCCCAATGACAGATGTTAGGCTAACTGGCCTATAGTTTCCTGCTTTCTAGCTCCCTCCTTTCTTGAGTAGGGGTGTTACATTTGCGATTTTCAAATCCGCTGGGACCAGAATATAGGGAATTATGGAAGATCACAACCAATGCTTCCACTATCTCTGCAGCTACCTCTTTTAAGACCCTAGGCTGTCAGGTCATGGGGACTTGTCAGCCTTTAGTCCCATTAGTTTTCTCTAGTGATAGTGATTGTTTTAAGTTCCTCCCTCCCCTTTGCCCCTTGATTATGTACTATTATTGGGATGCTTTTAGTAGCTTCTACCGTGAAGACAGATACAAAATATTTGTTCAAAGTCTCTGCCATTTCCTTGTTTCCCATTATTAATTCCCCAGTCTCATCCTCTAAGGGACCGATGTTTACTTTAGCTACTCTCTTCCTTTTTATATACTTGTAGAAGCTCTTACTGTCTGTTTTTATATTTCTTGCTCGTTTACTCTCATAATCTGTTTTCTCCCTCTTTATAATTTTTTTAGTCATCCTTTCTTCTGGCCTACCACTAATCTTCGCAACATTGTATGCCTTTTCTTTCAATTTGTTACCATCCTTAATTTCCTTTGTTAGCCACGGATGGTTCATCCTTCTCGTAGTGCCTTTCTTACTGGAATACATCTTTGTTGAGAGTTATGAAATACCTCCTTAAATGTCTGCCACTGCTTATCTACCGTCTTACCATTTAATCTATTTTCCCAGTCCACTTTAGCCAACTCTGTCCTCATACCCTTGTAATTGCCTTTATTTACATTTAAGACACTAGTTTCAGACCCAAGTTTCTCACCCTCAAACTGAATGTGAAATTCTATCATGTTATGATCACTCTTCCCCAGAGAATCCTTTACTATGAGATCATTAATTAACCCTGTCTCATTACACATTACCAGATCTAAAATAGCCTGTTCCCCGGTCGGTTCCAAAACGTATTGTTCTAAGAAACCATCCCAAATACACTCTATGAACTCGTCCTCAAGTCTACCATTGCCAATTTGATTGTCCAATCGATATGAAGATTAAAATCGCAAAAGAATTTGTTCATCCCAGATTGGCATAAAAATAAAACAAAAAAGGTGACTCAACCGTGGCTAACAAGGGAAATTAGGGATAGCATAAGATCCAAAGAGAGGACATATAAATTGGCCAGAAAAAGCAATAATCCTGAGGATTGGGAGCAGTTTAGGATTCAACAGAGGAGGACAAAGGGATTCATTAAGAAAGGGAAAATAGAATATGAGAGTAAACTTGCAGGGAACATAAAAACTGACTGTAAAAGCTTTTTATAGATATGTGAAGAGAAAAGGATTGGTGAAGTCAAGCGTAGGTCCCTTGCAGTCAGAATCAGGGGAATTTATAATGGGGAACAAAGAAATGGCAGACCAACTAAATACATATTTTGGTTCTGTCTTCACAAAGGAGGACACAAATAATCTCCCAGAGATGCCGGGGAACATAGGGTCTGATGAAAGGGTGGAACGGAAAGAAATCAGTATTTGTAGGGAAATGGTGTTAGGAAAATTGATGGGACTGAAGGTCGATAAATCCCCAGGGCCTGATAATCTACATCCCAGGGTACTTAAGGAAGTGGCCCTAGAAATAGTAGATGCATTGCTGGTCATCTTCCAGAACTCGATAGACTCTGGAACAGTACCCATGGATTGGAGGGTAGCTAATGTTACCCCACTATTCAAAAAAGGTGGTAGAGCAAAAGCGGGGAATTATAGACCGGTAAGCCTGACATCGGTAGTGGGGAAAATGCTAGAGTCCATTATAAAAGATGTAATAACAGATCACTTGGAAAGCAGTGACAGGATCGGACAAAGTCAACATGGATTTACAAAAGGTAAATCATGCTTGACTAATCTACTGGAATTTTTTGAGGATGTAACTGGTAAAATAGATAAGGGAGAACCAGTGGATGTGGTGTATTTGGACTTTCAGAAGGCTTTCGATAAGGTCCCACATAAGAGATTAGCGTGCAAAATTAAGGCACATGGGATTGGGGGTAAGGTATTGACTTGGATAGAGAACTGGTTGGCGGACAGAAAGCAAAGAGTTGGAATAAACGGGTCGTTTCCCGAGTGGCAGGCAGTGACTAGTGGGGTACCGCAAGGATCGGTCCTAGGACCCCAGCTGTTAACAATATATATTAATGACCTGGACGAGGGAATTGGATGTAATATCTCCAAATTTGCAGACAACACAAAGCTGGGTGGGAGGGTATGTTGTGAGGAGGATGTCGTGAAACTCCAGTACGATTTGGACAGGTTGGTTGATTGGGCAGAAACATGGCAAATGCACTATAATGTGGATAAATGTGAGGTTATCCACTTTGGTGGCAAAAACAGGAAGGCAGATTATTATTTGAATGGCAATAGATTGGGAGAAGGGGAAGTGCAGAGAGACCTGGGTGTTCTTGTGCACCAGTCGCTGAAGGTAAGCATGCAGGTGCAGCAGGCAGTTAAGAAGGCAAATGGTATGTTGGCCTTCATAGCAAGAGGGTTCGAGTACAGGAACAAGGATGTCTTGCTACAGTTGTACAGGGCCTTGGTGAGACCACACCTTGAGTATTGTGTGCAGTTTTGGTCGCCTTACCTGAGGAAGGACGTTCTTGCCATGGAAGGAGTGCAGCGAAGATTCACCAGGCTGATACCTGGGATGGCAGGAATGACGTATGAGGAGAGATTGTGTTGATTGGGCTTATACTCACTGGAGTTTAGAAGATTGAGAGGGGATCTCATCGAAACCTATAAAATTCTAACAGGACTAGACAGACTAGCTGCAGGAAGGATGTTTCTGATGGCGGGGGAGTCCAGAACCAGGGGTCATAGTCTAAGGATAAGGGGTAAGCCATTTAGGACTGAAATGAGGAATTTCTTCACCCAGAGAGTGGTGAACCTGTGGAATTCTCTGCCACAGAGGGCGGTGGAGGCCAGTTCATTAAATATATTCAAGAAAGAGTTGGATATATTTCTTAAGGCTAAAGGGATCAAGGGATATGGGGAGAAGGCAGGGACAGGGTACTGAATTTGGATGATCAGCCATGATCTCATTGAATGGCAGAGCAGGCTCGAGGGGCCGAATGGCCTACTCCTGCTCCTATCTTCTATGTTTCTATGATTATTGCAGTACCTTTCTTACAAGCCCCCATTATTTCTTGATTTATACTTTGTCCTACAGTGTAGCTACTGTTAGGGGGCCTATAGACTACTGCCACCAGTGACTTCTTTCCCTTTGTATTTCTTATCTCTAGCCAAACTGATTCTACATCTTGATCTTCTGAGCCAAGATCATTTCTCACCACTGTACTGATCTCATCCTTTATTAACAGAGCTACCCCACCTCCTTTTCCATTCTGCCTATCCTTCCGAAATGTCAAATACTCCTGAATATTCAGTTCCCAGCCTTGGTAACCTTGCAACCATGTCTCTGTAATGGCTATCAAAATCATACCCATTTATTTCTATTCGTGCCGTCAATTCATCTACATTGTAACTAATACTACGTGCATTCAGATAAAGAGCCTTCAATTTTGTCTTTTTAACATTTTTCCCTACTCTGGCCCTATTTGTTGGTACACTCTTATGTTTGCACGCTCTGTCCCTTCCTGTCACACTCTGGTTATCATTACCCCTATCGCTACCCTGCATTATTGCCTTGTCCTTTTTAACTTTCTAAATTTCACCTCACCTGACCCCTCCCCCCCCCCCCCCACTATTTAGTTTAAAGCCCTATCTATAGCCCTAATTATTCGATTCGCCAGGACACTGGTCCTAGCATGGTTTAAGTGAAGCCCGTCCCAACGGAACAGCTCCCTCTTTCCCCAGTACTGGGCCAGTGCCCCATGAATCGAAACCCATTTCTCCCACACCAATCTTTAAGCCACGCATTCAACTCTCTGATCTTATTGAACCTATGGCAATTTGCTCGTGGCTCAGGTAGTAATGCAGAGATTATTACCTTTGTGGTTCTGCTTTTTAATTTAGCCCCTAGCTGCTCATACTCCCTCAGCAGAACCTCTTTCTTAGTCTTCCCTATGTGGACCACGATAACTGGATCCCCCCCTTCCCATTCCAAGTTCCTCTCCAGCCCGGAGGAGATGTCCTTAACCCTGGCAGGCAACACAACCTTCGGGACTCACGCTCTCGGCTGCAGAGAACAGTATCTATCCCTCTTAACTATAATGTCCTCTACCACTACTACATTCCTTTTTACTCCCCCAACTTGAATGGCCCCTGTACCACGGTGCTGTGGTCAGTTTGCTCATCCTCCCTGCAGTCCCTGCTCTCGTCCACACAGGCTGCAAGAACCTCGTACCTGTTGGACAAGTGCAAGGGCTGAGGCTCCTCCAATGCTACCTTCTGGATCCCTATACCTACCTCACTCCTAGTCGCACCTTTGAAGTATTTAACCTAAGGGGTTTGACTGCCTCCTGGATCAAAGTGTCCAGGTAACTCTGAAGCTTTTGCGTTCACTGGACTAGGCAAACAGCACCTTTTGTTAATCTCTCATTCAAAAGAAGGCATTTCCAAAAATACAGTACTCAATCAATACTGCACTGAACTGTCCGCATAGATTATGTGCTCGAGTTCTGATATGGAGCTTGACTTGGAAGCAAGTGTGCTACCAACTGAGCCATGCTGACACTTGGGACAAGATTGGGGTCAGCTGGCCAAATACTTTGCCATCACTCTTTAGGCTCACATGAAAGAATGGCCTCTTAGGTGAGATGCTAAAGAGAGCTGATGCCTAAGGAACCACAGCACGGTATGAATCAGTATCATTAAGAGGAGGGGATGAAATGGGTGAAAAAGGACAACCTTGTCAACAAGCTCTGTATCACTGGTTTGGACTGACGTTTGTTTCATCCGTCAGTTGAGCATTTTCTTTAACCAAGCATCATAGATTTCTTGGCAGACTAGCAGTCTGTCTGTCTGATGTCTCCAGCTGTAACAAGAAATGGGGAAACTAAATCTGGACTTCATTTCATTTTCGCTCTTAAGCAATTTAGACCAGTTTCAAAACAAGGGGGTAGAAATTCGTCTCGAGTGGTGGCGCAAAACGGCTGCCCGTTATACGCAGCACCTGATGAACTGAATATCATGTGCTGCGTATAATGGGTGGCCGGTCCAATACCACCCGTTTTGCGCCACCGTCCGAGACAATTTCTAGGCCGAGGTGTTTATACATCAGCGCCTCCCTCTAAAAACATTTGGCTCAGAATTGGAGCAAGTAAATGCTACTTGAATAAAATTAGACAAATAGCATGTTAATAAGAAGGGAAAATTCTGTTACTTGTAGTTATTGTTTTTTATTGTGCCTGTTTCTGATTGCTACGAAGAATGTCTCACTGGGCAAGGTACTGAGTTGAAGGCTAGGTGCTTCTTCACTTAATGCATGGATGATTTTAGGGCTTTCAGACGCCTTCTCATGCTCAGTAATAATGTTTTCTTTTGTCACTTTGTGTGCTTTATAAAGCCAGTCTTGCAGGGCTCCTTTGCTAGTTCATTGAGTAAATGCACAGTATGGTGTGGTACAGAGACACCCAGATGAGAGCGATCTTGGGTTTGATCCCTGGTCTGTGCTGATCTCAGTGGTGGGAATGCTACAACTTCCCTCAGGAATCCTGAACAACGTGTGACATAACAACTGAGGAACAAGGAGAGAAGATAATTACTAGAAAAAAACTAGAAATGCATGTTTTGATCATTTGGATCATTTCAAAAATAAAATAGTTAAAAGGAATTAAGATTCTTTTTTCTTTGTTCAAATACCTTTGTTTAAATAGTAAGTGACAGTAAAAGCTGATGGTTCAGTAGAGCTTGTTTTCCTTACAGTGTGGGGAGCTAACTTAACATGGAACACGATTAGCCCAGGGTGCTTCAGCTATTGTGTCATTACAAAGCAGATAGATTTGCTCTGATAGTGCAAGGTTTCATTGCTTGTGGGCACATTTAAAGCTTTCCTGTCTGTTTGATATTATTTATGACTATCTTGGAGATGTATGTGTTAAAAATGAAAAATGGTATGGCTTTAAGCTGTATTTCTGTTACTGCTTTATAAGAACTTTCATTTTTTTGCATATATGCAGTCTGAGATTTTGTAAAGGCTGTTCTAAATTTTTTTTTTTAAATAGGCTTCTGAAGAAATTCCCAGCTGGGTGATTTAACTGTTTGGCAGGATTTCTTTTTAATTGCATGGAACACTTGGTTTCAAATTCATGTTAATTTAGTTTCTTCTTACTGGCAGGATTGGTAACTCTTTATCATGAATCCTTAATTGGAATTTACTTGCTAGAGCAGTTTTCACAGAATCACAGAAACCCCACAGTGCAGATAGAGGCCATTTCGGCCCATCGAGCCTGCACCGACACTTATCCCACCCGATCCCCGTAACCCCTACACCAACACATATCCCACCCTATCCCCGTAACCCCACGTATTTAATCCCCCTAACTCTAAGGGTCAATTTTTTTTTATCATAGCCAATCAACCTAACCCGCACATCTTTGGACTGTGGGAGGAAACCGGAGCACCCGAAGGAAACCCACGCAAACACGGGGAGAATGTGCAAACTCCACACAGACAGTCACCCGAGGCCGGATTCGAACCCGGGTCCCTGGCGCTGTGAGGCAACAGTGCTAACCACTATGCCACCGTTTTACCCACTAACCTTTTATCAAGGTCCACAATTACAACTAATGCCTTGCTTAACGGTGTCTCTGAGGAATGCTGCATTACACTGGCGTGGAGCAATAGGATGTGGGTCTGTGCGTAGATTCTCCACAAAGTGGACTGCTTTTAATCGTGCCAAACACCAATAACATCTACTTCCATATATTGGCCCTAAAATTTCACGACCTGAGCTGTGCTGCCAATGGCCTGAACCAGCTCATTTCCATATCCATTGGAGCAGTCATTGGTATTAATCCTGTGTAAAATGGGAATAAGTGCAGTCTTTAAAATGCCAGTTCTGGCTGAAGATTGCAGCAGCAGTTAAGGAGCAAAATGCTTGGCCCATTGAGTTGACTGTCGACCATTATGGCTGTTTTGGGGTCGTTTTACAAGAATGTCTAACTCAGAGGGAGGCAAATAAGGCAGGAGGGCATGGCACAGAGCAGAGAAGATGGTGCCACTGGCTCTGACCTGCAAACCCTATTGGATGAACAAGAACACAGGAGAGACACAGAGCTGGGTGTCTCTGGCAGGAAACCAGCTAAAAAGATAACTTGTGCCAACTCAACCCAGGACTATAGATCAGTGTCACAAAAAGTCCAGTGAACTTACCAGGGCAGGCAAGGTAACACATTGGCTATTGTTGTTGGGTACAAGCACATTCTTTACTGTCTAAACAGCTGTACAACTAACTCTTCACAATGCACTTCGGTTAAGGGGGAGGCAGTAACTCAGTACCTTACTGTATGGTTCCACATCACTCCTAATAGTTATAACTTGCATGAACAGCCCTAAAACCCCTTTCTCCACTTTAACATGGTGATATCATCATATCTCTTATTTAAATTGTCCCATTCCATTTGGTCGTCAACTGCTAGCCTTTGCCTAATTTACTCAATCTTGTTGCGGGAGAAAATGGTACACAATGCTTATGACAGGGAGGGCACTGGATGGGGCCTCCCCAGCCTGAAGTACCTCACAACCTACAAGTTCATGGAAGTGGGCTAGAAATTCGTGGCCTTAGCACCACTCTGTAGAGCCATTAAATGGCACTAAAACACCAGACGCTGCTCTTTCACCAGCTTGGGGTGGGTCCCACATCAGCTGCCGTTTTGGTCCCTACCTTTGCGCTGCCGGTAACTGGCAACACCATCCTGAACAAAATGACGGCGATGTGACATCAATGAGCGTGCAATGCAGACTTAACATCACAAATGCGAACTTCGACCTTAGCGCTGGGTCCTAATCTGGTGTGCATGCAGGCTGACTGTGGCGATGTCAGCACCTCTTAAAGGGACACATACATCTGTCAGAAAAGTTTGGATTTTAGCTTTTGGACTGGGTTTTCTTGATTTTATTGAAGTAGTGGCTTGCTGCAATAGATGTTGAAAGTTTTTTTTAAGTGTGTAGGGAGTGCTGCTGGATGCTTGCAAGGGCTTGGATGGTAAATTAAGTCCTTTGAGAAGACAGAAAATGCTGCAAATGCTCAGCAGGTCAGGCAACATCCACGGAGAGAAAAACAGTTCATGTCTCCGGGCGAGATGCTGCCTGATCAGCTGAGTATTTCCAGCATTTTATGCTGGCATTTCACAATTACAGCATCTGCTCACAGAGGGAAGAGCAAGAGACAGAAGAGGAGGAAGCAGATGGAAGGATGCATCCCAGACAGTCCCTTTGGGGCCAGGGTATCTGGGATGAAATCATCCCATCTGCGATCCCAGTGACCACAGCCTCAATTCCCCTTTCAGTATTAGTCCCACACCTTACCTTTCATCTGTTACTGATCATCACAACATCCTTTTGGCCACGATGCTGAAATAAAAGCCACCGCAAAGCAAACTTTCCAATATACATCTATCCATCCAATGTGGCATCAAGAAATCAACTCAACACCCTTGGCATTCTCTTAGAGACTGTCTTGTGTGCGCCTCTGCCTATGTCACACAGTGCTACCCCAGTGGCTGCAGCATAGCTGGTGGAAGGCTGCTGACTTTCAGTGGCCTTACTGGTTGACCGAGAGCTGGTGGCTGGGAGTGTCAAATCAATCTTCTTATTCTTCACTCTCCTCTCATTTTAGTCACTGGCTGGGCAGGCTGCATTTCTTGGGTGTGTGAAATGAGGAAGACAAGGGTGGAGCTGTGATGGGAGGGCGGGAAAGCATGAGGTGCATGCCATAAGGAGGATAACATGCGAATACTAGCATCTTTATCCTTTCAGCCCCGCTGCTGGCCAAGGGCTTAGCCATGCCCCAGCCAAGAATGGCCTGCACCGTTTCCTCCAAGGGGGTTGAGGTGAGGCTAGGAATGGGAGATGTACCTCGTGATTGGTGCAGATTATTGGTAGGTGAGTGATTGGGAGTCATGCATTGAGCAATGTGCGAGGCTAACGGTGCAGTTGGTAGGAGATGGCTTTTGAAGATGTATTCACTGACCTTGACCAGTGGTCTGAGGTCATGAAGCTTCTTTGGGCACTGGAGCCAGGTGGTGGGGTGACACTGCTGGCTGTGAAGGCCTTGGTAATGTACTCCCTTTCTGGAGGGCCTCCTGACCCCTGTGGATAGAGGGCCTGTCTTGCAGTGTTGACCCCCTCCACAAAGCTGGAGTGTTGCATGCAAGACCCTGAATGCCCCTTACCTGGCTTGCTGAGCCATTTGTGTTAGTGCTGAGGCAGTTTTCCCATTTTTGAGGTTAGGAATGAAATTCAGCTTTAAGAGCTGAAAATTCACATTTGGGACTTTTTACTTTTTTTTTAAAAAGGCAGAAAGGGTTGATAACAGCATTGTTTCACTGGATTTTAATTTGTATTACTTCAGAGTGCATGGTCCCTTTAATTCACAGGCCTTTTCATTGCCCACAATTCCTTGCAAGCTCCACAGCCTCGCTTCCAGAGGCTGTGCAAAGCTCGAACGTCACACCTGCACAGGAACTTCAGGCTGGATGTCTCCAGCAATGCCACCAGGACGATGTTGCATGGAATATAAGCGCTGTGCCAACAATCTCCAGCCCCCCAGACAAATTTTGCCCCATTAGAATTGTGGCCATTAACTCCAGTCGCCGGTGACACCAGCAACTTTACTGGCTAACACAAATTTCTCCCCTACTGTTTTCTTACTGTGGGAGATGGCAAGGTTGGGGGCATTAGTGACACCAACACAGTTGCTGTGACATTCCCTATAAAGAACCAGAGTTACAAGCTCCCACCCCTTTCTCTGTCCCATTAATTCCAAGTGGTTAATGCTCACCAATGTTTAGCTTGTAAACTAGGCTAATGAAGTAGACAAGGATGATTAAGGAGATGACAGGACTCTAGCCCATTGATGAGTTCCTGCGAAGACCTGCTTGGTGCTCCTCAACCCCAACCCCCTTGAACTTGCCCTCAGTGTCACCTGTTTCTTCAGCACTAGGTCACATACTTACTGCTGGGGATATTAGTTAATATTGGTGTTTGGTTTCTCAAGGCCTTGAGTGTAATAGATGGCACCCACCCACGTTGCTTTGCAAGTTCCTACAGCTATCAATTAAACTTCCTTCACAAGGAAGTTGTGTCTGTTCTTCCTCCTTGTCATCATCATCTGTCTCCTGTGCCCCTTATTGTCGTGGTGGATCTGCAGGAAAGGAGGACACAAGCTAAGAATGGGAGACGGATGGTGGTAGAAACTTGCGGCTGAGTGATTCTTTACAGGGTGCTCTGCTGGCTGCATAGGTGGTCAGCCACTATGCCCCTAATCTCACCATTTCCCATGGCAAGAGTACAGTGCCTGCACACAGCTCCATGGCCTGCTCCTCATAGGGCAGGAGGTTTTTCAGATTGGAGATACCTCCTAAAGTGCTCTGTCTCAATTGTGCACCATTTCTCCTGCAACAAGATTGAGTGAATTAGATGAATGCTCACAATTGAGGTGTGTGTGCCAAGTGGCATGGGAAAGCTGAAGTAAGAGATGAGATACCACCCAGTTAATGTGGAGGATGGAGTTTTAAAGTTGGGTTTACAAGAATTAAAATTGGGTTTACAAGAATTTGCTGTTGAGTAAGCTAGGTACCCATACTTAATCAGAGTGAAGGGTTAGTTATACAGCTCTTAATTTTTGAAAATGATGAGCGTGCTACTGCTCAAGGAAGAGTGCCCTGGTCAGATCTTCAATTTTTGCAGCACTGATCTGCAGTCCTGGGGTGAGAGAGTTGGCACTCAGTGTCACCTCCCTCTACATGCCACAATAGATATTTTTTGAAGGATTCCTCCCAGGGATGTCTAGCAGTCTGTCTCTCCTGTGCTCTATTTGAGCAAGGAGGGTTTGCAGGTCCAACTCTTTAAAGCTGTGGGCTCTTTTATGACTGTGTCATGTCCTTGTCCCTACTCAGGCAGCAACTCCTGTGGTACACATCCTTAAAAAGTAGCACAAAAACACTTGTGAGTCATCCAGTCAAGCTACTTGACAGTGAACTGAGTGAGCCATGCCCTTTGTTATTTACCGCCTGCTGCAATCTTCAGCCAGAAAGAGCTTTATAAAAGCTAAACCGCCAACCACCTCGAGCAAATTATTACTGTTTTACACAGGATTGACACCAATGTCCTCTCCAATGAATATAGAACTGAGCTGACCTATACAATTAAGGTGCAAACAGCTCTTCACACTATCAGCAGGTGCAACTCATGTCTATGGTGCAGATGAGGCATAACTGACTTGGGCCAAAATATCTAACATGCTGACTTCCTACACATCAGGATCCTTCCAGTCAAATGCAAGGGATCTCGGCAACATTTCACAGTCAGCAATCCACTGATGCACGGTTTTCTAGAGTGTTCCAGTTCATTTCCTTTCCCTTGGTCCCAGCTACTCAACGGAAGAGGATATTGGGATTTTTCAGGGTTGCAGGGCTACCTAAGGCCCAAAGGGCTGTGAAAAATGCCCATTTGCCCGTAAGACCACCAACGGGATATTGTGGCATATATTAACAGGAAGGGGGTGAAATTGGTCTTGGGCAGAAGCGCAAATGGACAACAGTGAATCGGCAACCTGTATTACACCCCACCCAATAGTCTTGAAGTCTGGAAAATATGTGGACCAACTAGAGGATTCCATGACAGCCTCTTGTTGAGTGAATTCTGGGACAATTATTTAGCAGGTACTCGCCATATTACAAGAATTCAACTTCATCATCAAGGATGGGAAGACTCATCTGGAGCTAAAGCAGGGCATGGCATTTGTACTTGGCTTGTTTCAAATAGCCTGGGAAACGTCTTCCTGCCCCACACTAGATTAAGTATCCCATTGACTGAATTACCCTCTTTGTGATGGTTCATGAATTTCAGTAAAATGCTACATACAAGTTCATGTATTGATAATGGCAACCACAACCAGTTTTGTCATACCGACTGTTCACCATCTCCTGATCCATTAATGCTCTTCTCACAGGGCACCACTTCCATAGTCACTGGAGTTAGAGTTAGTTTCTGCATGGTGAGTGATCTCAGTGGCACTGTTTCTGCAGGGAGTCTGGATAAAGCCACCACCTCCTGAACTGATTCTAGTACAGTACTAAGTTTTCAGATAACCTAGCATTGAACAATACCTGCTTCATCTCATTACACTATTGGAGAGACCTCTTCTCTCAACTCTTGGACCAGATCCTACATCAAGATCCGGACTGTTGAAATTAGATGGTTACTAGATCAAAGCTTTGCACAAGTCATTTATCAAATAATGCCTACAGCACAAAATGGATGATATTGTTCAATGGTGTTCAACTGTCCTCTCTCCTAGCATTGCCAACTCTCCCGGATTGTCCGGTAGTCTCTTGGAGCGCAGGACTTATCTCCTGGAGACAGCTGCTAGCAACCTGGGAGGAAAGGCCAGAGTTTTCTGTGGTCCATGCGGGCATGATTGGAGGTGGGTCGGGTGGAAACTTTGAAATAAGTTCGAGCGGGTTGGGAACCCGCCGTCATCCCACCCCACCCGCCTTTCCCTCAGGCGTGTTTGCCAGTGCAGCAGCGACCTGACCGGCAGAGGTGGGCAACCTAATTCAAATCATCAACAGGTAGTTTTCAGAGCCTTTTTCAGCCTACCTTTCAAATTTCCCTGGCTGTCCACGGGATTCACACAGCTTGGGAACCACGTCTGTCAGCCTGAGGTAGGAGTTGAGTGGCCATTGCCCCAGCTGATTAAATGACAGCACGAAATGTACTATAAAAGCTCCCACCTCACAGCTTGTCACTTTCCTCAGGCAGAAGCTGTTGCTGATTGCATTCCCAGCACACAGTGTTTGCAGCAAAGTTGCCAGCCAGCCTCACCTCATTGGTACAACCTATCACACCATTGACAGATTGCTTCTCTCATTTCTACTTGACCTGCCATCTATTCCATCAGCATGGGTGCCATTTATACTGTCTCACCTGGGCCCTCAGAATTGAACCATGGTGAGCCCCAACATCAGCAGCACCAGGCACACCAGTAGCACCAACAATAACACCACCAACCTTCTCCTCAACCACCTGATGCTGCACAGGACAGCGGGCATCAGCGCAGGGCTGCACCGCTCCGGAGGTGGTACGCCTCAACACAGGGTATACAAGCAGAGGATGAGCTTCCTCAACATGACTGAGCAGTAGTGCCAAAGGAGGCTCAGGCTAAACGTCATCGCAGACTTTTTCACATTGCTCGAGCAAGACCTGCAGTCTACAGTGGGTGGACATGCCTTACCAGTGGCTGTCAAAGTCACCAGCACCCTCAACTTCTTTGCCTCAGGCTCCTTCCAGGGATCTGCAGCAGACATTTGCGGCATCTCGCAGTCGCCCGCCCACAGATGCATCACACAGGTCACTGATGCCCTCTTTGATAAGTCAGCCAATTATATCAACTTTGTCACTGATGAAGCCAGTGTTACTGAGTGGGCACTTGGATTTGTCACTCTGGCTGGCTTCCCATGGGTGCAGGGCGTCATCAACTGCACACGTGGCCAAAAGGGCACCCCATCATAACCCAGGAGTCTTTGTCAACCGCAAGGGCTTCCACTCCCTCAATGTGCAGCTGGTCTGCAACCATAGGAAGATTATCATGCATGTGTGTGCCAAATTTCCTGCCAGCTGCCATGACTCTTTCGTCCTTCGCCAGTCCACCCTCCCTCAGCTCTTTGCTCCTCCAAACAGGCTTTCCAGCTGGCTGCTTGGAGACAAGGGAGCCACTGAAGACGTGGCTCATGACACCCTTGAGGAGGCCAAGTACTGAGGCCCAGGAGAGATATAATGAAAGCCACAGTTCCACCAGATGTGTCATAGAGCAGACAATAGACAATGCAATTCAGATGCCTCGACAGATCAGGTGGAGCCCTACAGTACTCACCAGCCAGGGTCTCCAGAATCATCGTCGCAGTCTGCTGTGCCTTGCAAAACATAGCACAGCAGTGAGGATTAGTGCTGCATGAGGAGTAAGGCTCTGAGCGCACAGCCTCTTCGGAGGAGGAGCAGCAGCTGGAAGGTGATGAGGAGGAGCAAGAACTGGAAGAAACTGCAGCTCAGATCCCACCAGGGATGGCCTCGTCATGGCCAGTTTTACTTAACTTTATGCTGTACACCCATATGGCTGCCACATGCTGCGCCAGTTTGGCACCACCCCACAGCAACACCATAAAGGATCCTTACAATGACCAAGCCATTCCTTTCACAATGACCACCATTGCTGGAGGTACCGTTATGTCTCACCATTGACTGCAACTCACTAAGCCACTACCAAAATGTGTCCAAGTCCAGAAAGTGGTGAAAATAAAGATCTTTTATGGTTGACAGTACATTAATGGAAACTTGACATTAACATTGAATAAAACATCCAAGTGGCTACCCTTGTGAATCTACTTGTGTGTCATCTTTCTCTAACGCATGCTCCTACAAGGTGCTACCCCTGTGGCTTCAGCAGAAATAAAGGCTCACTTCCCTGCTGCGACTGCTTAGACACTCTTGGTGGACGTCCTTTTTATTTTTGGAGCCTGTGATGGCCCCACCAAAGTCTGTTCCTCTTGCGATGGTGCAGGGGCAGACTCGGCCATTGCTGACCGAGGAGACATCTGGGGCTCTGACTGAGAGGGTGGCAACAGGGGAGAAGTGTAAACGTTTTGAGTGAAACCCACACTTCCGTCTCCCCTCTCAATGTCATACCTCTCATGGGCCACCCGCACATCCCTGCTAGCAAGAAGCTGGGGAGCACCTTGCTGCACATCAGTGGGGCCTCGAGGACCCACGTTTATGCTGACATCCCTCCAAGACAGGAGGTTTATAAGCATCTGCTATCTATTCTCCATAGAGGCCATGTGCTCCTGTGAGTGGCGCATTAGCTGCTCCATGCAGGTGGCCATCCTATCCATGGAAGAGCTTACAGTCACCATCGCCTCTGACACAGTGGTGCTCACGTTGGAGATGGACTCCTCCGTTATCTGAACATTTTCAGACATCGCGGTCGCAAAACCTGTCAGAGCCTCCTGCACTTCTTGCTGTGCCTCCAGGATCGCCCTCTTTTTGGCTGGCCCCTGAGGCTCAGCGTCTGTATGCACTGAGCAGAGCTGGGAGCATCCTGTGCCCTCTGGCGAGGAGTCTCTACTGCTGCCCTTGTCTCCACCATCTGCTCTTGTGACTTGTGACAGACCAGGTGACAACACTACTCTATCTCATATGGGACCCACTGAGGTGTGCGTCTCTGCGCTGGTGCTGGGTGCGCTTATGCCTGCTGAAGCTGCGCCCTCAGAGGCTGGAAGCTCCTCTGAGGAGTCATCTTCCTCTTCCTCCTGGACAGTGGGGGAAGGAGGAGTTCTTGATGGACCTGTGGGAGAGTAAAGAGATGAGTTAGATATGTCATATGAAGAATGGGTACAGATACCATTATGCACATGATGATCATTCAGTGGCTGGTGACATCAGTCCCCATATGAGTGACTGATGTGTGCCATGTAACTGTATGAGATGTAATTCTGTCACCAGGTTGCTGAGATGTCCTCCTCTCTCCGTCTCCCACCTCCAGCTGCTTGGCCACTCCCAATACTTCTAACGCAGCCTCCTCTGCTGTTGTGAGGGTGGCAAATAATGGAGGCCCACCTCCAGTTCTCTCCCTCTTATTGTGCGCTCTCTTTTCCTGCAAGGAGGGAAAGAAGAGAAGGTTGAGTGAGAGTGATGGAATGAGTGTAAGGAATGGATGGGTTACACCTTTAGAGGGAGACCATGATAGATTGGGGTGGCAATGCCAAGTGGCCTCCTTGCGTGTTGTTAGTTGGTATGATTGCATTAGGATGAGGGTGCGTGTGAGGGGTGGCTAGTCAGATGGGAATGTGATAATGTAGATAGAAAGGGATGGGTGGACGTGAAAGGTAAGTTGGTGTGAGTAAGGATGTGCAGGAGTAGGGTTGGGAAGGCAGAGTGATGGGGATGTGATGAGAGGCAGAGCAGGGTGAAGTTAAGTGTGGTTTTGTACTCACCTTTCCTGTTTTAATGAGATAATTGAAACATTTCCAGCCCTGCACCCAGGTCCTCCTGAATGCATCCCTGCTGTTGACCTCCTCTGCTATTTGGAACCAGGTTCTTTTTGTCTCCTGGGGAGGTCTCTTCCACCACAAGCATATGGAGGGAGTCATCGGAGAACCTGGGTGCAGCCCTCTGCCTCTGTGCAGTCATGTCTCCAAGTGCTTGGAACAATCAAAAGCTCCAGTGCAGTGACTGCACACTTCGGGATGAACCTTCAAATGCAATGTGGCCATGGCTCCTTTAAATATCCCGGCTGAAAACGCGTCATCCTTGATGTCACCACACCATTTAATAGGGCCAGGTAACACGCAGGGTGGCCTTAATAGGCGCCATTAGCGCAAAGTCGATTTCTGCAGCAGGATGAAAGCAAGAGCGGGGTTTGCAACCCGCCAGGCCGACCAACCCACCCGGGTAACAAAAATTCTGGCCTAAGTACTTCACACGCTTGCATGCATCTGCACATTCACTTTCCGCCCCCATCCTTATACCTGAAACCAGTGATTATGCAATGAAAATTGACCCTAGGTTTTATCCAGTTTAAAAGCTACAACAAAAGGCTCCAGACTGCCCATGACAGGCGGACCACACTGGGGATGTTGCTACACTTGGCCTGCTGCTCCACCTCCAGAAACTCCGCTGGACTTTTAAAATCTTCGGCCGCGATTTTCTGCTTCGAGGCTGCTTGGGAGCAGGTCAGCTGGTTTCCGGGTTCCAGTCCCCAGCTGCAACCAGCCCATGGACTTGATTTTACGCCTTGCTAAGCCCGCCCTGTGGGCTTGCTGGCCAATTAAGAGGAAGCCGGTGTCAGATGACATAATTTGATGACGCGTCATCTGCCGGTTTTCTTAAAGGGACCATGCACAATTTTTTTTGACAGCTGATTTCTCAGCATTTGACAGCATTAAAGTGCTGCAAACACTGACAATCACTGTACAAAGGTGAGCCCTTTCACCCAGGCTCTCCAGTGACTCCCTCCTTAGGCTAGAACAGACGGCAGCTGCAGGTGAGGTTACAGAAGCGATCTGTCACTGGTGAGAGAGGTTCTCCCAATGAGGTGGGACTACACAAACAATTCAAAACTTGTCACCTACAGAAAAGTCTAAATACATTAAAAATGATTTTCCCAACATTTTCTTACCTCTGAAACTCACCAGTGTACCATTGGATCCTTCACACCACTTCTGCAGCTGTCATCAATGAAGAAACATTACAGTAGACCCACAGCACGCCACACTTACCTGGCGTGGTGTCCGGATGTTGGGAAGCCCGCAGTAGACCAGTCAAAATTGTTAAAAGCCTCTTAACTGCCTGTTAACAGTTAGGGAAGATTGTTTGGAGGCGGGTTGACAGTGGGTTCGGGACCCACTGTCAATCTGCAATTTTGCCAGATGTCCCGCCTCCAAACCCGCCCCCTGAGCGCTGGCAAAATTCCACCCTTCGACTCAACAGCAGTGCGGGGTCTGGGCGGGGGCGGGGGCAGGGGGGGTGTGGAGAAAGTCGGCAGTGGGGCAGGGAGTTGGGGTGGTAGCAGCCACTATGGTAAATGCAGCAGAGTGGGAATTACAATGCACTCATTGCAGGGCGGTTTTAACCCTACTCGCTCAGCAGAAACCTGGCGGATGGGCAGATAAATTTGGCCTGGCTCTTACCTATCCAGAAGCCACCATGATCGCAACATTTGTACTTTTAACCTGCTTTCCTAAGTGGGCAGCAAGGACATGCGCCCGGGGCCAACAGGGTCCTTCTTTACATATGCAAATGTAAGAAGTCACACAACACCAGGTTATAGTCCAACAGTTTTATTTGAAATCACAAGCTTTCGGAGTGCTGCTCCTTCATCAGGTGAAGTGGAGAGATGCATAAAGACACAGCTTATATAGTCAGAGAATACTGCCAGATGATTACAGGTAATCTTTCTAACTGCCATTTATCACACCTCGGCAGAGAGATAATCACAGCAATCAAAGGTGTGAATGGTGTCCAAACAGGTCAGTCAGGAAAACATTACATCAAAGAACAATGAGGTGGGGTCACAAGGGGCCAAATGTTGCAGATGCTGGGGTCTGTATGAAAAACAAAAAACAGACAAAAAAACATTTTTTTGCTGGAAACCACAGCAGGTCTGGCCGCATCTGTGTAGAGAGAACAAGCCAACGACGACTCGTGTCTGGGTGACCCTACGTCAGGTGTGGTTACATGTAGCGTGACATGAACCCAAGGTCCTGGTTGAGACCGTTCTCATGGGTGCGGAACTTGGCTATCAGTTTCTGCTCGACGATTTTGTGTTGTCGTGTGTCTCGAAGGCCACCTTGGAGAATGCTTACCCGAAGATCGGAGGCTGAATGTCCTTGACTGCTGAAGTGTTCCCCGACTGGGAGGGAACACTCCTGCCTGGCGATTGTTGCGTGGTGTCCGTTCATCCGTTGTCACAGTGTCTGCCAATGTACCATGCTCTGGGGCATCCTTTCCTGCAACGTATGAGGTAGACAACGTTGGCCGAGTCACATGAGAATGTACCATGTACCTGGTGGGTGGTGTCCTCACGTGTGATGATGGTATTTGTGTTGATGATCTGGCATGTCTTGCAGAGGTTGCCGCGGCAAGGTTGTGTGGTGTCGTGGTCGCTGTTCTCCTGAAAGCTGGGTAATTTGCTGCGAACGATGGTCTATTTGAGGTAAGGCGGCTGTTTGAAGGCGAGTAGTGGAGGCGTGGGGATGGCCTTAGCGAGGTATTCGTCATCATCGATGACATGTTGAAGGCTGCGAAGAACATATGCATGTTGCGGCCTGATGACATCATGAAGATCTGCCTGTAAATTTAACTCAAGCCTGAGCGGGGAATCCACCTGGAGCTAAAATCGGGGCTGATTGTGACCCTATTGTACTACGGGGAGAGGGGCAGTTGCTATCACCATCACATGATCAAATATCTCGTGATCGAAAGTCATGTGATCAGCCCTCCAAGAATACATCTAGCCAGAGTTGGTAAGCCTAGTGATAACCTTGTAGATGTGCAACATTTTCTTGATCTGCAATTGAAATTTGTGTGCATCTGGCAGCAGTCTTCCATTAACCCTTTTTGCATCAGATTTGTTAGAATACCTCTTGGTGCCTTGATTAATGAAGGTCAAACCTGGAACTGAATCCTGATAGGACAGCATTCATCCCAGATTGAGCTCTCAAATCTACACAGATTTATGTACCTTATATGTGAACCTCTGTTGAAGACTGCTGTTTTGGTGGCTTTGGTTTCAGCTCACTGAGTTAGTGAGATTGAGGCACTGGACTTCAATCAGACCTATTTGGTTTGACATTCTATCAAGCTGTTCTAGGTTTCTTGACAAATTTAGTGTCCTTTTTTGGGGGGCAAGGTGATGGCCATCCCTTCAACCTCCTCACAAATCAGAATTAGAAGGGTTGATTTTAACCCCATCAATACGCTCTCCATGGCATTTTAACCAGGGCCTGAGCAAGGAGCCACAGTGGTGTCCCCGCCAGGCTGAATCAGGTTGGCAGCTGGTGGGCAGGCTGAAGAGGCCCTCCAGGTAAGTCAAAACATTTTCTTTGCGACATCAGGTGAAGCAGATGTGCCCCTTCAGCCCCAGAAGGGAAAGTTGTGACCTCCACTGCTCCAGACTCGCCCTCTTCCCCTCCTGCAAGACCCTCCCTCAACCTCATCCTGGACACTCGTCCGGAAGCTGGCGGGAGGCCAAGGGCTGCCCAATTTTCCACCCCTGCTCTGCTCCCTCTCCCCCAGCAGGAACAGGCAGGAAGTGGACACGTGGCATATAAATGAGGCCCAACGGTTAAACTTGCCATGGTCTTCTGCTGCCTCTGGAGGGGAGGGAAATCAATTCGCCAGAGTGGTTTTCCAATCGGATTCTCACTCCGAGTTAAAACCCACCGCATTGTATCTGTTACAAGGATGTCCACTGAGCTGTGGTATTTTATACATAACCTACCAAATCACTGATAGGCATGTCAACTTTCGATCACATATGAGAGCAGTCCAGGGTTGCCAACTCTGGTCGGGCGTAGTCCTGGAGGTTCCATCACATCATCTCCCACCTCCAACCGCCCTGCCCAGTCAAACAGCCTTTCCCATCTCCAATATTTTTATAACCACCAGTTTTGGGCAAGAGACTGATGGGAGGCTCTGCAGCAGAAGACCTGGAGATCCAGGACATTTAATCTCCAGGCCCTCGGCTACCGAGCTCGGGACAGTTTGGCCCCCATCCCTGCCTCGCCCGTCCAACTCCTGCCCCAGGTTACAATTGAGATTCACAAAGTCGACGCGTAAATGCCAAAGCAGTACCACCCGATCCTGTTTGATAACTGATGAAGTGGGTATTCTGCTGCATGAGGTGGGGATGATGGGGGTTGTCCAGTTTGAAAGGAATTGACAGGGTAGATGGAGAGAAACTTTTTCCACTGGTGGGGGAGTCTAGGAAAAGGGGGCCTAACATTAAAATCAGAGCCAAGCCGATCAGGAGAGAAGTTAGGAAACATCTTCATGCAAAGGGTGGTAGAAGTGTGGAACTCTTTCCCACAAAAAGCAGTAGATGCCAGCTCAATTCATAATTTTTAATCTGAAATCGATAGATTTTTGCTAGACTTGATTATAAAGGGATATGGAGCCAAGGCAGGTGGATGGAGTTAAGATACAGATCAGCCATAGAAACATAGAAAATAAGAGCAGGAGTAGGCCATTCGGCCCCTCGAGCCTGCTCCGCCATTCAATGCGATCATGGCTGATCATCCAAATTCAGTACCCTGTCCCTGCTTTCTCCCCATATCCCTTGATCCCTTTAGCCTTAAGAAATATATCTAACTCCTTCTTGAATATATTTAATGAATTGGCCTCAACTGCCTTCTGTGGTAGAGAATTCCACAGGTTCACCACTCTCTGGGTGAAGAAATTCCTCCTCATCTCTGTCCTAAATGGCTTACCCCTTATCTTTAGACTGTGACCCCTGGTTCTGGACTCCCCCGCCATCGGGAACATCCTTCCTGCATCTAGTCTGTCTAGTCCTGTTAAAATTTTATAAGTTTCAATGAGATCCCCTCTCATTCTTCTAAACTCCAGCGAGTATAAGCCCAATCGACCCAATCTCTCCTCATACGTCATTCCTGCCATCCCAGGTATCAGTCTGGTGAATCTTCGCTGCACTCCCTCCATGGCCAGAACATCCTTCCTCAGATAAGGCGACCAAAACTGCACACAATACTCAAGGTGTGGTCTCACCAAGGTCCTGTACAACTGCAGCAAGACATCCTTGTTCCTGTACTCAAACCCTCTCGCTACGAAGGCCAACATACCATTTGCCTTCTTAACCACCTGCTGCACCTGCATGCTTACCTTCAGCGATTGGTGCACAAGGACACCCAGGTCTCGTTACACTTCCCCTTCTCCCAATCTATTGCCGTTCAGATAATAATCTGCCTTCCTGTTTTTGCCACCAAAGTGGATAACCTTGCATTTATCCACATTATACTGCATCTGCCATGCATCTGCCCAATCACCCAACCTGCCCAAATCATACTGGAGTTTCTCAGCATCCTCCTCACAGCACACACGCCCACCCAGCTTTGTGTCATCTGCAAATTTGGAGATATTACATCTAGTTCCCTCGTCTAGATCATTAATATACATTGTGAATAGCTGGGGCCCAAGGACCGATCCCTGCGGTACCCCACTAATCACTGCCTGCCACTCGGAAAAAGACCTGTTTATTCCAACTGTTTGCTTCCTGTCTGCCAACCAGTTCTCTATCCAAGTCAGTACCTTGCCCCCAATCCCATGTGCCATGATCTCATTGAATGGCAGAACAGACTCGAGGGGCTGAATGGCCTCCTTCTGTTCCTATGTTTGACACTCCAGGGCATCTTCCTTGGAGGATGTAAGTGAACCTGCTAGGAGGTGGCAGCCAAGTGGACAACACTGTCTACAGTAATAAAAACAGAAAATGCTGGAAATACTCAGCAGGTCAGGCAGTTTCTGTAGAGAGAGAAACAGAGCTAACGTTTCAGGTCGATGACCCTTTGTCAGAACTGGAAAAAGTTGGAGATGGAACAGGTTTTTAAGCAAGTGTCGGGGCAGGGAGAGCGGGGAGGGTAGGAAAGAACAAAAGGGAAGGTCTGTGATAGGATGGAAGGCAGGAGAGATTAAGGATTAAGAGACAAAAGGGATGATGGTGCAAGGCAAAAGGAGATGGTAATGAGACAAGTTAAGAAACAAAAGATGGCTCTAGATGAGGTGTACATGGCACTGGCAGAATGAAAGACAGCTGCCATGTGAGAAAGAGAAAAAAATGGAAAAAAAAGAAAGGTGCAGAGGAGATTTACTAGAATGGTACCCAGCGATGAGGGACTTCAGTTTTTCGCGGAGAGACTAGAGAAGCTGGGATTGTTCTCTTTAGAGCAGAGAATGATAAGGGGAGAAATAATAGAGGTGTTCAAAATCATGAGGGGTTTTGATGGAGTAGATAAGGAGAAACTGTTTCCACTGGCAGGAGGGTCGGTAACCAGAGAACACAGAGTCAATATCATTGGTAAAAGAACCAGAGATGAGATGAGGAGAATTGTTTTTACTCAGCCAGTTGTTCAGAGCTGGAATGCACTGCCTGAAGGGCGGTGGAAGCAGCCAATCAGCATTAGTAAGAATTTATTTATTAGGGAATGCTCTGCAGCAGCACCTGACTGCAATACTGATACATGTGAAATTATCTCCACTATTACATGGTTACGGCTTCTTAGTAGGGAATTGAAACAAATCCAGTTTGTTAATGCTCCCTGGACATGATTTCACAACTGGGAGTTTCCACACACAAGTAATTTCTGGTTTGAACCTTAACTCCAGGTGGATTCCCCGCTCAGGCCTGAGTTAAAATTACAGTCAGGTCGCAACAGGCATATGTAAAGAAGGTATGACGGTAGACAAGCAATGGCTAGCATTTAAAGAATTAATACATAATTTACAACAAATATACATTCCTTCAAGGCACAAAAACCCCACAGGAAAAGTGGTCCAACCGTGGCTAACAAGAGAAGTGTTAGATCAAAGGAAGAGGCTTATAATGTTGCCAAAAAGAGTAGTAAGCCTGAGGATTGGGAGGATTTTAGAATTCAGCAAAGGAGGACCAAAAAATTGATAAAGAAAGGGAAAATAGAATATGAGAGTAAATTAGCGAGAGACATAAAAACAGACTGGGAAAGCTTATATAGGTATGTAAAAAGGAAAAGATTAGCGAGAATAAATGTGGGTCCCTTACAGGCTGAGACAGGAGAAATTATAATGGGGAATAAGGAAATGGCAGAGAAATTAAACAAATACTTTGGCCGCGTTTTTATCAGTGGAGTCGGGTTGGAGGCAGCTTTGATGTTCGGTGGGTTCCGGTCCTGCTGCCGCTTTTAGCCACCCAGGAATTAAGATTTTCCCTTAAGTGGCCTGATTAAGGCCTCCGTGCGCGCTACCTGGCCCAATCAGTGGGTTCTGGTCTGCTACTCACCTCTGCTGACGTATGTCAGCCAGCTCTATTTAAAGGGCCCATGCAGCCTTGTTTCTCATCCATCCTTTCCTGCTGCTTCTCATTGTACCACTTGTGAAAATGACTGCTGTAAGAGCCAAGGCCTCTCGCCGATTTGATGATGACTCCCTCCATGCTCTTGTGGAGGGAGTGAGAGGGCGCCAGGAGGTACTGTACCCCTCAACCGGACGGAGGAAGCCTCCTCGGCAAAGCAAAGCAGCCTGGCTGCAAATTGCTGAGGAGGTGAGCTCCAGGTCTGTGTGCTCATGCACCTGGGTTCAGTGCAGGAAAAGGTTTAATGACCTGCTACACTCAGCAACAGTGATTTTAACATCACACTTACCTTCAATCTGCTCCCCATCTCCTCTCATCACCAGCACTCTGCATTGTCAACCTACTCCTGCACATCCCACTTTACCCTTACATCCCTTGCACCCTTAACCATCCCTCTCTCTATGTACAGAATCACTTAACTATTCTACTATGCACCCCTCACACTCGCTATCACTGTTACGCAGTGCCAACAACTAACAACGCACAGGGAGGGCCTTTGGTGTTGGCACCTCACTCCATCTTTGTATCCCTCTAAGCATCTATGCTATGGATTCTCTACACTCACTCCAACATTCTCACTCAAACTCCACTTGTGTCCCTCATTGCAGGAAAAGCGAGCCCACAACAAGAGGGAGAGGGGGAGGAGGGCCACCTTCCATTGCCCAGCTGACCACTGCTGAGGAGGCTGCACTGGACATCGTAGTAGGTGCTGAGGATCTGAAAGTGGGGTCAGTCAGACGGTGCAGTAGAGCAAGCTGGTGACAGAATAGATTTGCAGCCCTCTCATTTACATTGCATGAGTGACTGATATGGCATCTGATGTTCATACAGATTGAGTTATGATCATCTGCACAAGTTGATGTGCCTGCTACGTTAATATCACATGTCTAACTCATGCCTTTACACCCCCACAGGACCATCGAGAGCCCACCTCCCCACTGCCCAGAAGGAAGAGCCGGAAGACTCCTCAGAGGAAGCTGCAATCTCTGAGGGCGCAGTGTCAGCAGAATTGAGCACACCCAGCACCAGCGCAGAGACGCACACCTCGGTGGGTCCTTCGCGAGATAGGGTAGTGTTGTCACCTGGTGTATCACAGCTCACAAGTGAGCATCAGCAGATGGTGGAGACAGTGACAGCAGTGGAGACTCCTCGTTGGAGGCCGCAGGGCGCTCCTAGCTCTGCTCAGCTGCATGTGGACCCTGTGCCTCTGGGGCCCTCCAGAAAGAGAGCGGTGCTGGAACTTCAGCAACAAGTGCAGGAGTCTCTGACAGGTTTTGCATCCAGGGTAACTGTGAGTGTGCAGAGAATGGAGGAGTCCATCTCTAACATGAGCACTGCCTTTGTGGAGGCAATGGTGCATGAACGTTCCGCCCTGGAGAGGGTGGCAACTGCTATGAAGGAAATAATTTGCCAGACTAACAAAAACATGGTCACTCTTCAAAATAGATTGTCTGCTATGGAGGAGGTATGGGCATCTATTGAGGAGAGACTCCAGAGGTTCTTGGATATCCTTGTTATGAGGACTGTCAATACAGAGACGTGTCCTCATGGCCCCCCTGATGTGCAGCAAGGTGCTGTCCAGCCACATGCTAGCACTGAAGTGCAGCTGACCCATGCGAGGGATGTTGGTGGCAGGCAACAAGGATATGTGGGCTCCTCTCCAAGCTCTCACACTTCCATGCCACTGTGGAGCCCTTGGTCAGAGCCCCACCAGATTCCTCACCCAACTGAGATGGCCGCCTCAGCTCCTGCACAGCTGCAGGTGAAGCAGACTGTTGCCGAGACCTCCCAGGCTCGCAAACCCAGAGGACTCCTGCCAAAGATGTCGAAGCAGGAGCAGCATGAAAGTGAGCAAGGTGCCTCCACATCTGCTGAAGCCACAGGGGAAGCACCATGTAGAAGCACGCGTAAGAGAAAGTTAACACACATAGTCACAAGGGTAGTCACTTGGGTGTTTTGATGTAATACATATTTAAGATAATGATCGGCATTTCAATTGTAATAAAGAAATGCAATGGCAAACATTCAAAGAGTTGGCCTATGTGTGCCCAGAAATGGAAGTGTCACAGTAAGGTGTCAGGGCACCTTTCATCTGTAAAGATGGTGGTGAGAGTGATAGGAACCCACAGTTTATTGTATAGATTGTGTATGGTGTGTTAAGAAGGTGGCAGCCACATGTGTTTGCTTCATAAACTTAAGTGAATCTGGCATGGATTAGTGAATCCCTTGCATCACGGGCAGCAATGTGCTCATGTGCTGGTGGAACTGGCGCATCCACCTCCGCAAAGTCTTCCTCCTCCTCCTCCTCTGAGGAGGAGGCTGTGCGCTGAGTCACTTGTTCCTCAGGCAGTGGTAAGCCACGCTGCTGTGCAATGGTGTGCAGGGCACAGCAGACCACGATGATTCTGGAGACCCTGGCTGGTGAGTACTGTAGGGCTCCACCTGATCTGTCGAGGCATCTGAATCGCATTTTGAGCAAGCCGATGGTTTGCTCGATGATGGCTCTGGTGATAATGTGGCTCGCATTGTAGCGCTCCTCAGTTTCATTTGATGGCATCATTAGCCATGTCTTCAGGGGACAGCCCTTGTCTCCAAGTAGCCATCTGGAATATTGGGTTGGCAGATTGAAGAGCTGAGGCACAGTAGACTGCCGCAGGATGAACGAGTCATGGCAACTGCCAGGGAACTTGGCGCAAACATGCATAATGTTCTTCCTGTGGTTACACACCAGCTGGATGCTAAGGGAGTGGAAGCCCTTGCGGTTGACAAATACAACTGGGTTGTGATAGAGTGCCCTAATGGCCACATGTGTGCAGTCTACGATGCCCTGCACCCTTGGCAAGCCTGCCATATTTGCAAAGCCAACCGCACGGGTGGTTACATTTGCTTCATCCGTGGAGAGGTGGATGTAATTGTGCGCCTTTGCAAAGAGGCTATTGGTAACCTGCATGATACAAGTGTGTGCAGCTGACTGGGAGATGCTGCTGATGTCTGCTGATGATCCCTGGAAGGACCCTGAAGCAAAAAAATTGAGAGCAGTGGTGACTTTGACAGCCACTGGCAAGGGGTGTTCACTCGCTCTTCTGGGCTCCAGGTGTTGCTGCAGCATTGCACAGATGTCAGTAACTACCTCTCGCGAAAGTCTCAGCCTCCTTTTGCACTGCTGCTCAGTCAAGTTGAGGAAGCTCATCCTCGGCCTGTAAACCCTGTGTTGGGGGTATCTCCTGCGGCGAGGTGCAGCCCTGCGCTGACGCCCTCTGCCCTGTGCAGCATCGGGTGGGTGAGGAGGAGGTTGGCGCTCCTGTTGTTGCTGCTGCTGTTGTGCCTGGTTCTGCTGCTGCCACGGCTGCTCTTCCTCCGAATCTGAGGACCAGGATGAGAGGGAATAACTGGCTCCCATGCTGCTGGTATATATCTCAGTTGAGGACTAGAAGTTATAAGCGCCCAGTCAATGTGTGGAGAGGGTTTTCCAAGGAGGTCACAGTGCATATGGATCTCAGCTTCACCACTTACAAGCTCAGTAGGCCTGCAAAAAGCGTTCCAACACCTCAAAAAACAAAGTTCTGTCATAAGAACATAAGAAATAGGAGCAGGAGTAGGCCATTCAGCCCTTCGAGCCTGCTCCGCCATTCAATGAGATCATGGCTGATCTTCTGCCTCAACTCCATTCACCGGCCCTATCGCCATATCCCTTGATGCCCTTACTAGTCAGAAATCTATCGACTTCTGTTTTGAATATACCCAATGACTGAGCCTCCACAGCCCTCTGGGGTAGAGAATTCCAAAGGTTCACCACCCTCTGTGTGAAGAAATTTCTTCTCATCTCAGTCCTGAATGGCCTACCCTTTATCTTGAGGCTGTGGCCCCTGGTTCTAGACTCCCCAGCCAGGGGAAACATCCTCCCAGCATCCATCCTATAATAATTTTGCATGCTTCAATGAGATCCCCTCTCATTCTTCTGAATTCAAGAGAATACAGGCCTAGTTTACTCAATCCCTTCTCATACGACAGTCCCAGGAATCAATCTTGTGAACCTCCGTTGCACTCCCTCTATGGCAAGTATACCTTTCCTTAGGTAAGGAGACCAAAATTGTACACAGTACTCCAGGTCTGGTCTCACCAAGGCCCTATATAATTGGAGTAAGACTTCTTTACTCCTGTACTCAAATCCTCTTGTAATGAAGGCCAGCATACCATTTGCCTTCCATGTAAGTCAGCCATGTTAGAGTTCCGTTTTTATGCTGGAGCTGCAGCTGTCAAGAAGTCAGGCACTTGTTGAACCTATCACAATCAGCTGGTGTGGTTTGCGAACGCCGTGGAACACGCTGAAAATGTAATAAAATGGCAACACCCTGCTAAAATCGGATTATGTCGGCAGTTAACAAGCTGTTAACTGCCTTAAGTGCCTCTCCCACCGCTTGGTGGCGGGTCCGATCGGGACTCCCAGAGCCGGCACTTGGCAAAGTTGCGTGGAGGCGGGTTGACAGCGGGGTCAGAACCCACTGTCAATCAAAAAAATGTTAACCACTGACCCGCCTCCAAACCTGCCTTCTGAGTGCTTGCAAAATCACAGCCTTTGTTTCTGTCTTCACGGAAATAGTGGAGAACCAAGGATCTAGCGAGAATGACGAACTGAAAGAAATTATTATTAGTAAAAAAATAGTATTGGAGAAATTAATGGGACTGAAAGCTGATAAATCCCCTGGACCTGATGGCCTACATCCTAGGGTTTTGAAAGAGGTGGCTATAGAGATAGTGGATGTATTGGTTGTCATCTTCCAAAGTTCCATAGATTCTAGAACAGTTCCCGAGGATTGGAAGGTGGCAAATGTAACCCCACTATTTAAGAAAGGAGGGAGAGTGAAAACAGGGAACTACAGACCAGTTAGCCTGACATCAGTAGTAGGGAAAATGCTAGAATCTGTTATTAAGGACGTGGTAACAGGGCACTTAGAAAATAATAATAGGATTGGGCAGAGTCAACACGGATTTATGAAACGGAAATCATGTTTGACAAATCTGTTCGAGTTTTTTGAGGTTGTAACTAGCAGAATAGATAAGGGGGAACCAGTGGATGTGGTGTATTTGGATTTTCAGAGACATTCGATAAGGTGCCACACAAGAGGTTATTAAACAAAATTAGGGCTCATGGGATTGGGGGTAATGTACTAGCATGGATTGAGGCTTGGTTAACGGACAGAAAACAGAGAGTAGGAATAAACGGGTCATTTTCGGGTAGGCAGGCTGTAACTAGTGGGGCACCGTAAGGATCAGTGCTTGGGCCTCAGCTATTCACAATCTACATCAATGATTTGGATGAGGGGACCAAATGTAATCCAAGTTTGCTGATGATACAAAGCTGGGTGGGAATGTAAGTTGTGAGGAGGATGCAAAGAGGCTTCAAGGGGATGTAGACAGGCTAAGTGAGTGGGCAAGAACATGGCAAATGGAATATAATGTGGAGAAATGTGAAGTTATCCACTTTGGTAGGAAAAATAGAAAAGCAGAGTATTTTTTAAATGGTGAGAGATTGGGAAATGTTGGTGTTCAGAGGGACCTGGGTGTCCTTGTACACGAATCACTGAAAGTTAACATGCAGGTACAGCAAGTAATTAGGAAAGCAAATGGTATGTTGGCCTTTATTACAAGAGGATTTGAGTATAAGAGTAAAAACATCTTACTGCAATTATATAGGGCCCTGGGGAGACCACACCTGGAGTATTGTGCACAGTTTTGGACTCCTTACCTAAGGAAGAATATACTTGCCATAGAGGGAGTGCAACGAAGGTTCACCAGACTGGTTCCTGGGATGGGGGGATTGTCCTATGAGGAGAGATTGAGTAGACTAGGCCTATATTCTCTAGAGTTTAGAAGAATGAGAGGTGATCTCATTGAAACATACAAAATTCTTACAGGGCTTGACAGGGTAGATGCAGGGAGGATGTTTCCCCTGGCTGGGGAGTCTAGAACCAGGGGTCACAGTCTCAGAATAAGGGGTCGATCATTTAGGACTGAGATAAGGAGAAATTTCTTCACTCAGAGGGTGGGGAATCTTTGGAATTCTCTACCCCAGAGGGCTGTGGAGGCTCAGTCGTTGAGTATATTCAACGCAGAGATCGATAGATTTTTGGATATTAAGGGAATCGAGGGATATGGGGATAGTGCAGGAAAGTGGAGATGAGGTAGAAGATCAGCCATGATCATATTGAATGGCGGAGCAGGCTCGAGGGGCCAAATGGCCTACCCTTGCTGCTAATTCTTATGTTCTTAGAAGGACCCTGTTGGCTCCGGGTGCATGGCCTTGCTGCCCGCTCATTAGAGCAGGTTAAAATTGCCGATGCTGCGATCATGGTGGCATCCGTGCAGGTAAGAGCCAGGGTGAATTTAACTGCCCACCCGCCAGGTTCCTGCTGAGCGAGTAGGGTTAAAATCGCCCCTATTGATCAGGATGCTGCAGCATTGTATTGAAGAGCAGGTACAGAGATGGGGGCTAGATCAGTAGCTGAGTTCGCCCACACTCCATTCTTACTACTACAGGTTATTAACCCCTTATCCGAAACCCTTGGGGCCAGATGTGTTTCGGAATTCGGATTTTTTCGGATTTCAGAACGGTAGGGGTACCTGCAGCTCTTTTTGACATTTTCACAGTGAAATTAAACTCAAAATCACCAAATAACAAAAAATATCAGCGAGCAGCAGACGCACGTGTGACTGGTATCAGCGCTGAGACACAACTGACGCCTCACACCTGCGCGGGTCAAGCATCGGCCGCGTCGGGTCGTGTTTGGCGCCACTCGGGTCATGTCGTGCACACGAGTGACGCTCCACGAAAAAACTTTTGGTTTTCAGAGCTTTTCGAATTTCGGAATTGTGGATAAGGGGTTGTGGACCTGTAGGGGGTTGAGCTGAGGCCAGTTTCAAATTGCGCCTGAGGGCAAGTTGTCCGCTCCATCCTCGCAACCTGCGTAACGTAGTTTGAAAGGAAAGAAAATACATTTTCAAATGAAGTAAAAAAAAGAGTGAGTTCACATGCACAGCAGACATGGCCATCACTAATATAAGATTCTGTTTGATTCTATAGCAAGGGTATGTGGTATAATGTGCCAGTGAAAGAGTTAATTCTGAATTGCTGTCTATTTCACCAGTGCTCTGATTCAGCGCTCCCTGCTTTCTAGAGCAAAGATCAACGTGAAAGGTGAGAGCACCTCCTTTCAGTTGCTAATATTCAGCCCCACTGAGAAAGACCAGGCACCTCTTGCTCCAATGATATGCTAGAATGAAAAATGTGAACGCTGGGCGGTACAGCAAGCAGTATTCAATCAGCAAGAGGGTGTGAAGAATGTTGGAAGCCTGAGCGAAATGGAAGATTGTTGCTTTTGAAGGGCTCTTTCATGCGGATTCCATATAAGTTGTGGAATGTTGACTGAGTGAATTCTAATTCACTGAGAGCACCTACTGAATGTAAGCTGGAATTGGAGGCTCGCGCTCCCATTGTGATTATTATATTGAAATATCATTTTTAACCATCAAAAATACCAATTTGGATTTTTATTTTGAATTTAAATTGCTATTTTTTGGAAAATGATAGTTGTTTGAATTTATGTGTTTTTGCAATGTTATATGGACATATAGGCACGTATTTTTATGTTTGTATCAATGTATATTTTATCAATGTGTGTATGTAGGAGTGTGTTTGTGTGTCGTCCAAATCTTGTGTATGCATCTATATACATGTGTTTATAAGTGTATGCATCTATATGTGTGTGTTTATAAGTGTATGTATCTATATGTGTGTGTTTATAAGTGTATGCATCTATGTGTGTTTATAAGTGTATACATCTATATGTGCACGTGTTTATAAGTGTATGCATCTATATGTATGTGTTTATAAGTGTATGCATCTATATGTATGTGTTTATAAGTGTATGCATCTATGTGTGTTTATAAGTGTATACATCTATATGTGCATGTGTTTATAAGTGTATGCATCTATATGTGTGTGTTTATAAGTGTATGCATCTATATGTGTGTGTTTATAAGTGTATGCATCTATATGTGTGTGTTTATAAGTGTATATGCATCTATATGTGTGTGTTTATAAGTGTATGCATCTATATGTGTGTGTTTATAAGTGTATGCATCTATATGTGTGTGTTTATAAGTGTATATGCATCTATATGTGTGTGTTTATAAGTGTATGCATCTATATGTGTGTGTTTATAAGTGTATATGCATCTATATGTGTGTGTTTATAAGTGTATGCATCTATATGTGTGTGTTTATAAGTGTATGCATGTATGAGTATGTGATTATAATAGCAAGACTGATATTTGTGTATCTGGATGTAGATAGGGAGACGGAAACAGAGATTCACATGAATGGTCAGTAGACAAAAGATAAAACTATAGATATATAGCGACAAGACAGTTGCCTAGTTATACAGATGTACTGGTAGGGAAAACCATCGATAGATAGGCAGACAAAATAGTAATTAGATGGACATCACTAGCTCAGAGTAATTACTATTAACAGATAGAGATAGGATTGTGGTGAGGTTAAGGAGGGAAAAATAAAGCGAGAGATTGAAAACTAAATCCACTCTTATTTAATTGAGCATATCCATATTTCTTACTGCAACTTACACATTTAAAATTGGGTACGGCTATCTTATATTTTTTATATATATGTAACAGGAAAAATAAATGAATTGTTGGAGTCTGGCTATAAAGGAGGAGACTCGGGTTTCACCGTGATGCGACTGTCTCTCACCGGAATACGGTGAGAGGAGGCTACGGTGAGAGATGCTGGACCAGCGTCGGCTGAAGCCTGACAGCAAGTCCCCGGCCCACCCTCACCGGCTGCTGGTACCTGACCTCCTTTAAAGGTTCACCATTCGCCAACATGGTCAGACCAAAGCTGGTGTTACACTGATTCTGATGTCTGCCTGTTAATGGTTAATAATGAAATATTTGGGAGCTACCCTCTTTGAATTTAAAGATTTAAAGATTCATCTCTGTTGATTGGGTTCATTGGCATTTGTAATTTCTGCTGGTTTTATTATTGTAAAAAATTCTAACACTGGGGGAGCGAAGGAGGAAAATTGGTGTCTAGTAAAATCTTTAAGTGAGAGGAGGTGGTGTTGTTAGCAAATCAAAGGGTATCTTTATCAGACGCCATCTAACGATGTGTTTGAATTTCATTTGTTGTCCTAATTAAAACTCAGACAATTAATATCCTTTGTATAACATACACAGCGCTTTTGTGTTAGCTGTCTGGTGCTGAATGTTGCAAAATAGTTCTTGACAAATACACAGGACCATAAATTTCTTGTAAAATAAACCATGGTATTGAAACCGTTCAAGTTTAAAATACTGAACCAGCAATAAATGGAGAGAGATGCAGAGTACTGTTGGAGTGTGCGGGTGGGATTTTCATTATTTCTTCCTCTCGATTTTCCATCTGTTTCTCTCCTCTCCTGAAGGGGGATTAGTTCTTCCGAGGTTACACTTCCACTGGTGCTGTCTGGCTACCAGCAATTCGCCAAAGTGGCCACGCGCTATGAGAGAGCCTGGGCAACGAGTTTCAGAAGGCTATTACTTTCTACCCTCTGTAAACTTGAGGTCATCAAAACCTCTGCTGCCCAAGTCCTAACTCGCACCAAGTCCAGTTCACCCATCACCCCTGTGCTCGCTGACCCACATTGGCTCCCGGTTAAGCAACACCCCGATTTTAAAATTCTCATCCTCGTTTTCAAATCCCTCCATGGCCTCGCCCCTCCCTATCTCTGTAACCTCCTCCAGCCCTGCAACCCCCGAGATCTCTGCGCACCTCCAATTCTGGCCTCTTGAGCATCCCTGATTTTGATCGCTCCACCATTGGCGGGCGTGCCATCAGCTGCCGAGGCCCTAAGCTCTGGAATTCCCTCCCTAAACCTCTCCGCCCCTCTACTTCTCTCTTCTCCTTTAAGACACTCCTTAAAACCTACCTCTTTCACCAAGCTTTTGGTCATCTGCCCTAACATCTCCTTATGTGGATCGGTGTCAAATTTTGTCCGATAACAAATGAAGCACAAGGTGCTATATAAATGCAAGTTGTTGTTGTTGCTATTTGACTGTGGAAGGCACCACAACTGAGCCCATTCTTATCCTCACCCAAAATCTACACACAAGCACACACCCTTTCCAATAGGGGCTCATTGATAAAGGTCAGGAGTGGGAACCCCGGCTGATTTTTCCCCTGCCTAATTCAATGAGGCTGAGGCCAAACGTAAAATCATCCCAACTTGAAGTCAGCTTGGTGAATTTAGACTGGCAATCGAGGCCGGGCCTCTGGTCTGTATGGCTCAGTACCGCACTGGGTGAGTGAATTTACTCACTCAGGCGCTGAAGGTGCTTTTCCTTTTAACCGGAAATGAGTAGGAACTGGGGAAAAAAATTATTGTATGAGCTGATTGCCGTTGTTTATTTTAATTCCATTGTTAAATCTTTTTACAGAATTTCATCAACATTTACTTGCCCCACCAGACAACAAGCTGCCAAGATGGCGGATGACTGGAAGGTGTCTGAAAATCCGGATTTTCTGCCTGGCAGCGTCATAGTTCCAGTCATCTTTTCGCTAATCTTCCTACTTGGGACTGTAGGGAATGGCCTTGTTCTGGCAGTGTTGCTGAGGAATGGGCAGATGGGTTACAATACAACCAACCTCTTTATCTTAAACCTAAGCATAGCCGATCTGTTCTTTATTATTTTCTGCATTCCCTTTCAAGCCACCATCTATACACTGGACGGGTGGGTGTTTGGCTCGTTCATGTGCAAAGTGGTCCACTTTTTCATATACCTCACCATGTATGCTAGTAGCTTCACACTGGTTGCTGTGTCTGTCGACAGGTAAGTCTGCTCCCCATGCCGTTTGCATAATATGCATGAGAACATTTGTCAACTCGGGTGACCACATGGGTGTTCCAAGACTCGCAAAATAGCTGGATGTGGATTCTCACCCGTATGGTTGCTTCCCAATCTCTGACGTAGAGAAGATGTTTCCACTTGTGGCGGGGGAGACCAGAACTAGAGGCCATAGATATAAGATAGTCACCAATAAATCCAATATGGAATTCAGGAGACACTTCTTTACTGTTTAGAATGTGGAACTCGCTACCGCAGGGAGTAGTTGATCCGAATAGTGTAGATGCATTTAAGGGGAAGTGAGATAAACACATGAAGGAGAAAGGAATAGGATAAAGGGAATTAAGAGATATGGGGATAGGGCGAGGAAGTGGAGTTGAGGTAGAATTCAGCCATGATCTTCTTGATTTGTTATGTTCTTAAGGTATGCTGATTGGGTTAGACAAAGAGGGGTGGGAGGAGCCTGGTGTGGAGCATAAACACCAGCACAGGCCAGTTGGGCCGAATGGCCTGTTTTCTGTGCTGTAGATCCTATGTCATTCTGTAGGGAAGGTGTGAGCGAACACCAAACACGATGAGGAGGAAGAGGGTGAGTTAACAACACCAGCTCCAGCTGCTGGAAGAGTAGGCTGACAGAATGCCGGGAGCAGATCTCCTGTCTTCCCCCCTCTGAGACACGGGGAGTGGAGCCCTGAAGGAGGAAAGTATTACATCAAAAAGAGGGGGGAAAACATTTAAAGAACATTATTGTTTACATTCTGGACCTGGGTTGAAATCCACTTTCAGGTTCATAGAATAATAGAATCTTAAAGCACAGAAGGAGGCCATTCGGCCCATCGTGCCTGTGCCGGCTCTTTGAAAGAGCTCTCCAATTAGTCCCACTCCCCTGCTCTTTCCTCATAGCCCAGCAAATTTTTCCCCTTCAAGTATTTATCCAATTCCCTTTTGAAAGTTACTATTGAATTTGCTTCCACCGCCCTTTCAGGCAGCGCATTCCAGATCATCATAACTTGCTGCGTAAGTAAGGTTCTCCTCATCTCGCCTCTGGTTCTTTTGCCAATTACCTTAAATGTTATGGGTGACCATCTTGTCTTTGAAGATTGTCATGGATCACAGTGAAATTGATAATGGCAATTTATCTGTTTTAAGCAGACATAATCGCTCAGTGCAAAGTGGGCAATCCCTTACCTGCTGTGGGAGTTCTCAGGGCTGTCATAGGATGCAAAGCGACAGCTTCAATTCTCCAGATTGTCATCTTTCACCTGCTTGAGATAACTTTATAAACTGAGAATGGCCCAGAGGGAAGTATTAATATCATTTTATTTATTTATTACTGGTAATTTCAGCCACAGCCTTTAACCTGATGATAAATGACTGTGAGTGGAGTGAAGTGAATTTAGGTGATGTTACTTGTGATGGCCTTTGATTGAATCTCAAATGAGTAGCTTAAAGCAGCAATTTAATTCTCCATAAAATATTCAGTGTTCGTCTTTGGAATAAGAATTTTAATTGCCAGATTTAACAGTAAACTGTATAGCTTGTTCAGTATGGCATACTGGCCTAGAAATTCAGTCGCGTTTGCGCCCACTTATTGGCTATAGAGTGGTTTGCGCCGGAAGTTTTTTAGCGCCCGAAATTCAGTTGGTCCCTAACATCGGCGTTAGCCGGTAGCGCTGCGCCGGCACCGATGACGTCATCGGTGTGCGCAGCGCCCCGGTTCCAATGCTATTCCGTGCCGATGGCCAAATTCAGTTGCGGCCGCCTCGCCCGTAGCGGCCGCAAACAGCGTTTGAAAAACGGTGCCTTGCAGCTCCGAGAGGCCGGCGCATAAAGGTGGAGGGGCGGCCGGCCGCTTTCCCGGCGGCCGCCTGGCCGCACCTCCCTCCCCGGACTCCTGCACCACCCCCCCGCGGCATTGGTGTGTGACTCCCGCGAGCCCGGCACTTCTCCGTGGTGCCGGGCTCATTTGCCGGGGGAATCCAGTGGCGATCTCACGGCTGCAGGCAGCTCCTCCTTAAGAGAAGGAGGAGGCCTGCAGTACCCCAGCCTGCCGCACTGCATCGGGTGCCGCAGCGGCAGCTGGACGCCTGAAACTGACTTTCATCGCCCCAAACGAGGCGGCCAAACCCTGCAATAGCGCCCGCCTCCGTCTTGGGGCGGCGCAACTGAATTTCAGGCGGGCGCTACGGGAATCCGGGCGAGCGCAAAATTTCGGGCACTAAAGACCTGGCGCGGCGATACCGAATTTTTAGCCCACTGTGTCATATGGTCATAGAGTAAGGGTTCCAGATACTTTACAGGAAAGGTGAGTTCATAATGGGTTGCTTCACACATCTCTGAATAGGCCAGCTAAAGATAAGTGTCAGAGAGTATCTCAGAGTACTGTGCCAGGTCAACACTCTGTCCCACCAACACTCTGTCCCATCAAGCCAGTGCAAATACACCTAAACAATTTGGGTGAAAAGACATTCAGATTTGTTTTATTCGTTCATGGGATGTGGGCGTCACTGGCAAGGCCGGCATTTATTGCCCATCCCTAATTGCCCTCAAGAAAGTGGTGGTGAGCCGCCTTCTTGAACCACAGAGGGCAGTTAAGAGTCAACCACATTGCTGTGGAGCTGGAGTCACATATAGGCCAGACCGGGTAAGGATGACAGATTTCCTTCCCTGAAGGACATCAGTGAACCAGATGGGTTTTTACAACAATCCAATAGTTTCATGCTGATACTAGCTTTCTAATTCCAGATTTATTTAATTAACTGAATTTAAATTCCCCAGCTGGTGTGGTGGGATTTAGGACTCATGGCTCCGGATCATTAGTCCAGGCCTCTGGATTACTAGTCCAGTAACAGAACCACTATGCTACCGTACCCCTTTTGAAATCGTGCTGTGAGATGTTAGTAACAAACATATACTGACATGAAATTCCTTTGACCACTCTGTTAGCAAGGACTTTGATCCATTTATTGTAAACGGATTAATGCCTTTCATTTAAATAACTGACGGAGGGGTATCATGTGAATAATTTTGCAACTAATACCACAAAGCATCATTTCAACCCTACAGAATTTTTTTAAAATTGGTTTGATTTGGTTTTATTTTGGTTTGGCCTCCCAGCTCATGCATCATTCTTTGGCCGAGAGGTTACACAGGGCCGGATTTTGCCAGCCGAGACAAGTTGCGGGCGGGACTGCTGTCCCCAGTGACATATGATGAACCCACACTATTGTCCCCTGATTGGCCTTGTTAACTGGGCTTACCGACCAATTAAGGGAATGCCGGTGACAGATGACGTCAGCGTATGACACTTCATCTGTCGAAACATTTTTGACAGTTCAATTGTCAGCATTTGACAGCTTTGAGAAGCTGCCAAACACTGACAATCTCTGTTCTAAGGTGAGCAAAGGCTTACCAAGACCTCTCTCCTCAGCAGAAAGCAGATGGCTGCTGCATCTGAGAACGCAGCAGCCATTCTGTCATCTCTGCCATTGAGATGAGACACCTCCGGATCCCCAGAGGTTGAAGCCTGCAGGAAGAAGCAAAAGTAAAGAAACTTTTTCCAAAACTTAACACTCACCTCTCATACTTACCTGTCCACACTTGCACCCATCACTCACCTCTACAGCTGACATTTCGACCCCTCTCACCCCTACAGACCCACTGCTCACCTGGCGAGGTTCGCAGCTGTTGGGAAGCCCGCACTTGCAGGTCTAAAATGGGGAAAAGCCTGAAAACTGCCTGTTAACTACCTGTTAACAGGCAGTTAATGGGCTCTAATCCCCTTCCCGCCTCGGGGAGCTGGGTCCCTGCGCGACTTGGGGACCCGCCTCCCGGGAAGATGGCGCGGAGGCGGGCTGGGAGCGGGGTTGGTACCTGCTCCCATTTTCTACCATTTTCCCGGCATTCCCGCCTCCAAACCCGCCTCCTCAGGACTGGGAAAATCCAGCCATAGAATCTACAGCACAGAAACAGGCCATTCGGCCCAACTGGTCCGTGCCAGTGTTTATGCTCCACACCAGCCTCCTCCCACCCCTTTTCATCTCACTCTATCAGCATATCCCTCTATTCCTTTTTCCCTCATGTGATTATCTAGCTTCCCCTTAAATGCATCTATGCTATCCGCCTCCACCACTCCCTGTGGTAGCGAGTTACACATTCTCACCACTCTCTGGGTAAAGAAGTTAATTGAAGAGGTTGGGCAGATGATTTACTCCCAGGACCACACCAATGTCAACATTGAATCTGGATGAGGATATACTAAGTGGCTCGCCCTACAAATTGTCCCCTCCATGGGTGGTAGCACCCTCTCTGAGAGCAGGACTGATATGGGGAGCATTGGAAAAAAAGAAAGAGTTGCATTTCTATAGCGCCTTTCACAACCACTGGATGTCCCAAAGTGCTTTACAGCCAATGAAGTACTTTTTGAAGTGTAGTCACTGTTGTAAACGCAGCAGCCAATTTGCACATAGCAAGCTCCCACAAACAGCAATGTGTTAATGACCAGATGATCTGTTTTAGTGTTGTAGATTGAAGGACAAATATTGGCCAGGACACTGGGGATAACTCCCCTGCTCTTCTTCGAAATAGTGCCATGGGATATTTTATATCCAACAGAGTGGGCAGACGGGGCCTCGGTTTAACGTCTCATCTGAAAGACGGAACCTCCGACTGTGCAGCACTCCGTCAGCGCTGCGCTGGAGTGTCAGCCTAGCTTTATGTGCTCAAGTTTGTGGAGTGGGACTTGAACCCACAACCTTCTGACTCAGAGGCGAGGGTGCTGCCCACTGAGCCACGGCTGACACTCTTTGCTATTGGCAAATCTCCTATCCTTTCACTCTGTTGCATGAAATGTTGGAGCACCAGCAAAATGTGAAGGGTCACTTCAGTTGAAAAGATAGGTAGCTGCTAGAAACAGGCCTTTCAATAGAAAGCTCATCAATAATGCAACAAATCAATATCAAACCCTTCCTCTGCCTTCTCTGCAAACATGCTGTGTAATATGCAAATCTAATGAATCCGCAGTAAGGTTCAGGAGAGGCCCCTGTCATCAAGCAGTGAGAGGTAATTTAGAGAGGGATGAGCTCTCCAATTGTTTCCAAATATGGATTTCGGGTCAGTCAACTCCAGTTAAGTGTGATCTTGATGCAAAGGCAGCATTCATTGAGTCTGCGGTGTCACAGCCAATCACACTGTCGAGAATTTGTGATTTAAGCAGGGCGTTTTCCTACCTTCCAAAAGTGACTGCATTTCAAAAATACTTCATTGGCTGTAAAGTGCTGTGGGAGGTCCTGAGATGGTGAAAGGTGCTATAGAAACGCACGTTGTCTTTCTCTCTCTCTCTCTCTCTCTCTCTTGCTTTGTATATCATGTGGAACAAAGCCTGAAATGTTCCCTTTTAAATAAATAATAATGGACAGCAAATGCTATGGATCTGAAATTAAAAGCTGAAAACGCACAGGCAATAATTTGGGTCTTTTCAGAATACGGACACCTGCCGATGTATCCTGCCCTCTTCTTTTGCAATCGCAAAATATTGCGGATGCTGGAAATCTGAAATGACAACAGGAAATGCTGGAAACACTCAGGGCTGGATTTTGATTGAGGAGGTGTGTAGGAGGCGGGACTACAACTTTCAGGGTTGTAGTCCCGCCTCCATCGAGTTGTGGCCAACCCACGCGATTTTCACTTGATTGACTTTGTTGAGCCCGCCCAGCGGGCTCAGCAGGCCAATTAAGGGCCACCCAGCAACAGGTGACGTCACAGATTGATATTTCATCTGTCAAGAGCTTTTGACAGATGAAATATCAGCATTTGACAGCACTGACAATCTGTACTCCAAGTTAATTCCTTCCTCTCAGGCTGATTTAGAGATCTCCCCGGAACAGAAAGCAGAGGCTGCAACTTTTGACAGCTCGCGGCCATTCTGCTTTCTGTGCCGGTGAGATGAGGGACTCCCGAGACCTGAAGGAAGGAAGGCTGTAAAGGTAAGTAAAACTTCTTTAAACACTTTACACACACCAAACACACTTACCTCTGCACTCATGCACCCATCACTCACCTGAACACCGGACATCTCGAACCCTCCAAGCCCTTCAGCCCGACGGTCCGCCTCGCTAACTTGGCGTGGTTTGTGTTGAATCCGTGATTATTAAAGTATGGTGTTTTCCAATAACTAGACAGAGGCTGTAAATTAACAATCAACAGGTGTTTACTGGAGGAGGGTAGTCTCAAGACTAACAGTACAGATGCCTGCTCAAGGCTTATATACAGGTGTGGTCACTGCCGGTACTACAGTATACAGGAGCTGTAAAAGTAGTTCTCTCTTAAAGGTACATACACTACAGTTTGGAGCCATCGGGAATCCCACACTTCAGCAATAAAAATAGGGATTAGGCTAAAAACTGCCTGTTAACTACCTGTTAACAGGCAGTTAATTGGCACTAATCCCCTTTCCGCCTCGGGGGGGCGGCTCCCAGCACAGGTCGGGTATCCGCCTCCTTTGAAACTGGCATGGAGGCGGGTTGGGGGCGGGATGGGTTTGGGACCCCCGATTTCGAGATTTTAACCCCCCACACGCCTCCAAACCCGCCTCCACGGCCCAATGAAAATCCTGCCCTCAGCGTCTGTTTCTCTCTCCAGGGACGCTGCCTGACCTGCTGAGTGTTTCCAGTATTGCCGGTTATTATTTCACTTGTTTTGCAGACGTGGACAGACCTGCTTTGCATTTCCAGTAATTTTCTGCTTTTATTTTCATTTTTTTCTTTTGAAGCCCAGCTGCACAACACAACATACTGTCGCGGCCGCCGGTTTGCAGTTTTCAGGAGACAATGAATGGATTCGCAGGATAAAATGCCCCCAAGACCCTGATCCCCCACAGAATGAACACGAAATCTGACTTTTTTGGCCTAGAAATTCGCATCGGGCGGCGACGCGAATCGGGCGGCGTAGGATCGGCCGCCCGTTATACGCTGCACCTGGTATTCAGCTCCACTGCAGTCACTGCTACTGAATATTGGGCGCTGCGTATACCGGGCGGCTGATCCGACAGGGCCCGCTTTATGTCGCCGCCCGAGATGATTTTCTAGGCCACCGAGTTACCAGAACCGATAGCCCTGATTACCAGCAGTCAGAATGGTGCAAGGCAATCGGCAAAAGCCTGGTAACAATCCTCAAATCCCGGCTGATAAAAACAGAATCTCAGTTATTGTCAGCAATGACCTGCAGTCACAATGTGCCTGGGGATGTGCTATTATACACTAATCGGAGTCTAATCATTTTGTTTAGACTCAGTAGCTGAGTGCATTTAAATAGACTATGCTGCAATGATTCGTAAATTGGCTGAAATTTGTAAAATTAAAAAAAAACTTTATTCATCGCTATTTCTTGAGAATAGATCGTGCAGGGTGCAATCATCTTTGTGTGAGTGAAAATTAATTCCTATTCAGGTACTGGCACCTGATAAAAGACAACAGATTTCTTTATAAGTTAGAAAAAACCTTTGTAGGAAACTCTTTATTATTCGGCACCAACGGGGCCGGCGTGGTGCTGGTTTATCAAAAAGTCCGGATTACAGAGAGGTTTAGTTTAAAAGGTACGAGAGCTCCGTACACAGCAACAAATCCAGGCTTCCCTGTTGCTTAGCAACATGTGCAGGAACTCCGGCCACAGACCAAGCGTCCTGTTGCCCAAGTGCACAAACCCCAGCTACACAGCCACAGATCCAGGAACTGCCACTAATATGAAGTAAAACTTACCTGAACCTACTCCTGAATTTTGCCGGTTAACAGAGGTTTCTGGTTATTTAGGTGCCGGTTAAAAGAGAGTTTCCTGTAAATCACTGGTTCAGCCCCAGCTGGAGTATTGTGTCCCATTCTGGGCACCGTACTTTGGGAAGGATGTCAAGGCATCGGAGAGGGTGCAGAGGAGATTTCCTAGAATGGTACCGGGGATGAGGGACTTCGGTTACGTGGAGAGACTGGAGAAGCAGGGGTTGTTCTCCTCAGAGTAGAGAAGGTTAAGGGGAGATTTAATAGAGGTGTTCAAAATTATGAGGGGTTTTGATAGAGTAAGTAAGGAGAAACTGTTTCCACTGGCAGGAGGGCAGAGAACGCAAATTTAAGGTAATTGGCAAAAGAACCAGGGGGGAGATTAGCAGAAATTTTACGCAGCTAAGAGCTGGAATGCACTGCCTGAAAGGTGGTGGAAGCAGACAATTAACATTAGTAAGAATTTATTTATTTGGGAATGCTCTGCAATAACACCTGACCGCAATACTAATACGTGGGAAATGATTTCCACTATTACGCAGTTATGGCCTCTTAGTAAGGAATCCAAACAAATCCAGTTTTGTTAATGCTCCTTCAACATGATTTCACAACTGAGAGTTTCCACACATAATTTCTGATTCGAAGCATTGGCACAAATTTAAGGTAGTTGGCAAAAGAGCCAGCAGGGAGGTGAGGAGATTATTTTTTACGCAGCGAGTTAGAATCTGGAATGCGCTGCCTGAAAGGGCGGTGGAAGCAGATTCAATAGTGACTTTCAAAAGGGAATTGGATAAATACTTAAAAAGGAAAAGTTTGCAGGGGCTCTGGGCAATGTTCCCGTTAAGGTGCACAGCCGTGCAGCGGTCTGGTGGTCACGCGCATGCCGGATACGAGACTCCCAAAACAAGCGCTCTACTCGGAGCTCCGACATGGCAAGAGAGCCCGAGGTAGGCAGAGGAAACGCTTCAAGGACACCCTCAAAGCCGCCTTGAAAAAGTGCAACATCCCCACTGACACCTGGGAACCCCTGGCCCAAGACCGCACAAAGTGGAGGAGAAGCATCCGGGAAGGCGCCGAACACCTCAAGTCTCTTCGCCGGGAGCAAGCGGAAGCCAACTGCAAGGAGCGCACGTCAACCCAAGCACCCCACCCACCCGCCCCTTCAACCACCGTCTGCCCCACCTGTGACAGAGACTGTAGGTCCCGCATTGGACTCATCAGTCACCTGAGAACTCATTTTTAATGTGGAAGCAAGTCATCCTCGGTTCCGAGGGATTGCCTAAGAAGAAGAAAACTCCCCGGCATTTAAATGGAAAAACCGCCCATGTGCAGAAATCTGAATGGGCCGTGCAGGCTGTTAAAGGGGCCGCGCACCCAAAAAAAAGTTAGAGAGCGCATCGGCTACGGAAACAGAGCAGGGCAGTGGGACTCATTGGACAGCTGTTTCAAAGAGCTGGCACAGGTGCGATGGGCCGAATGGCCTCATTCTGTACTGTGTGATTCTATGACCCCAATCTTGACTGGGATGGGATTTCTGAGCCGGGGCGGAGGGAGGGAGGAATTGTTTTCAGGAAACCCGGATGTCTGGGTCTTCCCGCGCGCTGTGGAGTTCTGACAGCGCGCGGCTTTCTTTTTAACAGCAGGTTTCCCGCCCGGAAGCAAGTCTGATTGACAAGCTTGACTCCCTGTCCTGCGGGGAACGCTCCGGAGGAGGCTGCCGGTCGGGAGCAGGTTAGGGAGCCTGCAGCTGGCTTAGCGATAGCATAGGGGTGGGGGATTCCAGATCTTGCGGGATGGTGGGGGGGGGGGGTGGGCTCCGATCTTCAGGGGGTTGCCATCCTGGAATAGGGTCCGATCCTGGAGAGGGATTCAATCCTGGAAAGTTTCCTTAAACCTTATAAAGGGCTAGACTAATTCACGGAATAAGATAAAAAATGATGTTGGAGCAATGCACAGTATCATCAAATCCCTCCCCTCATTTCTTTCTTTTTGTAGATATCTCGCCATAAGGTACCCCTTGAAATCCCGAGATCTCCGCACGCCACGAAATGCCACAGCTGCCATTGCTGTAATCTGGGCATTGTCAGTCATCTTGGCTGGACCATACTTGAGCTACTACCAGATTGTCCACTACAATGGAATACCCATCTGCGTGCCAATATGGGAAGACAAGAGGAGAAAGATCATGGATGTTTCCTCTTTTGTTTTTGGCTATATCATACCAGTTACAATCCTGAGTCTTGCCTACGCCAGAACAATCAAGTACCTGTGGACATCAGTGGACCCCATTGAGACCATCTCAGAGTCCAAGAGAGCCAAGCGGAAGGTGACCAAGATGATAATCATTGTTGCTGTGCTCTTTTGCCTCTGTTGGTTGCCCCACCATGTAGTTATCATGTGCTTCTGGTTTGGCTACTTCCCATTCAATAAAGCAACTTACGCCTTCAGGCTTATCTCACATTGCATGTCCTATGCCAACTCCTGCCTCAACCCCATCGTGTACGCTCTGATATCGAAGCATTTTCGGAAGAGATTCAAACAGGTCTTCACTTGCCTCCTGAAGAAGAAAACTGCCAATAAAGTCCATGTTGTCCACGTGGCCAATATGGTGACTGGGTTCCACCCTGCCACGACTGAGATCTCCCAGATAAACGAAGAAAACTGCAAAGTCGGGCAGTCCGCCCGGGTGGAGAGCAACATGGTACGTAACGAGCCAAGAGTTAGCCTGAGGCACGAAGCTCTACATTATCCCTAAACCAACAAATCTGTAGAGGTTTTGTTCTGATGGTATTTCAAAACAGATCACTGGCACATTCAAGGATTCACGTAGGTGGAATCTGGTGCATGGTAAGGATTGGTCATTCGTAGTTTATTTTTTGATGGAACCAACTACCTTGGTTAAAGCAAGTTTCCATGATGATTGCGCTGTATGAAGAAATACTTCTGACATTTTCAGAAACAGTTGCGACCTTGGGATCATCTAAACTGAAGAGCCTATTAAACAAATCTCTCTCCCACCAATAATTGGGCACTTGCGATGGCATTTCATGCACGTGAGTGTTTTTAATAATGTAGGCACGGAAGTACCTTTCCGCTAAGTGGCTTGTTGCTTGTGACTGCTCATCATTTTAGGACTTTCACTAGCCTCTAATACACCACTGCCAGAAACAGTGGGAACTTTCAGTTTCTTCAACCTGCTTCATAAGGAGATATTCCGTGCAATCCGTGCTTTGTTCTGAGTGCATTGGCTGTCGGGCAGCTCCATGTATTTTAGTGAAGTATCATTTTAGAAAACAGAAGTACAGGAAACTCTTTTTTTATCCGGCACCGACGGGATCGGCGTGGTGCCGGTTTATCAAAAAGTCCGGATTACAGAGAGGTATAGTAAAAGGTACGAGAGCCCCGTACACGGCCACAGATCCAGGCGTCCCTGTTGCGTAGCAACAGGTGCAGGAACCCCGGTTACACAGCCACAGATCCAGGAACGGCCACTAATATGAAGTAAAACTTACCTGAACCTACTCCTGAATTTTGCCGGTTAACAGAGATTTCCGGTTATTTAGGTGCCGGTAAATCGAGAGTTTCCTGTATTTCATTGATTTTTTTTTCAATTTAGTGTTTCAGAAATAAATGTTTCAACTTTACCAAAATGTTACTCAGTTCTGACCTGGGAGGAAGGTATGAGAGAATGTTGATTTCTATTGCGCTATTTTTTAGAATTTTAACATAAGTTTATTCCCACTGTGCATTGTTGCTATAATGTTGCTACGTCCCTGCCAATGTGATGCCTTGAAAAAATCCTAAGCTCTATTTCTACCTTTATAAAGATGGTTTCATGCTGTAATATCTATAAAGAAAGCTTTAGAATTTGGTGAGGCTGTAAACATAAATAAAACTCTAAACCCTGCCAGTGGCTGGTATTCCTGTCTTTTTGGTACTGTAGTGTGACTTGTGCACAAATCCAGGCTGACACTCCCAGTGTAGTGCTGAAGGAGTGCTGCACTGTCGGAGGTGCTGTCTTTCGGATGAGATGCTAAACCGAGGCCCCATTTCCTCTCTCAGGTTGACGTATAAGATCCCACGGCCACTATTTCAAAGAAGAGCAGGGGAGTTCTCCCCGGTGTCCTGGGGCCAATATTTATCCCTCAATCAACATCACTAAAACAGATTATCCGGTCATTGTCAGAGTGCTGTTTGTGGGAGCTTGCTGTGTGCAAATTGCCTCCCGCGTTTCCTTCATTACAACAGCGACTACACTTCAAAAACTACTTCATTGGCTGTAAAGCACTTTGGGACGTCCTGAGGTCGTGAAAGGTGCTATAAAAATGCAAGTCTTTTTTGCGCGCGTGTTTGAGGATCGCTGTGCCAGAGCACTGAACAAGGTGATCTTTCTAGTAGGATAGCAAAATACTGCGGATACTGGAAATCCGAAATAACAACAGAAAATGCTGAAAAACTCAGCAGGCCAGGCAACATCCGTGGAGAGAGAAACAGAGTCGACGTTTCAGGTCGAAACCCTTCGTCAAGACAAGGGACAAAGTCTTGACAAAGGGTTTCGACCTGAAACGTTGACTCTATTTCTCTCTCCACAGATGTTGCCTGGCCTGGTGAGTTTTTCCAGTATTTGCTGTTGTTATTTCGATCTTTCTAGTAGGTTTGGGAGTTTAACCATGTTAAGTCTGTGTGTTATAGTGATAATTACTACACAGACTACAAGAGTAAATTCAACAGGTCTTTACTGGTTGGAGGTCGGGACTATACTGAACACAATATTAATACACAGTGCTTATATACCGGTGTGGTCACCACCGGTATTACGTATACAGCAGCCAGAGAAAGTAGTACATCTCTTAAGGTGGAACAGGCTTAAGTTCTCTTAAGGTGGAACAGGTTACATACACCACAATCCTCCCTTTTTAGCTTAACAGTCATATCCCCATTTAACATAACATAATAACATATATACATATATAACTTCAGGTATAACAGTTCAAAGGTTCAGTCTCTCAGGAGGCTTTCTGATGCGGCTTGGATAACGCCTCTCAGTAGTCTCTGATTCTTGTTGTTGGGGTGCCTCCTCTATTTGGTTTCCAATGTATTGGGTGTCATCATCATCAAGTACATTCCCTGCCGAGGTAGATGCCTCAGGTTCATTAACGTCTTCCACAGTTGTCTCTGTCACAACCATGGGTTCGACCCTTGCTCTCGACTCTACCAGTTGATCCGCATGACGCCTTATCACATTATGACCAATATCTACTGTGTACATCAGAGGTCCTTGTCTGGCCCAAATTGTTCCGGACTGCCATTTTTCGTTTCCATAGCCCCTTGCCAACACTGGTTGTCCTACGTCGAAAGTTCGAGTGGTCTTGTTGTTAATATGCCGAAACTGTTTGTTTTCCACTTCCCTCCGCACATTTGGTTTTAACAAGTCCAACTTGGACCGCAACCTCCTGTTATAAAACATCATGGCAGGACTTTGGTTAGTCACTGCATGATCGGCGTTTCGATATGACATCAGGAACTTGTCGACCTTGTGTTGCAGCGGAATCTGATCATCGTTCATGGCCTTAATTGCCTTTTTGAATGTCTGGACAAATCTTTCAGCCAACCTGTTTGTCGCCGGATGATATGGGGCAGAGGTATAATGTTTTACTCCATTCTTCTTTAAGAATTGTCGGAATTCTTCCGATACAAACTGTGGTCCGTTGTCCGAACAGATCTGTTCTGGCAATCCGTTCCTTGCGAATATTGTTCTTAACACCGCAATTGTCTTTTCTGAAGTAGTGGTATTCATCTTGATGACTTCTGGCCATTTGGAATGTGCGTCCACCGCGATTAGGAACATGGAGTCCATGAATGGACCAGCAAAGTCAATGTGTACGCGTTGCCATGGGGCTGAAGGCCATTCCCATGGGTGTAGCGGTGCTATCGGAGGTGCATTTTGCACTTTTTGGCACCCAGAGCAGCTTTTCGTTAACTCCTCAATCTGTTGGTCAATACCCGGCCACCATACATAAGCCCTAGCAAGACTTTTCATTTTAACTCCCCCCAGATGACCTTCATGCAGTTCGTTTAAAACTCTTTCCCTTAACTTGGGAGGAATAATCACTCTTGTCCCGTACATCAAGGTACCATGGCAGACGGACAGCTGGTCTCGCCTTGCCGAAAATGCCGGTAACAGAGGATCACCCCGTGTTGGCCATCCTTTCACTGTCACCTCGTAGACTCTGGACAGTGTCGGGTCGTTCCTGGTTTCTCTTTCAATACTTGCATTGGTGACTGGTAAACACTTGATGATGGTCGAATGAAATAACTCAACAGGGTCAACTTTCGTCGTGTCTTCTTCTTCAGGTAGCGGCAGGCACGACAGCCCATCAGCATTGCCATGCTGCTTCGTACCTTTGAATTCTATTTGATATTGATGTGCCCCTAGGAAAAGAGACCATCTCTGGAGACGCTGCGCTGTCATCACCGAAACACCCTTCTTAGGGTTAAAAATGGATACCAACAGTTGATGGTCTGTCAGAAGTGTGAATTTTTGGCCCTGCAGGTAATGATTAAACTTCTTCACTCCCCATACAAGGCTAAGAGCCTCCCTATCGATCTGCGCATAGTTGCGCTCAGCGGAGGTCAATGATCTGGATGCAAACGCGACTGGCCTTTCCGTGCCATTTGGCAACTTGTGTGAGAGTACTGCCCCAATACCATATGGAGAAGCATCACAAGCCAACCGAATAGGCAGTGTCGGGTTGAAGTGAGCCAACACTTCCTCTGAGGTGATCAATTCTTTGCTTTTGCGAAATGCCTTCTTACAGTTTTCGCCCCATTCCCATGGTACCCCTTTCTGTAAAAGAGCGTTTAACGGGTGCAGTACCGTGGATAGATTTGGCAGAAATTTATGGTAATAGTTAATTAATCCTAGAAACGACCTCAACTGAGAGACATTCTCCGGAGCGGGAGCCTTTACAACTGCCTCAATCTTGTCAGGAGACTTATGAAGCCCCTCCCGGTCAATGACATGGCCACAGTACGAGATCCGCTTCTGGAAGAACTCACATTTCTGCCGATTTACTCTAAGTCCATACTCTTTCAGTCTGTTGAGCACCAGTTCCAAGTTTGCGAGATGTTGTTCATCACCATCACCTGTGATCAGAATATCGTCCAGGTAACATTGTGTGCCTGGAATTCCCTGTAATACCTGCTCCATGGCCCTCTGCCAAATTGCTGGAGCCGATGCCACTCCAAAAACCAGCCTATTGTACCGGTACAACCCTCGATGCGTGTTGATCGTGAGGTATTGGCGTGACTCTTCCTCAACCTCCATCTGCAAGTACGCCTGCGCCAGGTCTATCTTGGTGAAGTGTTTCCCGCCAGACAATGAAGCGAAAATATCCTCAATCCGTGGAAGCGGATACTGCACCGTGTGAAGCACCGGATTAACGGTGATTTTGAAGTCTCCACAGATGCGAACCTTCCCTGGATCTCCTGGCTTGTTGCTCGCAGGACGTTTCATAATGGGAACAATGGGCGTAGCCCACTCACTCCAATCTACCTTAGACAGTACACCTGAACGTTCTAGTGCTTCCAGTTCCGCTTCAACAGTAGGTCGTATTGCATAGGGTACCGGTCTGGCTTTAAAAAATTTTGGTTGTGCATGTTCATCAATCTTGATGTGTGCCGTAATTCCTCTCAGTGTTCCCAGTCCCTGCTGGAACACCTCTTTAGCATCATCCAATATTCTGGACAATCGTTTAGGTTTGACATCTGTTTCCCCGGAATCTACCATTAGTGCCTTCAAGGAGTGCCAGTCCATATTCATTTTCCTAATCCACTCCCGTCCTAGTAGTGGTGGACCTCCTTCAGGTAGCACATATAAGTCCATTACTTGGCTTTCTTTGCCCTTGTGGACCACTTCTACCTCTATTTTTCCGATGGGGTACACTCTTTGCCCCGTGTATGTTTTCAATATAATCTCCGTATCTGTTAAGTCTGTGTGTTATAATGAGAATTACTACACAGACCACAAGAGTAAAATTTAACAGGTCTTTACTAGTCGAAGGTCAGGGCGGAACTGCCCAATAAATCATTACACAGCACTTATATACCGGTGTGGTCACCACCGGTATTACAGTATACAGCAGCCAAGATAAAGTAGTGCAACTCTTAAAATAGTTCTCTTAAAGGTGGAATGGTTCTCTTAAAGGTGGAACGGTTACATACACTACAATCCTCCCTTTTTAGCTTAACTGTATACATTCCCCATTAGACATAACATCATAACATATATACACAACTTCATGTAAAAACAGTTCACAGATTCAGTCTCTGAGGCGGCGCCTCCTGCGCCTCCTGACTCGGTCCGGATAACGCCTCGGTGGTGTAGTAGTTTTCGGTGGTGTAGTAGGTTCTTGTTGCTGGAGTGACCCATCTAATAGTCCTTCACTGGACTTAACAGCTTGAATTTTCGTAACTTCAGAACCAGCATTGTTGACTTCTAAAGGCTCGAGTACCTTGGGAAGTTTTTCTGCTTCCAGACTGATTTGGCTCAGTTCGGAGGGACCACGTGCGTGACCTGGTAGGGGTGATAATGGTTCAGATGAGTCATCATCTTCATCATCATGGGACAGCTCACATGAATATACTAGATTGCTGTCCTCCTCAGTATCTACATCCTCCAAATGTTTTATTATTTCTATTTTTGGAGCTTCAACTGTGAGTGTGGCTGTGGTCTGTGCATTACTTGATTTGCAGCTATATTCACCAGAGTCTTTGGGTGTGAGGTTTGTAATGGTAAGTTCTATCACATTCTTATTTTGTTCAAATTTGTATTGGTCAGAAGATTCGATTAAGCTCTGGTCTTTGTACCATCTGACCATCTTGGAAGTAGGTGTAAACTCACAGCTCAAAGTAGCAGAATGCTTCTCTCCCACTGTAATGTTCTGTAGTTCTTTGACTACCTTTGACGGAGGCTCTTTAATCGTCAGCCTCGCCTCAGATTTTGATTTCCCTGCAATAAACTGCAGCAAGCCGGTCATCTTACAAGTTGTTTTTTTCAGAGTGAGACGATGAATAGTGCCACGATGCTCAATGTCCACATCTTCAGAAGCATGAAGAATTTCACCATTTAGTATCCATTTTGGAGGCTTCACGTCAGCAACTGAAAGCTCACACTCAAGAATGGCGTCACTTGGCTCTGTCACTTCCACATCACATCTGGGTTTAATGATGGCAATCGATTGCTCTTCTACATATAACTTTGCCGTGCTTTGGTCATCTATGGCATCGCACATGTAGTTGCCTTCATCTTCAAAAGCGACATTATTAATAACGAGCTTCCTGTACACACCTTCACTCACAATCTCATATTTATTACTGGGATGAATCTCTTTGTCTTTGTAATACCACTTGACAGCAGCATTTGGCCTGGAAACCTTGCATTCGAAAATGACACGATGTTTCTCCATGCCAATCTTCTCTCTTAAGGGTTTCACAATTTTAACTGGCAATTCTTTAATTCGAAGCAAAGCTCTGGAAGTAGCGCTTTCAGCAACAACCTTGATCTCTGCAGCATCTTCAGTTTTTGTCTCTGCCACCAATTCCCTGAGTGGCTTATTACTGCTGACACTGCTTGTAAAGTCTGTGGGTTGTACTGTTAATAACGACACAGACTTCAGGAATAACAAACAAACAGGTCTTTACTATTCGAAGGTCAGGGCGAATCTGCCCCAGCAATCCTGCCACAACACTTATATACTGGTGTGGTCACTGTCGGTATTACAGTATACAGAAGCCAAACAAGTAGTGCCACACCTAAAGTAGTTCTCTTAAAGGTGAACGGTTACATACAATAGTTTCCTTAAAGGTAGACGGGTACATACACTACAATCCTCCCTTTTTAGCTTATTACTTACAGAGTCCCATTAACATACATATCTTCAACTTCATATAAAACACTTTACAGATATAATCTCGGTGGGAAACAGTTCACAAAGTCAGTCTCTGCGGGAACAGTTCACAGATTCAGTCTCCGACCTTGACTTGGTCCGAACAACATCTCTTTGGTGTAGCCGGTTCACATGGATAGTGTGACTCCTCCATAGCCTTTCCCTTGACGTAACAGCTTGAACTTTCGTCCTGTTGAACCGGCAGTGCCGACTTTTATAACCAACTGGCTGTCTTGATAATTTCCCACTTTTCAACTAATTTAGCTCCTTTCGTAGGTCCCCTCCTGAGCTGGTAGAAGTGATAATATTTTAGATAGTTATTGTCTTCTGCCTCTTCTTTTTCTTTTCTGCCTTTTTGAGACTCTCGGGGCTCCTTTCTCGGCTGCCAGCTGTAGCGCCACCAACTCTCTATGTTCCTTAGACCTTAAGTGTTTCATCCTGATTTCAGCACTTTGGGAGTTTTCCTCACAAACTGGGCAGACCAGATCCTCGTAATATTCAGTGTCACTCAACAGGTCATGGTAATATTCGGGGTCGTCCTGAGTTAGGCCAGCGAGAGGGCCTTCTACTTCCTCCTTACCCATCTGGACGTTAGCCGACTGTGGTTCCTTCCCTAGACATCTTTCTTGAAAAGACTTCCTCATACATTCATATTCATCACGCTCTTCCTGGGTTGTCTGCCATTCCTTCACTACTGTCCTCATTTGTGAGTTCAATACCTTCCCTTCCATCGGGGATTGCGTTATCCGGCTATTTACTCCTTCTACTGGAGTAGCTGTTTCCCCATTCTTCTGTTCAATTTGACGTAATTCAGCGTCCTTTTGGCATCCTTGTAAAAGCTGTGTTGCCACCTCAGCTATCTCCATCCCTTTTGGAAGCTCCGAATTCCTTCCCTTTGAAGCCTGAAGCTCGTGTTCCCCTTGTGGAGTCTTGTCACTCCGCCTGTGAAGGAGTTGGCTGGTCGTTAACTCTTCCCCGGGGACACTGTGGATCAGCTTCTTCTCTATTTCATCCACCTTTCCCTCTGGTGCTTGGGTTTTAAGCGCTCGAAGAAGTTGCGCCTTGATGCTCTCTAGCTCCAATTCAGGGGCCATTCTTCCAGTCTCTGTTTCTCTTCCAGTTGCCTTTCCTTCCACTGCCCGGATTCCCAATTGACTATGTTCTTCAAGTTGTTGAACCCTGGTCATTTCCGCCTCATATTTGTCTTGGGTTTCCTTCAGTACTTTTATGAATTCTTGAACCTCTTGGATTCCATGTTCTGCCATGTCTTCCACCTCCAATTTTTCATCGATGGATGGAATCTCTACCGATGAGTCTGTCTTGGCCTGGAGCTCCTCAAACATTTCCTGCATCCTTTGGACTTCTTGCTCATGTTCAACCTTTAGTTGCTCATATGCTTTCACTAAAACTAGCTTTTCGGAGGTTGCCGAGTTAACCCCCTCCAGAATTGTAGCCTGGGCCTGTTCATACTGTTCTTTCAACTTCTTACACTCTGCTTGTAAGGAGTCGTAGAGAGGAACTGGGATAAAATCCTGGCTGCCTGAAGATTCCTCTTCATTTGTTTCGTTCTGCAAATATTCTAACTCTTGAACAGCATCAGGGAGATGTGATCGATACTTAGCCATGATGGCCCTATGGTCGCTCTCAGCTTGAGCTAGCTGCCTCTGTTGTCTTTCCAGGTTCTCCCATTCGGTGTCCCAGAATTGTTCCATTGTTTTCATCTCTTGTACGAGACGGTAACTCAACTGTTCTAATTGTTGTTGTATTTTGCGATACGTTTGAGTCCGGGCTCTGTGTTCTTCCGTCGTGGATAAGTCCTTAACGTGGACAGGCTCAGAATTCTCTGTCAACCTGGAGTTCTGCTCTGAAGCTTTATCCTTCTCGGTAGCATAAGCCTTTATGCCTGTCTTCGTTTTCTCCACCATAGTCGGCAAGTCCATTTCAGCCTTATCTTCCATATTTGAGTTAGTCTTATCGTCATCCGTTCCAGAATCTGAGCTGATTGCTCGTACCGAGTCCTCACTCGTGATGGCTTTTAGATAGTGCCATTCCATGTCTATTTTCTTAATCCACTCCCGTCCTAGAAGTGGTGGTCCTCCCTCAGGTAATACGTACAAGTTCATTCTTGGGTGTTCTTTACCCCTCTCTCTCACCTTGACTCTTATCTTCCCCATGGGGTATACTTTATGCCCCGTGTATGTCATAGAGTTTTACAGCACAGAAAGAGGCCCTTCGGCCCATCGTGTCTGTAATACGAACTTGGTATTCCTTAAGGGTATGTGAGAGAATAGCCGGTGGTAGTCCCTTCGATTGATGACTGATAGAGCTGATCCAGTGTCCAACTCCATTCTTACTTGGACTCCAGCTATTCTTAGCATGACCCAGATAGTTTGTAGATCAGCTTCCCTCCCTACATTGTGAATTCTCAGACTACCCAGCTCCTGGTTGTTTGGGTCTGAGTCTGAATTCTGTTCGTCTGAACTCTTCTCAGCCACCTTGTGTACCTTGCTGTACTTTTCTTGTGGTGGCTTCCTTTGGTTGTTGGTCTTCTTCCCTGACCGGCATACCTTTGCGATGTGACCCAGTTTGCCACATTTCCTACATTCTTGGTTCTTAAACCAGCATTGATTCTGGTCATGCATTGTCTTCCCACAACGATAGCATTTTGTTGTATTCGAGGTAATTTGGTCCACCCCGAGTGCCGCCGCCTTCAGCTGCATTTCTGCCGTTCCTTTCGCTGCAGCTTCGTGCGATGCAGCTATAAGAACAGCCCTGTCTAGTGTGAGGTCGTTCTCTTCCAGTAGTCGCTTTTGCGTCCCTTCTTTGGACAATCCACATACGAACTTGTCTCGCAGTGCCTCTGTCAGATTCCCTCCGAACTGGCAGTATTTCGCCAGCCTACGCAGTTCGACCAAGTATTCCGCGTTACTTTCATCTTTCCTCTGCGTTCTTGCATAGAATTTGAAACGTTCAGCCAGCATCAACGGTGTGGGGTTCAAGTGGTCCTTCAGCACAGCCACAATCTCTTCGAAAGTCTGATCCGCCGGTTTATCTGGTGCTATTAGATGCTTCAAGAGCCCGTATGTTTTTGCCCCCATCGAGTTTAGCAATGTTATCGCCTTGTCGTCTTCCTCTATTTTGTTGGCTTCACAATAAATCTCTATGCGTTCCACATACGTGGCCCAGTCTTCTATCTCAGAATTAAAATCGTTAATATTCCCTCGCTTAGGCATCTTTCTTTCCTTGGGAGCAGCACAAGTATTTCTTTAAGTATTCTTATTTATTTGTTTATTTCTAAGATGGCAGTTTTTCCCGCGAAAATGGCGGTTTCCCGCTCTTTCCTTCTCTCTCCGCCCACTTCAATGGCAGTTAAGATGGCGGTTTTCCCGCGAAAATGGCGGTTTCCCACTCTTTCCTTCTCTCCCCTTGCTCGGCTCTGTCTCTCTCTCCCGCTCGCATGGCTCTATCGGCGCTGGGTACACCCCGTTCACGGAGAACAGTTCAGCCGCTGGACTGGCTCTCGCGCAGTCTCTCTCCTCTTGCTCGGCTCTGTCTCTCTCTCCCCCACGTTCGGCTCTACCGGCGCTGGGTACCCCGTTGGCGGAGAACAGTTCAGCCGCTGGACTGGCTCTCGCGCAGCCTCCTTTGGTCGGCTCTGCCTCTCCCACACGCTCGGCTCCCGTTCGCCTCCCAGCCCTCACGCAGTCCGGTGCTTCCCTCCCCAGCTGCGGCTGAGTTTCTCTCTTCCCGCGCCTGCTCCCGGTCTCAGCGCTTCGTGGCTTCGGTCGCTGCCCGGCTTTTCCCGCCGATCGCGGTCCGGCTATCTCACGACGCCATTGGACCCGACTTCCTGACCAGCTCTGCTCCCCCTCGACCGTGGTCGAGTGCACAGCCCTTATCCTCCGGATTTCGTTACACTTTCCCCTACTCACAGTCTCCGCGGCCGCCTTGTTTCCTGCTGATCGGCTCACTCCGCACCGTGGTAGAAGGGTAGTCAGTGCCTGTTGCAGATGGAAGCTTTTGTTGCTAAAGTCTTCTTCCTTTCTATTGCTGCAGCCTCGTGTTTTCTCCCAGCATAACGACGAGGGCGGTTGCCTCTCTTCGACGCTCTTTAGTTGCTTTGGTAGTCTTGCCGCAGGGTACGATCGGACTCGTCGCCACTGTAAAGTCTGTGGGTTGTACTGTTAATAACGACACAGACTTCAGGAATAACAAACAAACAGGTCTTTACTATTCGAAGGTCAGGGCGAATCTGCCCCAGCAATCCTGCCACAACACTTATATACTGGTGTGGTCACTGTCGGTATTACAGTATACAGAAGCCAAACAAGTAGTGCCACACCTAAAGTAGTTCTCTTAAAGGTGAACAGTTACATACAATAGTTTCCTTAAAGGTAGACGGGTACATACACTACACTGCTCACAAAAGGGTGCTCTTTCTTCTTAGCTTTCCACTGATCGATGAATTTGACATATTCCCTTTCTTGCTCAGCTTTGATTCGTTTGGCCTCATCGCGCAGACGGTTTGTGTGTTCCTGCTCCACTTTCTCAATCAGCTGCTTCTGCTGTCTTCCCAGATTCTCCAACTCTGTGTCAAAGAACTTTTTCTTTGCATTCGTCTCTTGCTCAAAACGGCGAATCATTTGTTCTAATTGCTGTTGTAGTTTGAGATTGAGTTGAGTTTGAGCCCGGTGTTCCTCAGAAATGTGCATGTCTGTAGACTGGACAGACTCAGAATTCTCTGTCAAACTATGTTTTTGTTGTTGTTCAGTGGAATTCTGTTCTGATACTTTGTTCACTTCTGAAGCATTCATGCACTCCTTCGTTTTTCCATCATTAGTCTGCAAGTCCATTTTAGACTTGTCTTTGGCACATGGGCTGGTCTTAACATCATCAGTACCAGAGTCTGAGCTGATTGTCTTCACCGAGTTCTCACTCTCTGCTTTGTCACTGTCACTGCTGCATATGCCCTCATCCAGTACTCTGGACAATCGTTCAGGTTTGACATCTTTTCTTTTTCCGGAATCTACCATCATTGCTTTTAGGGGGTGCCAGTCCATATTTATTTTCTTGATCCACTCCCGTCCCAGAAGTGGTGGACCTCCCTCAGGTAGTACATATATGTCCATTCCTTGGTGTTCTTTGCCCTTGTGTCTCACCTTGACTTTTATCTTTCCGATGGGGTATACTCTTTGCCCCGTGTATGTCTGCAATACTATCTCCGTATCCCGTAGGGGAATATGTGTGAATAACTTTTTGTAATCTTGCTTATTCATGACCGTCAACGCCGATCCGGTGTCCAATTCCATCTTCACGTGGACTCCTGCTATCTGCAGTGTGGCCCAGATAGTTTGTCGGTCAGCTTCCTTACTCACATTGTGAATTCTCAGACTACCCAGTTCCTTGTTGTTGGAGTCTGAATCCGAATTCTGTTCATCCGAACTCTTCTCAGCCACCTTATGTACCTTTCTGTACTTTTCCTGCGGTGACTTTTTGTTGCTGGTCTTCTTTCCTGACCGGCATACTTTAGCTATGTGACCAAGCTTGCCACATTTTCTACATTCCTGGTCTTTAAACCAGCATTGGTTCTGATCGTGTGTTGTCTTTCCACAACGATAACATTTCGTTGTACCCGAAGCCATTTGATCTATGCTGAGTACCGCTGCCTTCAGCTGCATTTCCGCAGTGCCTCTCGCTGCGGCTTCGTGCGATGCTGCAATAGTGACAGCCTTATCAAGTATAAGATCATTCTCTTCAAGCAGCCACTTTTGGGTTCCTTCTTTCGACAATCCGCACACGAATTTGTCTCTCAGTGCCTCTGTCAGACTTTCCCCAAACTGACAGTATTTCGCTAGCTTACGCAGTTCAATTAAGTACTCCGCGTTGCTTTCCTCTTTCAGTTGCGTTCTCGCATAAAATTTAAATCGTTCCGCTAACATCAGCGGTGTGGGGTTCAAATGATCCTTCAGGACAGCAACAATATTAGCGAAAGTCTGATCCGCCGGTTTAGCTGGTGATAGAAGATGCTTCAATAGCCCGTATGTCTTTGCACCCATTGAGTTTAGTAAGGTTAGTGCTTTATCTTCATTTGATATTTTATTTGCCTTACAATATATCTCTATGCGTTCTACATACGTGGCCCAATCTTCAACATCGGGATCGAAATCGTTGATGTTACCACGCTTAGGCATCCTCGCAATCTTCTTGAGAAACAAAAAGAAATTCTTCTTTAACTTTTTGTTTTCAAAATGGCGGTTTCCCGCGCTTGTCTTCTTCCCCGCCTTTTTAAAATGGCGGTTTCCCGCGCTTGCCTTTCACCCCTGCTGGCTGTCTCTTGTCACTCCCACTCGCTCGGTCTCGGTCTCCCTCGCTCGCTCGGTCTCCCTCGCTCGCTCGGTCTCTTCTCTCTCCCGCTCGCTCGGTCTCGCTCGCTCGCTCGGGCTTTGTCTCTCCCGCTCGCTTGGGCTCTGTCTCTCCCGCTGGCTGTACTGGCGATTGCCGTATTGCTGCGTTCGCCCTCCCCAGCGGTTTTCAATTCGTGGCTCCCAGCCCCTCTTGCAGTCCGGTCCTTTCCCCCCCGGCTGCGGCTGAGTTCCCCGCGGGTTTTTTAATTTTTTTATTTTCTCCCGCGCCTCACGCTGTCCCTGTCGCTGCGCTTCGCGGCCTCGGTAGCTGCCCGGTCTTTTTCACCGGTCGCGGTCGAGCTCTCTCTCGACGCTGTTGCGTCTCCCAGCCCGCTTGCAGCCCGGTCTCTCACTCCGGCTGCGTTTGCATTCGCTGCGGTCTCTCACACCGGCTGCATTTGCATTCACCGCAGCTTCCGTGCCTTATGCTGCCCCAGTCTCAGCGCCTCTGGCCCCGACTTCTGTCCGGCTCTTTTCCCCGGCCGTGGTCGAGTTCTCCGCCCTTATATCCTCCGTTTTTTTATTTTCTCCCCTACTCACAGTCAACGTGGCCGACTTGCTGCTCGTCGCTGATCGGCTTACCCACCACCGTGATAGAAGGGATGATCACTGCCTGTTGCTGATGGAAGGCTTCGTGTCAGAAGTCTTCCTTTGCTCTGCAGACCCGAGTCTTTTCTCAGCAGAATGATGAGGGCGGATGCCTCTTCTCAACGCCCGTTAAACTGCCTTGGATGTATCTCTGCCGCAGGGTAGGATCGTACTCGTCGCCACTGTTAAGTCTGTGTGTTATATTGAGAATTACTACACAGACCACAAGAGTAAAATTTAACAGGTCTTTACTAGTCGAAGGTCAGGGCGGAACTGCCCAATAAATCATTACACAGCACTTATATACCGGTGTGGTCGGTATTACAGTATACAGCAGCCAAGATAAAGTAGTGCAACTCTTAAAATAGTTCTCTTAAAGGTGGAACGGTTCTCTTAAAGGTGGAACGGTTACATACACTACAGTATCCTGTAGGGGAATATGTTGGAATAACCTTCTGTAATCTTTCTTATTCATGACACTCAATGCCGATCCAGTGTCCAATTCCATTTTTACTTGGACTCCTGCTATCTGAAGAGTGACCCAAATTGTCTGGAGATCTGCATCCTTACCAACATTGTGTACTCTTAAGCTATCCAGTTCATTACTGCTAGCGTCTGAATCTGACTTCTGTTCGGTCAAACTGTTCTTTGTCACCTTGTGTACCTTTGCGTATTTTCCTTGTGGTGACTTTTTGTTGCTGGTCTTCTTTCCTGACCAGCATACTTTAGCTATGTGGCCAAGCCTGCCACACGTTCTGCATTCTTGGTTTTTAAACCAACACTGGTTCTGATCGTGCGTTGTCTTTCCACAACGATAACATTTGACAGAACTCAAACCCAATTTGTTTGTACCGAGTTCCGGTGACCGTAGCTGCATTACTGCCGTGCCTCTCGCTGCGGCTTCGTGTGCTGCTGCCATAGTGACCGCCTTCTCAAGCGTCAGCTCATTCTCCTCGAGCAGTCGCTTTTGTGTATCCTGTTTAAATAAACCACACACAAATTTATCTCATAGTGCCTCTGTCAGTCCCGTTCCAAACTGACAATATTTTGCTAGCTTACGTAATTCCATCAAATATTCAGCATTGCTTTCATTCTGCAGCTGCCTTCTGTCGTAAAATTTAAATCGTTCCGCTAGCATCAGCGGCGTGGGGTTTAGATGATTTTTCAGGACAGTAACAATCTCATCGAACGTCTTATCCGCCGGTTCATCTGGTGATAACAGGTGTTTCAATTGCCCGTATGTCTTCGCACCCATTAAATTTAATAATGTTAGTGCTTTATCTACATCAGGAATTTTATTTGCCTTACAATAATTTTGTATGCGTTCTACATACATGGCCCAATCTTTGATGTCACTATCAAAGGTATTAATGTTCCCATGTTTAGGCATCGTTGCAATTTATTGTATTTTTATGTTATCCAAGGTGGCGGCTTCCCGCTCTTGTCGTCGTCCTCTGCCCACAAAATGGCGGTTTTCCCGCGCTTGGCGGTCTTCAACCGTCCCCCGACGCTGTCTCCGCTTCACCGCGGCTCTCGCGCCTTCAGTTTCCCCAGACGCTGCGCCTTTTAGCCCGAATGCGGCCCTTATCTCCGGTCGCGATCGATGTCCCCGCGCTGCGCCTCTTGCTCGAAAGCGGCCCGGCCCTTATCTCCGGTCGTGATCGATCTCACCGCCCTTATTCCTCCGTCTTCCCAGCCCCGTCTGTACAGCCAACGCGGTTGACTTTCTGTCGCGTCGCTGCCCGGCTTACCCACCACCGAGGTAGAAAAGAAGAAAGCTGACAGTCGCTGATGGAGGCTTCGAGGTCAGGATGTCTTCTGCACTCCGGTTTCTCGATGCCTGCCGCTCGACGTGTCTTCCAGTAGGGTGATGAGGGTGGAAACCTCTCTTCGACGTCCTGTCTGTGGACGAAGCCGCCGTGGAAATAACTGCCGCAGGGTAAGAATCGGACTCGTCGCCACTGTTAAGTCTGTGTGTTATAGTGATAATTACTACACAGACTACAAGAGTAAATTCAACAGGTCTTTACTGGTTGGAGGTCGGGACTATACTGAATACAATATTAATACACAGTGCTTATATACCGGTGTGGTCACCACCGGTATTACGTATACAGCAGCCAGAGAAAGTAGTACATCTCTTAAGGTGGAACAGGCTTAAGTTCTCTTAAGGTGGAATAGGTTACATACACCACAAACCACACACAAGGAGATTATTCAGCCATGATGCCTGTACTGATTCTTTGCCAGAATAATTCAAATTCTATTCTCGCAGCCCTGCTCTCTCCCCATAGCCCTGTACCTTCCTCTTCTTAAAATATTTATTCACTTTCCTCTTAAAAGATGCAGTGGTCTCTGCATTATCTACTCCCTGCTGCAAAGCACTCCACGCTCCAACAACTGTCTCCATAAATAAATCTCTCCTACTTTCACTTATCATTATCTTAGAGACAGTTTCAGATTGTTGACCTCTTGTTCACTGACACCCCAACCAGATGAAATGACCCTTTTCCTGTTCATCCTATCAAGGCAGTTTATCATTTTGAAAACCTTTATAAATCTCTTAGCCTTTTCTGCCTAGTCTCAGTCTCTCAGTTCTCTTCTCAGAACTATGCTTTCCGTTCCTTGACATCATCCTGGTTAACCTACGCTCTCTGGCTTTTGTGATCTTTCTACAATGGGACAGCCAACACTCACAGTGTTGTAACTGAGGCCTAAGCACCACCCTGTACAAATTTATCAGTACTTCTTTACTCTTGTGCTTTATGCCCCAAGTTACAAAACCCACGTTGCGACTGGCCTATTTTTTATGGCTTTATCTCCCTCGACTGGAGGTAAAATCTAACCTTGTTTCACACATTTTATGGGCAAAATTTCACAGTTGAAGGGAGGGATTTTGGGTGGTGATCGCTCAGCGCTTAATCTCTCTGGCAGTGCGTCGGCTGCCAAATTTCAGGGCGTGCGGCGCCTTGGATCCACAAAGCAGGGTCCTAATTGCCGGTTTTAAGGCCCCGCGGCAACATCGGTGAGCAAACGGGGGGCTGCACGCGGCCCACATGCTGCAGGTCCTCGCCGGCCTAGCCAACACACCCCGTTTAGAGTTTCCTTTCTGTGGAGCCAGGAGTGCGGGTGGGGGGAGGAGGCCTCGAGTGGCGAGGCCCGGCTGGTGCCCTGCGGCTCGCCCGTGCCGTGCAGACGAGGCCCCGAGTGGCCAATTTTGAGCCGGCCTCAGGCCCACACCTTCGGGCGTGCATTTTGCCTCGTGCCACCCATTTTGCAACAGAAACCGCGGTGCGTTCTCCCCCTATGTCTTTGAGCTCCTCCTCAACTCTCCTAATCTCTCTCGGCCCCTATTACATATATATTTTATATCCACACTTTTTGTTTGTGTTTTTTTTTCACATGGCAGCTGTCTTTCACTCTGCCAGCGCAATTCACACTCCATCTAGAGCCATCCTTTGTTGCTTAACCTGTCCCATTACCATCTCCTCTCGCCTTGAGTATCTCTTAATGCCTCTTCTCCTGCCTTCTATCCTATCACAGACCTTCCCTTTTGTTCGTTCATCCCCTCCCCCATTTCCCAGCCCCTAAACTTGCTTTAAAATCTGTTCCTTTTCCTGCTTTTTTCCAGTTCTGATGAAGGGTCATCGACCTGAAACGTTAACTCTGTTTCTCTCTCCACGGATGCTGCCTGGCCTGCTGAGTTTTTCCAGCGCTTTCTGTTGTTCCTCCTAATCTCTCTGTTCATCCACACCCTTCAGTGTCTTTCCGTTGAGTATATGTTTCCACTTCTTGTTTCTCTTCACAAAATTTATTATTTCAGACTTGCCCACATTAAATAGTATCGGCTACCTGCCTGCCCAATCTGTTAACCCGTCTTGCCTCCTTTGGTCTTGTACAATCCCCTCACTGTTTACCAAATCCCCTATTTCTACGCCATCAACAGAAGTCCCAATCATCCAGATATACTGAGTGACGTAAGAAAACTACTAGGCACTTGGTCTAAGCGTTAAACAAAGCTTTAATCAACTGTTTTTCAACATGGAGATCTAGTTGTGTCCTTCACTAGTTCCTGTTAAAGAATGTCCTGAGCAAGCTGGGCCCATGCCCGAGTATTTATACTCTCCCTGGACAGCGCCACCAGCAGGCCGCCCAGTATTATTTCATAAGTCATTTCCACATGAATGACAAGATTCATGTCACTGAGGTTTGTGGTTAAGTTTTTGGGGATCGAAGTTTCAAATGCTAACGCCAGACTTTGAATCTGAATACTTTGGAGTTTTCGATGATCCAAAGTTAAGATGAAAATTTTGCTTCATGAAGATTTGAACCTGATCCTAGGAGATGATAAGGCAGATTTGAGCCCATTGTATAACCTGGTTCTCTCACGGGCAGTTTCATTTTATGTGATGGTAGTTAAAGCGCATTTATGAGGTATTAATAGTTGAAAAGGTTTGCAAAGATTGTTCCATTTGATAAATTTCAGCTTTTCAGGTGAAATGGCCGGCACAAACTATCATTTTCTTCCATATCATTGTTTTTTTTTGCCATGTCTCAGTTCAGAGAATCAGAGAATGCTATGGTGCAGGAGGAGGCCGTTCGGCCCATCGTGCCCATGCTGGCTCTCAGAATGAGCGATCCGATTAGTCCCACTCCCTCTGCTCTTTCCCCGTAGCCCTGGAAATTGTTACATAGAAACAGAGAAAAATAGGAGCAGGAGTCGGCCATTCGGCCCTTCGAGCCTGCTCCACCATTCAATATGATCATGGCTGATCCTCTATCTCAATACCATATTCCTGCTCTCTCCCCATACCCCTTGATGCCTTTTGCGTCTAGAAATCTATCTATCTCCTTCTTAAATATATTCAGTGACTTGGCCTCCACAGCCTTCTGTGGTAGAGAATTCCACAGGTTCACCACCCTCTGAGTGAAGAAATTTCTCCTCATCTCAGCTGTAAATGTCCTACCCCGTATCCTGAGACTGTAAACCCTCGTTCTAGACACCCCAGCCAGGGGAAACATCCTCCCTGCATCCAGTCTGTCTAGCCCTGTCAGAATTTTATACATTTCAATGAGATCCTCTCTCATTCTAAACTCTAGTGAATACAGGCCTAGTCGACCCAATCTCTCCTCATACGACAGTCCTGCTGTCCCAGGAATCAGTCTGGTGAACCTTCGCTGCACTCCCTCTATGGTAAGTATATCCTTTCTTAGGTAAGGAGACCAAAACTGCACACAGTACTCCAGGTGTGGTCTCACCAAGACCCTGTATAACTGTAGTAAGATATCCTTGCTCCTGTACTCAAATCCTTTTGCAATCAACCCTTCAAGTATTTATTTGACAGCTAAACAAGCTGCACCCAGGCCTCAGCGAGTGTCTAGTCAGATTCTAGAAATGTCTGACAAGCTCTGTGTGCTCTTTATTTTGTTTGAAGATGTGTCTGTTGGCAGCTGTCCACGAGACGAGGAACCCGGCACATCGAAGGCTGCTGGCATCCTCTACGCTAGAGGACAATGAAGCTCCAACACTTGGGGTGCTGCTGTACCATACAAGGCGTGCGCTCTTCATTTAAAGGGGAAGGTTCCTTTCCTGGTGCCTCATTGTATTGATGCCCAGGATGCAGCCTTGGGGGCAAGTAGAATCATAGGGGGAGAAATTTGGTATCGCCCCATTTGGGGCGCAATTATCGGCCGGGCGCAAAGATTAGCGCCTGGCGCTAATTATCGCCTCCGACTGCAAACTTGGCTTTTATCGCCCCTGGAGGTGATTGGAGCGCTAAATCAGGCGCTTCACATCTGTCTTAAGGCGCAAAGGCCGAGGAGCGAGGTGCTACCTCAGAGCGCTGGAGAAGCTCATGTGATGTCAGTCAGCAATGGAACACAGACACACTGGCTCCGGCCAATTCTTAAAGGGGAGTTCTGACGAATGGTCATCGACCTGAAACGTTAACTCTGTTTCTCTCTTCACAGATGCTGCTTGACCTGCTGAGTTTCTCCAGCATTTTCTGTTTTTATCTTAAAGGGGAGGGTCGATCTTGCTCTCCATCCACATCCTGTTCATTGCAGCCTTGAATCTCGGCCTGGAGAGACCTGTACATCAAATCTGCTGGAAAGAACAATGGAGAGACCCAGGGAAAGAGCTCAGAGTGCAGCCCCCACAGTCTCTTCTAAATAGATACAAAGAAGGGCAAATCAAAATGAACCTGCAAAGTGCTGCTCAGTACCCAAAACTCCTTCACACAGCGTTGAATCTCTCCAGAAGTCTCTCTCTCTCTCTCTCTCTTAGAATGCGTGGTGCAAAAATGTCACCAACAAAAAAAGGCAGGAAGTGGTCGCCTTTAAATAGCGCTCCCCCAGTCCCTTCCTGACTGCAAAACGCTCCCCTCAACCTGTCGTTGCTAGCGGCAGGCATTAAGGCAGGGGGCGTCACTCAATTTCCGGTCCGGGGCACGACCGGGGCGTTGCGCACTCGACTGACGTCACGATCTGCCGGCACAGGAGATCGTGGCGGTAGTGTTTAGCGCCGCCGCAATATGTCCGGTCAATTTCGCGAGAGGCGCAGATATCGGCGCGCCCGGGCGCTAGTTGGTTTGCGCCCCACTTAGCACCCTCTTAAGGCGCTAACGGGTGGCGCTACCAACTGAATTTTTCCCCCATAGGGACAAATATTGGGTTGCTTTGTGCCTCTCATTAGCGCCCCCGGGGAGCGCTAATGGGGCGCAAATATCTTAACGTCCCGAAATTCAGCGGGAGGCTAGCGGCGGCGGTAGCCGGTAGAACCCGCTTCACTGCGCCGGCAATGATGACGTCATTGCCGTGCGCAGCGCCCCGTTTACGCCCCGGCCGCAAACTTCCCTTGAGCCCCCTCCGACCTATCGGCGGCCAACAGGATCAGGGGGCTGTTAGATCCATGTGTTAATGGAGACACGGAATGCAGGAGTTGATTTAACAAGTGTTTACTGAACAAAGTCTGGAGGTGAACTAACTACACAAGACGCTATACAGGCTTATATACCCGAGTGGTCACTACTGGTACTACAGTATACAGGGGCTTCAAAAACATAGTGAGGCGAAAATATCTTCTATCCTCGGAAGAGGATACTGTACCGTGTGAAGAACCGGGTTTACAGTCACCTTGAAGTCCCCACAGATGCGAACTTTTCTCTGTTCTTCAGCTTTATCATTATTCAACGTTTTCTTCATGACCGGGACGATGGGTGTTGCCCACTCGCTCCAATCTACCTTGGATAACACGCCTGCTTTTTCCAAATTCTCCAGCTCTGCCTCGACGACTGGACGAATTGCGTATGGCACCGGCCTTGCCTCAAAAAACTTGGGAATTGCCGCATCTTCCACTTTTATTGAGGCAGTGGCGCCTTTCAGGGTTCCTAGTCCCTGTTGAAACACTTCTTTGGCGTTAGCCAAGATTTCTTTTAATCGTCCAGGTATGACGTCATCATCGTTTTTTTTCTTACTGGTCACCGTCAGTGCCTGAATGGAGTGCCAGTCTAAACGTATCTTTCTGATCCATTCACGTCCCAACAACGGTGGACCACCATCTTGCAGAACGTATAAATATAACTTCTGTATTTCCTTGCCGTTGTATACAACAGGCACCCTTATTTTCCCTCTGGGGTATACTTTCTGCCCCGTATATGTCTTCAAGATAATGGATGTGTCTTTCAAAGGTATATGCGGAAATAGCCGCTCGTAATCCCGTCGACTCATGACGGTCAGAGCTGATCCTGTATCTAGCTCCATTTTGACTGGGGACCCCGCTATCGTGAGGGTAACCCAAATGGTCTGGTAATCTTCTTTGGCAATTACATTATGTAATTTGAGACAGCTTAGTCTCTTGTTTCCGGAGTCGCTATCGCTCTTCTGGTCTTCGGAGCTACTGTCCGTCATCATTTGTACCTTTCTGTACTTTTCCTTATTGACCTTTTTACTGTCAGCGGATTTCTTTCCAGATCTGCATACACGTGCCATGTGTCCCATCTTTCCGCATTGCCTGCATGCTTTGTCCTTGAACCAGCAGTCCTTCTGGTCATGGGTGGATCTGCCGCAGCGATAACATCTCTCAAAACCCCGTGTCATTTCATGGGTGCCGAAGTCCTGTGGCTTTTGCTGTATCTCTGCAGCTCCTCTTGCTGCTGCTTCGTATGATACAGCCACACTGAAAGCCTTGTCCAGTGTCAAATCTTTCTCAGAAAGTAGTCTTTTCTGTGTTCTTTCGCTTAGGAGACTGCAGACGAATTTGTCTTGTAGAGAATCTGCCAGTCCTGCCCCGAATTGACAGTGCTTTGACAGCTTTCGTAATTTGGTGAGGTAATCAGCGATACTTTCATTCTTGTGCTGATTCCTCCTGAAGAATTTGAATCATTCCGCTATCAGCAGCGGTGTTGGGTTTAAGTGCTCCTGTAAGGTATCAACAATCTCCTTAAAATTCTTGTCCATCGGTTTGGCTGGAGTGATCAAGTTTCGTAACAGCCCGTATGTCCTTGCGCCCATCAGATTTAAAAGTACCGATGCCTTTTTATCATCCGCTACTTCATTCGCCTTGCAATATACCTCCACTCTTTCCACATATGTGGTCCAATCTTCTATATCACTATCGAAAGCAGTAATATTGCCAGTCTTCGGCATCTTGAAAATCTAAAATGGCGCTTCCCGCGCTTTTCTTTCTTCCCCGCCGAGTTAAGATGGCGCCTCCCGCGCTTTCCCGCCGCTGCCGCTGCTGCCAACGCTGTTCTCCGCGGTTTCCGTTGCGACCTGCAGCTTTTCGCGGTATTTCTATTTTTTTTTAAATATTTCGCTTCAATAGTTTCTCCGTTACTTGGAGAACCGTTCCCGTCGTGGAGCGGACCCTCCGGGACTTTCCCCTCCCTCTGCTCGGTCCGAACGCCGACCTGCTTTGCAGCACCGGCCGCGCCCTGAGTGTTTCACCCTCTCTCTCTCTTTGCTTCTGCTTCCCGACTCGCTGCTCGGCCCCGTTGCAGAGCCACTCGATAGAGCTCTAGCCCGCCGCAGCCCAGGAAGGATCAGTGCACTACCTGCCACCAGCCTGTTTAGCTGGTGAAACCACAGTTTTTTTTTCTTGCTTCTGGCTTCGACCTTCGTCTGAGGAATCGATCTCCTTGAGGTGCTGCCGAATTGCAGGTAAGTTAGTTTCTAACTCGTCGCCACTGTTAGATCCATGTGTTAATGGAGACACGGAATGCAGCAGTTGATTTAACAAGTGTTTACTGAACAAGGTCTGGAGGTGAACTAACAACGCAAGATGCTACACAGGCTTATATACCCGAGTGGTCACTACTGGTACTACAGTATACAGGGGCTTCAAAAACATAGTTCCTCTTAAAGGTACATACACTACAGGGGCGGCTTTGCAGTGGCGGTAACGGGTGGTGGCGCAATTTAAAGGGCCGGCGTCGGGCGGCCATTTTAATTTTGGCCGACTGCCAGCACCTGCCCCCTTTCACATTTGTATACGGGGAGCCGGCCTCGATCGCTCAGCTCCTCTTGAGTGCTGGGCTGTTTTCACGGCACCCCGCTCCTCGGTGGTCTGGCAAGGCCCCGGTGCGCACAGCGCTAGCCCCTCCCCTTTAAGCAGGGGAGGAGGTATGCAATGATGCAGCGCACACACGTGGCAGTGCGTAGCACCGCGACATTGAGTAGTAGCACCCCAGGAAGGAGATGGAGCGCTTCCAGCAGCGCCCCACCTCCTGCTTGGGGGGCTACTACTGAATTTACGGGGTGGGGCACTATATTTTTCCGGGCGCTAAAATTAGCGTTTACTGCTCTTCCGGGCCCACGAACTTTAGAAACAACAAAATCGGACCCTGCCAAAACTGAGTCACAGAATCATAGAAATTTACAGCACAGAAGGAGGCCATTCGGCCCATCGTGTCTGTGCCGGCCAAAAAAGAGCTATCCACCCTAATCCCACTTTCCAGCTCTTGGTCCGTAGCCCTGTAGGTTACAGCTCTTCAAGTGTACATCCAAGAACTTTTTAAATGCGGTGAGGGTTTCTGCTTCTATCACCCTTTCAGGCAGTGAGTTCCAGGCCCCACCACCCTCTGGGTGAAAAAAATTCTCCTCAACTCCCCTCTAATCCTTCTACCAATTCCTTTAAATCTATGCCCCCTGGTTATTGACCTCTCTGCTAAGGGAAATAGGTCCTTCCTATCCACTCTATCTAGGCCCCTCATAATTTTAAACACCTCAATTAAATCTCCCCTCAGCCTCCTCTGTTCCAAAGAAAACAACCCCAGCCTATCCAATCTTTCCTCATTGCTAAAATTCTCCAGTCTTGGCAACATCCTCATAAATCTCCTCTGCACCCTCGCTAGTGCAGTCACATCTTTCCTGTAATGTGGTGACCAGAACTGCACGCAGTACTCTAGCTGCGGCCTAACTAGTGTTTTATACAGTTTAAACATAACCTCCCTGCTCTTATATTCTATGCCTCGGCTAATAAAAGAAAGAATCCTGTATGCCTTCTTAACCACCTTATTTACCTGTCCTGGACATGCATTCCTAGGTCCCTCTGATCTTCTGCACTTACGTAAGAACATAAGAAATAGGAGCAGGATTCGGCCATTCGGCCCTTCGAGCCTGCTCCGCCATTCAATGAGATCATGGCTGATCTCCTGCCTCAACTCCATTCACCAGCCCTATCGCCATATCCCTTGATGCCCTTACTAGTCAGAAATCTATCGACTTCTGTTTTGAATATACCCAATGACTGAACCTCCACAGCCCTCTGGGGTAGAGAATTCCAAAGATTCACTACCCTCTGTGTGAAGAAATTTCTTCTCATCTCAGTCCTGAATGGCCTACCCTTTATCCTGAGGCAGTAGCCCCTGGTTCTAGACTCCCCAGCCAAGGGAAACATTCTCCCAGCATCCACCCTATCAAGCCCTGTAATAATTTTGCATGCTTCAATGAGATCCCCTCTCATTCTTCTGAATTCAAGAGAATACAGGCCTAGTTTACTCAATCTCTTCTCATACGACAGTCCCGCCATCCCAGGAATCAATCTCGTGAACCTTCCTTGCACTCCCTCTATGGCAAGTATATCTTCATTAGCTAAGGAGACCAAAACTGTACACAGTACTCCAGGTGTGGTCTCACCAAGGCCCTATATAATTGGAGTAAGAATTCTTTACTCCTGTACTCAAATCCTCTTGTAATGAAGGCCAGCATACCATTTGCCTTCCTAATGGCTTGCTGCACCTGCACATTCACTTTCAGTGACTCATGTACAAGGACACCCAGGTCCCTTTGAGCATCTGCATTCCCCAATCTTTCACCATTCAGGAAATACTCTGCCTTTCTGTTTTTTCTACCAAAGTGGATAACTTCACATTTATCCACATTATATTCCATCTGCCATGTTCTCACCCACTCACTGAGCCTGTTGAGAGCCCCTTGAAGCCTCTTCACATCCTCTTCACAACTGACACTGCCACCTAGCTTTGTATCATCAGCAAATTCGGAAATGTTACATTTAGTGCCCTCATCCAAATCATTGATATAGATTGTGAATAGCTGGGGCCCAAGCACTGATCCTTGCGGTACCCCACTAGTCACAGCCTGCCATCCTGAAAAAGACCCGTTTATCCCTACTCTTTGTTTTCTGTCTGTTAACCAATCCTCAATCCATGCTAGTATGTTACCCCCAATTCCATGTGCCCTAATTTTGTTCACCAATCTCTTGTGTGGGACCTTATCGAAGGCCTTCTGAAAATCCAAATACACCACATCTACCGGTTCCCCTTTGTCTACTCCACTAGTTACATCCTCAAAGAACTCCAATAGTTTTGTTAAACAGGATTTTCCTTTCATAAATCCATGTTGACTCTGCCCAATCTTACTATTAGTTTCTAAGTGCCCAGTTATTGCATCCTTTATAATAGATTCCAGCATTTTCCCAACTACTGATGTGAGGCTAACAGGTCTGTAGTTCCCCATTTTCTCGCTCCCTCCTTTCTTAAATAGTGGGGTTACATTTGCTATCCTCCAATCTGCAGGAACCGTTCCAGAATCTATAGAATTTTGGAAGATGACAACCATTGCGTCCACTACCCGCCAATGGCCATCTCTTCCAAAACCCTAGGATGTAGGTCAACCGGTCCTTGGGATTTATTGGCTTTTAGTCCCATTAATTTTGCTAGTACTGTTTTTTTACTAATAATAATTTCTTTAAGTTCCTCATTCTCGCCACACCCTTGTTTTCTCGTATCCCTGGGAGGTTTTTTGTGTCTTCCTCCGTGAAGACAGAAACAAAGTATTTATTTAATTTCTCTGCCATTTCCTCATTCCTCATTATAAATTCTCCCGTCTCTGACTGTAAAGGACCTACATTTACCTTTGCCAGTCTTTTCCTTTTCACATACCTATAGAAGCTTCTACAATCCGTTTTTATATTTTTCGCTAGTTTGTGCTCATATTCCATTTTCCCTTTCTTTATCAATTTATTGGTCCCCCTTTGCTGATTTCTAAAAAGATCCCAATCCTCAGGCTGACTGCTTTTTCTGGCAACTTTATAAGCTTCCTCCTTTGACTTAATACTAGCTTTAATGTCATTGGTTAGCCATGGTTGGATCACTTTTCCTTTTGGGTTTTTATGCCCTAGAGGAATATATGTTTGTTGCAAATTATGCATTATTTCCTTGAATGTTAGCCATTGTATGTCCACCTTCATACCTTTTAGTGTAGTCTCCCAATCTACCATGGCCAACTTGTCCCTCATACCCTTGTAGTTTCCTCTGTTTAGATTGAAGACCTTCGTTTCAGATTGGACTACATCACCCTCAAACTTATTGTAAAATTCAATCATATTATGGTCACTTGTCCCTAAAGGCCCCTTTTCCACAAGATTATTGATTAGCCCTTTCTCATTACACTGTACCAGATCCAGAATAGCCTGTTCCCTGGTTGGTGCCTCCACATACTGATCCAGGAAACCATCTCGCATGCATTCCAAGAATTCGTCCTCCACACCATTAGTGGTAAATTGATTTGCCCAGTCAATATGTAGATTAAGGTCCCCCATGATTACTGTATTGCCCTTGTTACATGCACTTCCAATTTCTTGATTGATACTTTGCCCTACATTACCACTACTGTTTGGTGGCCTATACACAACTCCTACCAATGTTTTCCGCCCTTTGCTGTTTCTGAGCTCCACCCAAACTGATTCCAGTTTTACATCATGATCTGCCAAGCCAAGATCTTTATCTCTACCATGCCGATCTCATCCCTTATTAACAGTGCTACACCACCTCCTTTTCCTTTTTGTCTGTCCTTCCTAAATGTTGAGTACCCTGGAACATTCAGTTCCCAGCTTTGGTTACCCTGCAACCATGTCTCTGTAATGGCAATTACATCATACCCATTGACTTCTATTAGTGCCATTAATTCATCCACCTTGACACTTCTCAGTGTCCTACCATTTATTGTGTATTCCCTTGCCTTGTTAGCCCTCCCCAGATGCATAACCTCACACTTCTCCGGATTGAATTCCATTTGCCACTGTTCTGCCCACCAGAATAGTGGCAAATGGAATTCAATCCAGAGAAGTGTGAGGTTATGTAATGTGTGAACACAGACCAAAACCAGGGTAACACCCTGATAAAGATAAGGCTGTCTATTATCTATTAAATTCATTCCGTGGGTCGCATGTTGCATTGAAAGCCCAAGGCCAGCCTCCTCCGATGAGAATTATAATGATAATATTGTTGACGTTGATCTGCTGTGTGTGTAGGTGGTGCTGTAATAAGTGTTTTAAATTTTATTTGCTTGTGAGATAGAACTTCATCTCGGCAAAAAAGTGTGCAGTGCATTCTGGCTGCGTTTTGCCGATTGCCGCCCACCCCCCCGCCCCCAGCGGAAACTCCATGTGACTATGTTTTACCTTCTGTCTCTCCCTTCCCCCAGCCTCTAACTAGGGTCGCCAACCCTCCAGGGTTGGCCTGGAGTCTCCAGGAAGTGAAGATTAATCTCCAGGACGCTCGCTGCCAGCAAACACCCGGGGTGGGGAAATCTTAGCGCACTTTAAAAAACTATGTTTCAAAAAAATTCTTTGAAAACTTTGGGCTGGACTTTGCCAGCCCCGAGGAGGCGGGTATGGAGGCGGGTCTGCCGGTAAAATTGCAGAAAGTGGGGCCGGATGGTAAACCCGCCCCCCCCAACCCGCCTCCGTGCCCTTTTGCCAGGAGGCGGGAAGCCGTCCTGCCCCGGGTCCCGTCTCCTGGAGGCGGGAAAGGGATTAAATCCTATTAATTGCCTGTTAACAGGCACAAAAAATGGATTCGTCCCATTTTACCTTTCCAAGTGCAGGTTTCCCGACCTCGGAGAACCCCGCCGGGGTGTAGGAGGTGAGTAGGAGGTCTGTGGGGGTTGGAGGGGTCTGAAAGTGAGATGTAGAGGTGAGTGATGGGTGCAAGTGCGGAGTGGTAAGTATGTAAGGTGAGTGTAAAGTGTTAGAAAATGTTCACTTACCTTTGTTTCTGCCTACAGCCTTCAGCCGCTGTGGCTCCGGAGTCCCCGACATCTCCATTGTAGATTTCACAGACTGGCTGTTGGACCCTCCGAACCAACAGTCATCTGATTTCTACAAAGTAGAACAGAAGGGCTCATCAAACTACACAGAATGTCAGTGTTTGACGGCTTCACAGAGCTGTCAAACGCTGACATTTCTTCTTTCAAGAAGTCTTGACAGATGGCACGTCAGACGTTGACGTCCTCTGTCAGTGACTTCCCCCTAATTGGCCATCTGAGCCCGCTGGGCGGGCTTAACAAGGTCAATCAGGGGAAAATCCCGTTAGTTGGCCAGAACATGATGGAGGCGGGACTGAGACCTGGCAAGCAGCAGCCCCGCCTCCAGCATGTCTCCATTGACAAAATCCAGACCTTTGTTTGTACTAGAAATATCAGTGATGAGCAAAAAGGCTGTTTCACTGACAGTCAAATATCATCCAATCGGGGAACGAAGAGTCTGTTTGTTTTCCAATCGGTGTGGGAAGGGGCGGGGCGTCACCAGGATGGACGTGTCAGGTGACCAATGGCGGGAGAGTGGGGGCGGGGCGGTTAGTGTCAGGAGGTCATGAGGTGAACCCTCCAGGAATATGTCCAACCAGAGTTGGCGACCCTGTCTCTAACCCTGCTCTACCGTCCACTGCCCCATGGCATCTAAGCCTGCTCGACTTACCCTCTCTCTCCCCAGCCACCACCTCGCTCTACGTTCCCCCTTTGTCCCTCCAACATCTGGACCTCCTCTACCCTTCCCCCTTCCCCCCCCCCTACCATTCTGGTCTCCAATTGGGTGCTTCCTTCACCCTCCAGCTTCTTCTCATAGAGTCGTAGGGGGAGATTTTGCCAATGGGGGTGTGTTGGGGGGCGGGACTGCTGCTTGTTGGGTTTTAGTCCCGCCTCCATCGACTTGTGGCCAACCCACGCTATTTTCTCTTGATTGACCTTGTTAAACCCCGCCCAGCGGGCTCAGCAGGCCAATTAAGGGGAAGCCGGTTACAGAGAATGTCAGTGTATGACGTTTCATCTGTCAAACATTTTTGACAGATGAATTGTCATCGTTTGATAGCTCTGTGAAGCTGTCAAACACTGACATTCTCTGTTGTTTGATGAGTCCTTGTATTCAAGGCCTCCTCAAATCTATCTGCTGAGCAGAAATTAGATGGTTGTTGCATTGGAGAATGCAGCAGCCATTCTGTCATCTCTGCCGGTGAGATGCCGGAGTCTCCGCATCTCCAACTGTTGAAGCCTGCAGGAAGAAACAAAGGTAAGTAAACATTTTCTATCACTTTTCACTCACCTCACATACTTACCTCTCCACACCTGCACCCATCACTCGCCTTCACAGCGCACTTTTGGACCCCTCTGACCCCTGCAGACCCACTGCTCGCCTCGCTGACCCTAGCGGGGTTTCCCAACGTCGGGAAGCCCGCACCTCTATTGGATAAATAAGGATAATCCTCTTAACTGTCTGTTAACTACCTGTTAACAGGTAGTTAGTGGCTGTAATACCCTTCCCGCCTCCAGGACACAGGACCCGGCGCGGGTTGGCTACCTGCCTCCTGGGAAGATGGCACGGAGGTGGGTTGGGGGCAGGATGGGTGCCTGTCCCCAGATTCTGCCATTTTCCCGGCAGTCCCGCCTCCAAACCCGCCTCCCCAGTGTAATGTATATACCTTTAAGGGGGGAACTATCTTTTACAGCTCATGTATACTGCAGTACCAGCAGTGACCACACCTGTATATAGCACTGAGTAGTAATCTGTACAGATCAGTTCCCGTGTGAGCCACGTTGAGTAAACACTTGTTGTACCGTTCTCCTGCAGTCTGTGTCTTATTATACACAGACACAACATTGGCGACAAGGCAAGTTCGAACCTACCTGCAACTCTGCATCACCTCCCGGGGATTCATTCCTGGAGATCAGTGGATTGGAGGTCAAGGCCAGAGACTCGGGCGTCGACCATGGGCAACCGCCCAGTCATCCAGCAGAGACTCGAGAATTGCGGGGCAGGCTGTCGAGAGCCAGGCTTGGCTTTCCAGTCGAGGTGGTCCAGCGAAATGGGCTGGCAACAGGTAGTGCGCAGACCCTTCCTGGACAGCGGCGGGCTAGAGCCCGACCGAGCGGCACAGCAAAGGGCCGAGCAGCGTCGACGGGGGAGAGAGAGAGAGGGCAGAGCGCACAGGGCGCAGCCGGTGTTCAGGGGCCGAGCAGCATCGAAGAGAGGGAGAGAGAGACGCGCAGAAACCTGCGAGGCGCCGCCATTGCCACGAGGACCGCCAAGAGCGGCGTTGGCAGCAGCGCAGGAGAAACGCGCGAAACCTACAGGGCGCCGCCATTGCCACAAGAACCGCCGGGAGCGGCGTTGGCAGCAGCGGGGGAGGAAGGAAAGCGCGGGAGATGCCATTTTAAGCCATTGGGAGACGCCATTTTAAACCACACCCAAAATGCCGAAGAGTGGCAGTATCACCGTGCTTGACAATGAAGTCGAAGATTGGACTACATATGTCGAACGAATAGAGGTATACTGCAAGGCAAATGAGGTGTCAGATGACAAGAAAGCGTCGGTATTGTTAAATTTAATGGGTGCAAAGACGTATGGTTTATTACGAAATCTAGTAACCCCAACGAAGCCAATGGAAAAGAGTTTTGAAGACATAGTAACTGTAATGTATGTATCTTTAAGGGGCGAACTACTTTTTACAGCTCCTGTATACTGTAGTACCGGCAGTGACCACACCTGTATATAAACCCTGAGAAGTGATCTGTATAGTTAGTTCTAGAGTAACCCTCATTCAGGAAACACCTGTTGAATCGTTCCCTGCAGTCTGTTGTCTGATTATTGAAGGACACAACATTAAGATACACAGATCTAACATTGGCGACGAGCAGATTCGAACCTACCTGCAACTCTGCATCACCTCCCAGGGATTCGCTCCTGGAGAACAGTGGAAGAAGGTCGAGCCCAGAAGCACGGGCGTCGACCACGGGCAACCGCCCAGTCATCCGGAGATTTGAGTATCGCAGGGGAGGCTGTCGAGAGCCAGGCTTGGCTTTCCAGTCACGGTGGTCCAGCGAAATGGGCTGGCAACAGGTACTGCGCAGACCCTTCCCGGACAGCGACAGGCTAGAGCCCAACCGAGCGGCACAGAAAAAGGCCGAGCAGCGTCGACGGAGGAGAGAGAGAGAGGGCAGAGCGCACAGGGCGCAGCCGGTGTTCAGGACCGAGCGGCGTCAACGGGGGAGAGAGGCGAGAGAGAGCAGAGCGCAGCCAGTGTTCAAGGGCCGAGCAGCGTCAACGGGAGAGAGAGGCGCACAGGAAAACGCGCAGAGCGCAGCCGGTGTTCAAGGGCCGAGCAGCGTCAACGGGGGAGAGAGGCGCGCAGGAAAACGCGAGGCGCTGCCATTGCCACGAGGACCGCAGAGAGCGGCGTTGGCAGCAGCGCAGGAGCAGCGCACGAAACCCACAGGGCGTCGCCATTTGCCACGAGGACCGCCGAGAGCGGCGTTGGCAGCAGCGCGGGAGACGCCATTTTAAGCCGCAGCGGGGAAGAAAGGAAAGTGCATGAGACGCCATTTTAAGCCGCAGCGGGGAAGATAGGAAAGCGCGGGAGACGCCATTTTAAGCCAGTCTAACCACACCCAAAAATGCCGAAGAGTGGCAGAATCACAGCATACGACAATGAAGTCGAAGATTGGATGACATATGTCGAACGCATAGAAGTATACTGCAAGGCGAATGAAGTGCCAGATGACAAGAAAGCGCTGGTATTGTTGAAATCAATGGGTGCCAAAACGTATGGCTTACTACGAAACCTAGTAAACCCAGAGAAGCCAGTAGAAAAGGATTTTGAAAACATAGTGTCAATCCTACAGGACCACTTAAACCCCACACCGCTGCTGATAGCAGAAAGATTTAAGTTTCACAAAAGGAACCAGCATAAAGATGAAAGTAATGCTGAGTATTTAACGGAACTGCGCAAGCTATCGAAACACTGCCAGTTTGGAACGGGACTAGCAGATACTTTAAGGGACAAGTTTGTGTGTGGGCTTCAAAGTGAAGGAACCCAGAAACGGCTTCTATCAGAAAAGGATCTTACGCTGGACAAGGCTTTCAGCATTGCAGTATCACACGAAGCAGCAGTGTGGGGCGCTGCAGAAATACAACGGAGACCGCAAGAATATGGCACAAATGAAATGTCATACGGAACAGTGAAGTGCTATCGCTGCGGCAGAACAACACACGACCATAATGATTGCTGGTTCAAGGACAAATTGTGCAGACAGTGTGGAAAAGTAGGACACATAGCAAGAGTCTGCAGGTCGGGAAAGAAAACCAGCAGCAAGAAATTTCCACAGGAGAAGTACAAGAAGGTACATAAGGTGGCGGAGAGTAGTTCAGACGAACAGAAGATTGATACAGACTCCGGAAGCAAGGAGCTGGGTTGTCTGAAACTACATAATGTGATCAAAACGGAGGATCACCAAACTATCTGGGTCACGCTCAAGATAGCAGGAGTCCAAGTGAAACTGGAATTGGACACAGGATCAGCCCTAACAGTCATAAACCGAAGGGACTACAAGCGGCTATTCTCACATATACTCTTGAGAGATACAAAGATTGTCTTGAAGATGTACACGGGGCAAAAAGTCTACCCCAAAGGAAAAATAAGGGTGAACGTTATATATAATGGCAAGGAAACACCAAAAATGGACCTATATGTATTGCCAGATGGAGGACCACCACTACTTGGACGTGAATGGATCCGGAAGATACAGCTAGATTGGCATTCCATACAGGCACTGACTGCGGCTGACAAAAAGGATGACGACGTCACACCTGGGCGACTGTCAAAGATCCTAACTGACGCGAAAGAAGTGTTCCAGCAAGGACTCGGAACACTAAAAGGCATGACAGCGATGATTAAAATTGAAGAAAACGCAAGCCCAAAATTTTTTGAGGCCAGACCAGTACCTTATGCGATCCGCCCAGCCATCGAAGCAGAGCTGGAGAGTCTGGAACATTCAGGTGTACTGTCGAAGGTAGACTGGAGCGAGCGGGCTACACCCATCGTCCCTGTGATGAAAAAGTCGTTGAGCAGCACGCCTAGGGAACCAAGGAAGGTTCGCATCTGTGGGGACTTTAAGGTAACAGTGAACCCGGTCCTTCACACCGTACAATATCCACTTCCGCGGATTGAAGATATTTTCGCCTCGCTATCTGGAGGGAAACGCTTCACTAAGATTGATCTGGCCCAGGCGTATCTGCAAATGGAGGTAGAAGAAGCATCAAAAAAATACCTCACAATCAACACCCATAAAGGTCTCTACCAATACAACCGGCTGGTATTTGGGGTAGCATCAGCTCCGGCTATTTGGCAGAGGGCAATGGAACAAGTCCTGCAAGGGATCCCAGGGACCCAGTGTTATTTGGACGACATCCTGGCCACGGGCGAAAATGACAGTGATCACCTTGCCAACCTGGAGCAGGTGCTCACTAGATTGCAGGAATATGGGCTCCAAGCTAACCGCCCCAAATGCGAGTTTTTTAGAAAACAGATCTCGTATTGTGGCCACGTTATCGATAAAGAGGGGTTACATAAGTCCCCAGAGAAGATTGAGGCAGTAGTCAAGGCTCCAGCACCGGAAAATGTGTCACAACTGAGGTCGTTCCTCGGCTGGTAAACTACTACCATAAGTTCTTGCCAAATTTGTCTACAATACTACACCCACTGAACACCCTACTGCAAACTGGGGTGCCATGGAAGTGGAGTGACAAATGTAGACGAGCTTTCCAGAAGAGCAAAACACTAATCACATCTAAAGAGGTATTGGCTCATTACAACCCGGCATTACCAATTCGGTTGGCATGTGATGCGTCACCCTACGGCATTGGAGCGGTGCTGTCGCACAAATTCTCGGACGGCTCAGAGAGGCCAATAGCCTTTGCGTCACGATCACTAACCTCAGCCGAGCGTAACTACGCCCAGATTGACAGGGAGGCCCTCAGCCTAGTGTGGGGAGTGAAAAAGTTCAATCACTATCTGCACGGGCAGAAATTCACCTTGCTGACTGATCACCAGCCTCTTGTCTCCATTTTTAATCCGAAGAAGGGCGTTCCGGTGATGACTGCACAACGACTACAAAGATGGTCACTTTTTCTAGGGGCGCACCACTTTGAGATTGAATATAAGGGCACGAAACAGCATGGAAATGCTGATGGGCTATCACACCTGCCACTGCCTACTGCGGAGGAAGCACCATCAGTGGATCCTGTCGAAATATTCCATTCGACTATAGTTGAATACCTACCGGTAAGTAATGCTTGTATCGAAAAGGAAACCCGAAATGACCCGACACTGTCTCGGGTATATGATTTGACGGTGAAGGGATGGCCAGCACATGGCGACTCACTGTTGCCAGCATTCTCGACAAGGAGAGAACAGCTGTCAGTGTGCCGGGGGACCTTGCTGTGTGGATCCCGAGTGGTAATCCCACCCAAGTTAAGGGATAGAGTGCTCAATGAGCTTCATGAGGGTCATCTGGGAGGGGTAAAAATGAAAAGCCTAGCCAGGGCTTATGTGTGGTGGCCGGGAATCGATAAACAAATCGAGGACCTGACCAAGAGCTGCTCAGGATGCCAGAAAGTCCAAAATGCACCACCACAGGCCCCTCTACACCCATGGGAGTGGCCCTCATCTCCATGGCAACGGGTGCATATTGATTTTGCTGGTCCATTCATGGACTCAATGTTTTTAATAGCCGTGGATGCGCACTCGAAATGACCTGAGGTCATCAAAATGTCCTCCACCACCACGGAGAAAACTATTGCAGTCCTACGGACCATTTTTGCCAGGAATGGCTTGCCAGAACAGATTTGCTCCGACAACGGACCACAGTTTGTGTCCGAAGAGTTCCGGAGGTTCTTGAAAAAGAATGGGGTAAGGCATTACACATCCGCCCCGTATCATCCAGCCACAGATGGATTGGCTGAGAGGTTCGTACAAACCTTTACGAAGGCAATAAAGGCTATGTACAATGACAACATTCCGCTGCAGCACAAGATGGACAATTTCCTGTTCGCCTACCGGAATGCGACACATGCAGTCACCAACCAGGCCCCAGCCATGATGTTCTTTAACCGAAGGTTAAGATCTCGCCTGGATTTGCTCAGACCAAACGTACGAAGAGATGTTGAGAGTAAGCAATTCCAGCGCATCCATGAGAAGCCAACAAGGAGCTTCAATGTAGGGCAACCAGTCTTGGCCCGCGACTACCGAACAGAAAAATGGCAGCCAGGAACGATATGCACACGGCAGGGCCCACTAATGTACACAGTGGACGTTGGGGAGAGCATCGTGAGACGCCATGCTGACCAGATCCTAGAGTCGCAGGAACAAGTCAACCCCATGCCTCGCCCATACGTACCTGGTGATGAACCCGACGTACAGGTCGCATCTACCCCAGAAACAGTAGCATCAGAAGCTGATGAACCAACTGACAACAGGGGGCCAGAATCACCTCCGCACCAAGAGCAAGACACTCGGGAAAGACGCTATCCAGAAAGGACCAGGAAGCCTCCCCAAAGACTGAATATATAAATAGACTATTTTCAGCTAATGTTGCATGTTAAAAGTGTTAATTGTAATTAGTTTGATATTTAATTGTTAAATGAGTGTTATGGTACTGTTAATCTAAAAGGGGAGGATTTGTAACGTATGTACCTTTAAGGGGGGAACTATCTTTTACAGCTCATGTATACTGCAGTACCGGCAGTGACCACACCTGTATATAGCACTGAGTAGTAATCTGTACAGATCAGTTCCCGCGTGAGCCACGTTGAGTAAACACCTGTTGTACCGTTCTCCTGCAGTCTGTGTCTTATTATACATAGACACAACACCCAGGGCTGGCAAGATCACGCCCATAGAGTCATAACGGCACAGAAGGAGCCTATTTGGCCCATCGAGTCCGTGCCGGCTCTCTGTAGAGCGATCCAGTCAGTCCCATTCCCCCCGCAATCTTCTGACCTCCAGCTTTGCCATTGTCCCTCGGCTCTGGTCCCTCGTCCAATTATTGCAAGCCCGCTAACCACGTTTGACCTAAAGACTGCACTTAGTCTTGATTATGCGACACTATTGACCAGTTATCTTTAGCATTTGATTCTGGGGAGCGATTTCAAGGCTGTAATCTAACTTCCACGCTGCTCTGAATCTCGGCTGCCACTCCACTGCAGTATCAAGGGAATGCTGTATTACTGGAGCCGTTGTCTTTCAGATCAAAGGTTAAACTAAAGCCCACTCTGCTGTTTAGTTCAACGTTAACTGCCCCATGACACTGTCTGAAGGAGAGCAGGGAATTCTCTGGTCAAACATCCCCAGGAGAGCTGAGTATACTTCACATCTCATTATTTTCTATAATCCTTTTCTTATTATTATTCTTTCAGTTTGGTATTTTGTGATGAGAAAAAAGTCTTTTTCCAATTTCTTTGCCAATCTCCTACTGTTATTTTCATTTGAAGAGGATCAGCAGGATTGTGCCCACCTGATGCTAGGCTTGTCCATGTTATTGCCTTTCCTTTCAGAATGTGAGTTTAATGGGCATCCAGTGATCCAAAACAATTTCTGCCCCAGGATTACAGGAAGCTTAAGACATGCACAAGGAAGCACAGAGGGGTGGGAAGAACAACAGGCAGAGGGAAGAGTTCAAATCTACCAATTATGTTCATCAAGAGGCAGCTAGTCAGCTCGGTATGGGGCTATCTTTAAGCTAACCTGCCGAGTGGGAACGGGGCGAGTTCAGGTCAGACGCTCTGATTTAAACAGAGTGTAAAATTGGGAGGGTTGTAAAACTGGCAGCCAACCGGTGAATGTGGGTGAATAAACCTCACTTGTTTTAAGCTCGAGCCTGTGTGTCTCATTGATCACTTCAGCTTGTTACAGTGCGTGCGTGTGCGTCTGCGTGTGCGGGAGTGCATGTGGGCGACTACGTGACAGCGCGTGCATGTGTGTGGGCGACTACGTGACAGCGCGTGTGTTACGTCCGTGTATAATGAGACACAGACTGCGGAGAACGGTACAACAGGTTCACACTGCAACTGATCTGTACAGATTACTACTCAGTGTTATATACAGGTGTGGTCACTGCCGGTACTGCAGTATACATGAGCTGTAAAACATAGTTCCCCCCCTTAAAGGTATATACATTACAATTCCTCCCCTTTTAGATTAACAGTACCATAACACTCATTTAACAATTAAATATCAAACTAATTACAATTAATACTTTTAACATGCAACATTAGCTAAAAATAGTCTATTTATATATTCAGTCTTTGGGGAGGCTTCCTGATCCTTTCTGGATAGCGCCTTTCCCAAGTGTCTTGCTCTTGGTGCGGAGGCGATTCTGGCCCCTGGTCGTCGGTTGATTCATCAGCTTCCGATGCTACTGTTTCTGGGGTAGATGCGACCTGTACGTTGGGTTCATCACCAGGTACGTATGGGCGAGGCATGGGGTTGACTTGTTCCTGTGGCTCTAAGATCTGGTCAGCTAGGCGTCTCACGATGCTCTCCCCTGTAAAATCTGTGTGTTATATGGCGAATTAATACACAGACTACAAGAGTAACTTTAACAGGACTTTACTATTCGAAGGTCAGGGCGAATCTGCCCAATCACTCATTACACAGCACTTATATACCGGTGTGGTCAGCACCGGTATTACAGTATACCGCAGCCAAGATAAAGTAGTGCAACACCTAAAATAGTTCTCTTAAAGGTGGACGGTTACATACACTACAATCCTCCCTTTTTAGCTTACAACATACTTATTCCCCATTAAACATAACATCATAACATATATCCAACTTCATGTAAAAACAGTTCACAGATTCAGTCTCTGCGGAAAACAGTTCACAGATTCAGTCTCTGTGGAAAACAGTTCACAGATTCAGTCTCTGTGGAGGCGCCTCCTGTGCTTCTTGACTCGGTCTGGACAACGCCTCGGTGGTGTAGCAGTTCCCTGTGGTGTAGTCGGTTCACTTTGCTGGGGTGACTCATCCAATAGTCCTTCACTGGACTTAACAGCTTGAACTTCCGTCACTTCTGAACCAGCATTGCTGACTTCTAAAAGCTTGAGTACCTTGGGAAGCTTTTCTACTTCCAAACTGATTTGGTTCCGTTCGGAGGGACCACGTGCGTGATCTGGTAGGGGTGATAATGGTTCAGATGGGTCATCTTCTTCTGTTTCGTCTTTTCCTTTCCTGCTTCTTGGAGACTCTGTGCTCCGCTGCCAGCCGCATGCACAGTTCCTCCTCCTCTTTCTCCTGTTGCCTTAGCAGCGCCACCATCTCCCGGTGTTTCTTAGACTTTTTGTGATTCTTCAGGGTTTTTGCACTTCGGAAGATTTCCCCACAAGCTGGGCAGAACAGGTCATCGTTATACTCGGTGTCGTTCAACAGGACGTGGTAATAATCGGTGTCGTCCTGAGCTAGGCCAGCGAGAGGGTCTTTTATTTCCTCCATGCCCAGCTGGACGTTAGTCAGCTTTTGTTCCAATTCCAGACATCTCTCCTGAAGAGACTTCTTCATGTGTTCAGCTTCCTCCAGCTTTTTCTGGGCTTCCTGCAAGTCTTTTACTAATGACCTCATTCGTGATTTCAATACTTCAACTTCATTCGGAGATTGATTGATCGTATTATTCAATCCCTCTACTGGAGCAGTTGTTTCAGCATTCTGTTGTTCAACATTGACGTGAGTCAGCGTACTTTTGGCATCCAAGGGTTGCTCTGCTGCCATCTTCTCAGTCTGTGTTGCAACCTCAGCTATTTCAATAACTTTTGAGAGCTCCAAACCCCTCTCCTTTGAAGATTTAAGCTCATGTTCAAATTGTTCCCATTTCAGAGTCTTGTCCCTCAGCATATGAAGGAGTTGGCTGACCGTTAACTCTTCTGACATCATCCGTTTCCCAGTAGCTGCAGGGATGTTTATAACCTTGCCCTGGGGCTCCTTTGCTGTTTCTACTTCGCCATCATCCGCAGCCTCCACCATTCGAATTTCCACAATTGAATCGTCCGGTGATGCTGCACCCAACTTCAGTAGGAGCTCGGAATTCATGGCGACCAAACCAGCCTTTTCTGCCTGCAACCTGCTAACAAGCACCTTCAGTTGCTGAACATCTTGCTCCACCAGATTAGAGCACGCACCTTCAGAAACCGAATCAGCTTTGATTCGTTTGGCCTCCTCGCGCAGATGGTTTGTGTGCTCCTGCTCCCTTTTCTCCATCAGCTGCTTCTGTTGTCTTTCCAGATTCTCCCACTCTGTGTCAAAGAACTTTTTCATTGCTTTCATCTCTTGCTCAAGACGGCAACTCAATTGTTCTAATTGCTGTTGTAATTTGAAATGGAGTTGAGTTCGAGCCCGGTGTTCCTCAGAATTGTGCATGTCTGTAAACTGGACAGACTCAGAATTCTCTGTCAAACTATGTTGTTGTTGTTCAGTGGAATTCTGTTCTGAAACTTTGTTCTCCTCTGAAGCATAAGCATTTATGCACTCCTTCGTTTTTCCAACCTTAGTCAGCAAGTCCATTTTAGACTTGTCTTTCGCACCTGGGCTGGTCTTATTGTCATCAGTTTCAGAGTCTGAGCTGATTGTCTTCACCGAGTTCTCACTCGTTATTGCTTTTAGGTAGTGCCATTCCATGTTTATTTCCCTGATCCACTCCCGTCCCAGAAGTGGTGGACCTCCCTCAGGTAGTACATATAAGTCCATTCCTTGGTGTTCTTTGCCCTTGTCTCTCACCTTGACTTTTATCTTTCCGATGGGGTATACTTTATGCCCCGTGTATGTCTGCAATACGATCTTGGTATCTCTCAAGGGTATATGTGAGAATAGCCGGTTGTAATCCCTTCGATTTATGACTGATAGGGCTGATCCTGTGTCCAATTCCATTTTTACTTGGACTCCGGCTATTTTTAGCATGACCCAGATAGTTTGTAGGTCAGCTTCCTTACTCACATTGTGAATTCTCAGACTACCCAGTTCCTGGCCGTTTGGGTCTGAATCCGAATTCTGTTCATCCGAACTCTTCTCAGCCACCTTGTGTACCTTGCTGTACTTTTCCTGCGGTGACTTTTTTTTGTTGCTGGTCTTCTTTCCTGACCGGCATACTTTAGCTATGTGACCAAGCTTGCCACATTTTCTACATTCCAGGTTTTTAAACCAGCATTGGTTCTGGTCGTGTGTTGTCTTCCCACAATGATAACATTTCGTTGTACCCGAAGTCATTTGATCCACGCTGAGTACCGCTGCCTTCAGCTGCATTTCTGCAGTGCCTCTCGCTGCGGCTTCGTGCGATGCTGCAATAAGGACAGCCTTATCAAGTGTAAGATCGTTCTCTTCTAGCAGTCGCTTTTGTGTTCCTTCCTTCGACAACCCGCACACGAACTTGTCTCTCAATGCCTCTGTCAGATTTTCCCCAAACTGACAGTATTTCGCTAATCTACGCAGTTCAACCAAGTATTCCGCGTTGCTTTCCTCTTTCCGTTGCGTTCTCGCATAAAATTTTAATCGTTCCGCCAACATCAGCGGTGTGGGGTTCAAATGATCCTTCAGGACAGCAACAATATTAGCGAAAGTCTGATCCGCCGGTTTAGCTGGTGATAGAAGATGCTTCAGTAGCCCGTATGTCTTTGCCCCCATTGAGTTTAGTAAGGTTAGAGCTTTATCATCATCTGCTATTTTATTGGCCTCACAATATATCTCGATGCGCTCTACATACGTGGCCCAATCTTCCACCTCGGAATCGAAGTCGTTGATGTTACCATGCTTAGGCATCTTCACTATCTTCCTGAGAAACAACAACGAATTTGTTCGTTACTTTTTTTTTTCCAAAAATGGCGGTTTCCCGCGCTTGTCTTCTTCCCCGCCCACTTTCAAAATGGCGGTTTCCCGCTCCTGTCTTCTTCCCCGCCTACTGGCGGCTTCCCGCGTTTCTTCCTCTGGCGGGAGGGGTAAGCTTTGCTCTCGGGCGACGACCGCTGGCTTTCGGGGTTCGCAGCCTGCGCGCTGGCTTCAGTGCGTTCCTTGTTCCCTTTTCTCGGCAGGGCAACCGGCGCTGGGGACAACCCGTTGGCGGCGAACAGTTCCAGCCGCTGGGCGGAATCTCGCTCGGTCTCCCTCGCTCGGTCCCGTTCCCCCTCGCTCGGGCTCTGTCTCTCCCGCTCGCTCGGGCTCTGTCTCTCCCTCAGCGGCTTCCAATCGCGCCTCCCAGCCCTCTCGCAGTCCGGTCCTTTCCTCCCCCGGCTGCGGCTGAGTTCTCCGCGGTTTTATTTATTTATTATTTTTTTATTTCTTCCCGCGCCTTACGATCCCGGTCGCAGCGCCTCGCGGCCTCGGTAGCTGCCCGGCCTTTTTCGCCGGTCGCGGTCGAGCTGTTTCACGATGCTGTTGCATCTCCCAGCCCGCTTGTAGCCCGGTCTCTCACACCGGCTGCGTTCCCGCTTGTACCGCGGCTTCCATGCCCTACGCTGCCCCAGTCTCAGCGTCTCTGGCCCCGACTTCTGTCCGGCTCCTTTCCCCCGACCGTGGTCGAGTTCACCGCCCTTATCCTCCGTTTCTTTTTATTTCCCCCCTACTCACAGTCAACGTGGCCGACTTGCTTCTCGTGGCTGATCGGCTCACTCACCACCGTGACAGAAGGGACGATCCCTGCCTGTTGCTGATGGAAGGCTTCGTGTCTGAATTCTTCCTTCTTCCTTGCTCTGCAGACTCGAGTCTTCTCTCAGCAGAACGACGAGGGCGGATGCCTCTTCTCGACGCTCGTTAACTGCTTCGGATGTATCGCTGCCGCAGGGTAAGATCGAACTCGTCGCTACTGTAAAATCTGTGTGTTATATGGCGAATTAATACACAGACTACAAGAGTAACTTTAACAGGACTTTACTATTCGAAGGTCAGGGCGAATCTGCCCAATCACTCATTACACAGCACTTATATACCGGTGTGGTCACCACCGGTATTACAGTATACCGCAGCCAAGATAAAGTAGTGCAACACCTAAAATAGTTCTCTTAAAGGTGGACGGTTACATACACTACATCCCCAACGTCCACTGTGTACATTAGTGGGCCCTGCCGTGTGCATATCATTCCTGGCTGCCATTTTTCTGTTCGGTAGTCGCGGGCCAAGACTGGTTGCCCTACATTGAAGCTCCTTGTTGGCTTCTCATGGATGTGCTGGAATTGCTTACTCTAAACATCTCTTTGTATGTTTGGTCTGAGCAAATCCAGGCGAGATCTTAACCTTCGGCTAAAGAACATCATGGCTGGGGCCTGGTTGGTGACTGCATGTGTCGCATTCCGGTAGGCGAACAGGAAATTGTCCACCTTGTGCTGCAGCGGAATGTTGTCATTGTACATAGCCTTTATTGCCTTCTTAAAGGTTTGTACAAACCTCTCAGCCAATCCATCTGTGGCTGGATGATACGGGGCGGATGTGTAATGCCTTACCCCATTCTTTTTCAAGAACCTCCGGAACTCTTCGGACACAAACTGTGGTCCATTGTCGGAGCAAATCTGTTCTGGCTAGCCATTCCTGGCAAAAATGGTCCGTAGGACTGCAATAGTTTTCTCCGTGGTGGTGGAGGACATTTTGATGACCTCAGGCCATTTCGAGTGCGCATCCATGGCTATTAAAAGCATTGAGTCCATGAATGGACCAGCAAAATCAATATGCACCCGTTGCCATGGAGATGAGGGCTACTCCCATGGGTGTAGAGGGGCCTGTGGTGGTGCATTTTTGACTTTCTGGCATCCTGAGCAGCTCTTGGTCAGGTCCTCGATTTGTTTATCGATTCCCGGCCACCACACATAAGCCCTGGCTAGGCTTTTCATTTTTACCCCTCCCAGATGACCCTCATGAAGCTCATTGAGCACTCTATCCCTTAACTTGGGTGGAATTACCACTCGGGATCCACACATCAAGGTCCCCCGGCACACTGACAGCTGTTCTCTCCTTGTCGAGAATGCTGGCAACAGTGAGTCGCCATGTGCTGGCCATCCCTTCACCGTCAAATCATATACCCGAGACAGTGTCGGGTCATTTCGGGTTTCCTTTTCGATACAAGCGTTAGTTACCGGTAGGTATTCAACTATAGTCGAATGCAATATTTCGACAGGATCCACTGCTGGTGCTTCCTCCATAGTAGGCAGTGGCAGGCGTGATAGCCCATCAGCATTTCCATGCTGTTTCGTGCCCTTATATTCTATCTCATAGTGGTGCGCCCCTAGAAAAAGTGACCATCTTTGTAGTCGGTTTGCAGTCATCACCGGAACGCCCTTCTTCAGATTAAAAATGGAGACAAGAGGCTGGTGATCAGTCAGCAAGGTGAATTTCTGCCCATGCAGATAGTGATTGAACTTTTTCACTCCCCACACTAGGCTGAGGGCCTCCCTGTCAATCTGGGCGTAGTTACGCTCGGCTGAGGTTAGTGATCGTGACGCAAAGGCTATTGGCCTCTCTGAGCCGTCCGAGAATTTGTGCGACAGCACCGCTCCAATGCCGTAGGGTGACGCATCACATGCCAACCGAATTGGTAATGCTGGGTTGTAATGGGCCAATACCTCTTTCGATGTGATTAGTGTTTTGCTCTTCTGGAAAGCTCGTCTACATTCGTCACTCCACTTCCATGGCACCCCAGTTTGCAGTAGGGTGTTCAGTGCGTGTAGTATTGTAGACAAATTTGGCAAGAACTTATGGTAGTTGATGTAAGAAAAAGGAGACTTACCATCAAGTAACTTTAAAGTAAGCTTTAAGTAACTTATAAACACACTATATACACAAGAGAGGTCTTTACCATGCCTCTGGTAGAAGCCTCTTACAATACTGAACAGACCAGTATTTATACCAGTCCAACAGGAAGTGACATGACAGGAAGTGAGGTATGTACACAGTTCATAGTTCATAGTTCACAGGAAGTGATGACATAACTTCCCGGAAGTTATCATTTTTATCACATTCTTCCCTCCTGCAGGATTAGGAGGCTGTGGTCTACCTTTTGGTCCGCAGCCGCCGAACAAGGAAGAGTCGCACCCGTTTGGATTCCCGTCGTAGAGGGTCGCTGGTCCGCTTACATGCGGTTGGCCATTGGTCAGAGTCTGTGTGGCCTGGATTGCCCTGTGAAGGGTCGGGGAGATCATGGCTTCGAGTACGAGCCCCAATAGGTTCAAAGTCGGACTGCCTCTGTTCAGAGGGAGGTGCAGAGCTGGTCTGTGGCGGATCAGTACTTTCATGCGCGGTACCGGGAGGGTCGCAACCTTGAGCACAGGGTTCTACCGGCACCAAGCTAGTTGGTGTCTGATCAGGATCCTGGAGAGGGGTACCCGATAGGTCCCAAGAGTTTCCTGGTGAAATGCCATCACCCGATGTCCCACTAGGTCCTGGTGGGCAGGGAGCCAGATCCCGTAATGATACGGTAGATTCTCGGCCGTCGGAATATCGTATGTTTGCATAGGTGGGGTTGGCATCGGTTAGTTCGACCTCGTCTACAAGAGGGTCATTTTTAGACGTCCGAACGTATCTTCAGAGTAATACAGGTCCAGGAGTAGTTAGCCATGACGGGAGTGATGTCCCATGAGATGAGCGACGCTGGAATCCAAAGAACCGCTCATGAGGTGTAGTATTTGTGGCTGTAGAAAGCAGGGACCGTATAGAGTGCAATGCATCCGGAAGCACTGTTTCCCATTGCTGGTCTGGTAGGCCCCGAGATCTTAAAGCGAGACGTACGGAATTCCAGATGATACCGTTATACCTCTCTACCTGCCCATTTCCGATGGGATGGTATGGTGTTGTTTTGCTTGTAGCAATTCCCCGTTCTGAGAGGTAGTCCTTGAGTTCCCTTGACATAAAGGATGGACCCCGATCTGAGTGAATATAAGCCGGCATGCCACAGAGAGAAAATACCTGCTCAAGGCAGCAGATTACTGTGGACGCCAGCATATTGGAGCAGGGGAAGGCAAACGGAAAACGTGAATATTCGTCGATCATGGTGAGCAAATATGTGTTCCGAGTTGAAGAGGGCACTGGGCCCTTAAAATCGATGCTAAGTCGTTGCATCGGTTGGGTTGCATGTATGAGTATACCATCTGAGGGGCGGAAGAACTGAGGTTTTAATTCCGCACAAAGCCGGCATTCTGAGCATATTTTCTTTACATCTCCAGTGGAAAAAGGGAGATTCCGTGATCGTACGAAATGTAGCATGCGCGTAACGCTAGGATGACACAAACCATTGTGGACATCCATGAGAGTGGAGGATGACATAGTGGAGCAGAATGCCCGTGTGAGGGTGTCCGGGGCCACATTCTCCTTGCCAGGCCGATAGAGAATGGTATAACCAAAAGAGGCCAGTTCCATCCTCCAAAGTTGTATTTTATTATTCTTAATTTTGGTTCGTTTTCGATTATCGAGCATGAAGGCGACTGATCGTTGGTCCGTGATCAATGTAAAGTGCTGGCGAGCTAGAAAATGGTTCCACTTCCGTACTGCCTCTATGATGGCTGTGGCTTCTTTCTCAACCGGAGGATAATGTAGCTCGGCACCTTGTAAGGTCCTGGACATAAATGCTACAGGACGACCTTCCTGATTCAGAGTAGCCGAGATCGCCACCTCTGAGGCATCACATTCAACCACGAAAGGGAGATTCTCATCAATGGAGTGAAGAGCCGCTTTCTCCAACTGTTTTTTGAGAAGGTTAAAGGCTGCAACAGCCGCTGTTCCCAGTGGAAATGATCTAGCATGCAGCAAGGGTTGGATTTTGTCCGAAAAATGAGGAATCCATTTAGCGTAGTATGCAAACAGACCGAGAGCCCGACGTAAAGAAGCCGGATTCTTAGGTGACGGGAGCTCTTGGAGCGGGCGAAGTCTTTCTGGGTCTGGCTTAATGATACCATTGCCTACGCAGTAGCCAAGGATGTTGATGGTCGGTTGCGACTCAACAGATTTGGATTCATTCAGGGTCAAATTACGGCGGTGGAGGGCATCCCGAAATTTTTGGAGGTTGGAGTCGTGTTCCTGTTGATCGTGACCTGCAATGGTAATGTTATCAAGATAGGGAAAAGTGTCCCTTAGGTTTTCCTGCTTAACCAGGCCATCCATTGCCCATTGAAAGACAGCCACTCCATTAGTAACCCCGAATGGGAGGTGACGAAATTGGTACAGCCGTCCATTAGCCTCAAAGGCTGTGTACTGCTTATCTGAGACCTTCAAGGGTAACTGATGATAGGCACTTTTTAAATCGTAAGTTGAGAACACTTTGTATTCGGCCAGTTTATTAACCATATCATCAATGCGTGGCAATGGGTAGGCGTCCAAGTCGGTATATTGATTGATGGTTTGCGAATAATCGATGCATAGTCGCTGTTTGTGAGGTTTTAGAGGGTTCTTGACAATGACGACTTGAGCCCGCCAGGGCGACGAACATGGTTCAATGATATCCTCTGCTAGAAGTCGAGAGATTTCAGCCGCAATAAAAGATTGGTCTTCCTGATTAAAGCGCCGCGATTTCATTATTATCGGTTGGCATTGAGGCGGAATACTGGCAAATAATGAGGGTTCATCAAGTGAAGCTGCTGATAATGCACAAAATGGTAATTTAGATGGTATATTAGAAATAGTAAGTCCGGGTTTGGATCCACCAAACTCAATGGTGAGTTTCTTATGCTGTTTTTGGAAGTCCAGCCCTAAGAGGAGATCACTACATAAGTCTTTGAGCACCGAAAGTCGGGTGGAGGGATACATACGACCATGAAGTGTCATAACAACACAAAAGCCGGAGATTCTGGTATTAAGTGATGACTGGGCCATCGCAATTGCCTGGTCCGATGGGAAGACATGTAGTTTCAATTTCGCAACAATCTGTTCCTTAATGAAACTATCAGTACTTCCTGAGTCAATTAAGGCATCTAAGGTATGCCCTTTAATTGAAATTTTTGTGGCTGCCTGAGACAGGTTCTGTGGGCAAGCAGCTGTAATTGGTGTCGTTGCACAGAGAGTGGCTAAAACTCTCGGTGTGCTTCTTCGGGAGAGAGCTCGAGAGGAAGCTTGATAGGTCCTAGCTGGAGCATCTTGATAGGCCCTAATTGGGGCAGTTCGGTAGGCCTTAGCTGGATTGGCCCTCGTAGAGGCCCTTGATAGGCAAACTTTAGCAAAGTGTCCTTTTTTCCCGCAATAACTGCAGATTGCATTGCGAGCAGGGCAGGTTTTCCTAGGGTGAAAAGCATCTCCACAAAAGAAGCATTCCTTCCTAGATTGCCAAGAGGCTGCTAAAGTGGGGTCGTCCTCCTCTTCTTCATCAGAATTATCAGAATTAGATTCCCCCATGATAGGGTTCACCTGAGACCGCTTGAATTGTCTGGTTGCAGCTACAGCAGCAGATCGAGATCTGGGCAGCTGATAGAGGTCTGCATTTCTCTTTGCCAAATCCAGTGAACAAGCTAGGTCAAAAGCTTTTTGTAGCTCAAGTGTTTTACTTTCTAGTAGACGCTGGCGTATAAATGGAGAGGCAATCCCGCAGATGAAAGCATCACGAATCATTTCTTGGCGGTACAGCTCAGCTGAGGCTGCCTGAAAGTTACAATCTACGCTGAGCCTGCGAAGTTCTTGCAGGAATTCGTCAATTGATTCCCCTGGCCCTTGTCGGGCTGTGGCCAGTAGATGTCTAGCATAGACCTCATTTGGGGTCTTCGCATACAGTTTCTTAAGTGCCCGAATTACCTCTTCGTAATTATCCCAGTCATCAACATATTCAAACACTGTTGGGGTCACATAATTGACAAGTATCTTCAATTTAGCAGGAGCATCCGCTTTACATTCATCCAGAAAATTCTCAAAAGTACGATACCAATGCTTCCATACCCTGCCAGCTGCTGGTGTATTCGGGTCCAAGTCCAGACGAATAGGTCTAAGGATTTTCTCCATGATGGGTGGTTCCCTGGATCCTTAACTTCCGAGTTTGTCTGAAGGTCTAGTATTTGTCAGTGTAAATACTAAGTTACTTAAATTGATGTAAGAAAAAGGAGACTTACCATCAAGTAACTTTAAAGTAAGCTTTAAGTAACTTATAAACACACTATATACACAAGAGAGGTCTTTACCATGCCTCTGGTAGAAGCCTCTTACAATACTGAACAGACCAGTATTTATACCAGTCCAACAGGAAGTGACATGACAGGAAGTGAGGTATGTACACAGTTCATAGTTCATAGTTCACAGGAAGTGATGACATAACTTCCCGGAAGTTATCATTTTTATCACAGTAGTCGTTTACCAGCCTGAGGAACGACCTCAGTTGTGACACATTTTCCGGTGCTGGAGCCTTGACTACTGCCTCAATCTTCTCTGGTGACTTATGTAACCCCTCTTTATCGATAACGTGGCCACAATACGAGATCTGTTTTCTAAAAAACTCGCATTTGGGGCGATTAGCTCGGAGCCCATATTCCTGCAATCTAGTGAGCACCTGCTCCAGGTTGGCAAGGTGATCACTGTCATTTTCGCCCGTGACCAGGATGTCGTCCAAATAACACTGGGTCCCTGGGATCCCTTGCAGGACTTGTTCCATTGCCCTCTGCCAAATAGCTGGAGCTGATGCTACCCCGAATACCAGCCGGTTGTATTGGTAGAGACCTTTATGAGTGTTGATTGTGAGGTATTTTTTTGATGCTTCTTCTACCTCCATTTGCAGATACGCCTGGGCCAGATCAATCTTAGTGAAGTGTTTCCCTCCAGATAGCGAGGCGAAAATATCTTCAATCCGCGGAAGTGGATATTGTACGGTGTGAAGGACCGGGTTCACTGTTACCTTAAAGTCCCCACAGATGCGAACCTTCCTTGGTTCCCCAGGCATGCTGCTCAACGACTTTTTCATCACAGGGACGATGGGTGTAGCCCACTCGCTCCAGTCTACCTTGGACAGTACACCTGAACGTTCCAGACTCTCCAGCTCTGCTTCGACGGCTGGGCGGATCGCATAAGGTACCGGTCTGGCCTTAAAAAATTTTGGGCCTGCGTTTTCTTCAATTTTAATCGTCGCTGTCATGCCTTTTAGTGTTCCGAGTCCTTGCTGGAACACTTCTTTCGCATCAGTTAGGATCTTTGACAGTCGCGCAGGTGTGACGTCATCATCCTTTTTGTCAGCCACAGTCAGTGCCTGTATGGAATGCCAATCCAGTTGTATTTTCCGGATCCATTCACGTCCCAGTAATGGTGGTCCTCCACCTTGCAATACATACAGGTCTAGTTTTGGTGTTTCCTTACCGTTATATATAACGGTCACCCTTATTTTTCCTTTGGGGTAGACTTTTTGCCCCGTGTACGTCTTCAAAATAATTTTTGTGTCTCTCAAGGGTATGTGTGAGAATAGCCGCTCGTAGTCCCGTCGGTTTATGACTGTTAGGGCTGATCCTGTGTCCAATTCCATCTTTACCTGGACTCCTGCTATCTTGAGAGTGACCCAAATGGTTCGGTGATCCTCTGTTGTGATCATAAGAACATAAGAACATAAGAAATAGGAGCAGGAGTAGGCCAATCGGCCCCTCGAGCCTGCTTCGCCATTTAATAAGATCATGGCTGATCTGATCCTAACCGCCAATCTACTATCACAGAACCATCTCCTGAATCTAACAGAATTAGACACACGAAATAGGAGCAGGATCAGGCTACACGGCCCCTGGGCCCGCTCCGCTACCCATAGGGCCATGACCGATCCGAACCTAGACTCATGTCCAAATTCCTGCCCGCTCCCTGTAACCCTTAATTCCCTTTACTTCTAGGAAACTGTCTATTTCTGTTTTAAATTTATGTAATGATGTAGCTTCTACAGCTTTTTGGGGCAGCATATTCCATGGACCTACCACCCTCTGAGTGAAGTAGCTCCTCCTCATCTCAGTTTTGAAAGAGCAGCCCCTTATTCTAAGACTATGCCCCCTAGTTCTAGTTTCACCCATCATCGGGAACATCCTCCCCGCATCCACCCGATCCAACCCCTTCACAATCTTATATGTTTCAATAAGATCACCTCTCATTCTTCTGAACTCCAATGAGTAGAGTCCCAATCTACTCAACCTCTCCTCATAGGTCCATCCCCTCATCCCCTCATCACATTATGTAGTTTCAGACAACTCAGTTCCCTGCTTTTGGAGTCGTTATCACTCTTTTGTTTGTCTGAACTATTCTCCGTTACCTTATGTACCTTCTTGTACTTGCCTTTGGTCGGTTTCTTATTGCTGGTTTTCTTTCCCGACCTGCAGACTCGTGCTATGTGTCCTACTTTTCCACACTGTCTGCACACTTTGTCTTTGAACCAGCAATCATTCTGGTCGTGTGTTGTTCTGCCGCAGTGATAGGACTTCTCTGTTCCATATGACATTTAGTTTGTGCCATATTCTTGCGGTCTCTGTTGTATCTCTGCAGCGCCCCGTGCTGCTGCTTCATATGATACCGCAATGCTGAAAGCCTTTTCCAGCGTAAGGTCCTTTTCAGATAAAAGCCGTTTCTGGGTTCCTTCACTTTGAAGCCCACACACAAACTTGTCCCTTAAGGTATCTGCCAGTCCCGCTCCAAACTGGCAGTGTTTCGATAGTTTGTGCAGTTCTGTTAAATAATCAGCATTGCTTTCATCCTTATGCTGGTTCCGTTTGTGAAACTTGAATCTTTCTGCTATCAGCAGCGGTGTGGGGTTTAAATGTTCCTTTAGTATCGTTACTCTATCTTCAAAACTCTTTTCCATTGGCTTCGTTGGGGTTACTAGATTTCGTAATAAACCATACGTCTTTGCACCCATTAAATTTAACAATACCGACGCTTTCTTGTCATCTGACACCCCATTTGCCTTGCAGTACACCTCTATTCGTTCGACATATGTAGTCCAATCTTCGACTTCATTGTCAAATGCGGTGATACTGCCACTCTTCGGCATTTTGGGTGTGGTTTAAAATGGCATCTCCCAATGGCTTAAAATGGCGTCTCCCGCGCTTTCCTTCCTCCCCCGCTGCTGCCGACGCCGCTCCCGGCGGTTCTCGTGGCAATGGCGGCGCCCTGTAGGTTTCACGCGCTTCTCCTGCGCTGCTGCCAACGCCACTCTCGGCGGTCCTCGTGGCAATGGCGGCGCCTCGCGGGTTTCTGCGCGTCTCTCTCTCCCTCTCTCCGACGCTGCTCGGCCCCTGAACAGCGGCTGCGCCCTGTGCGCTCTGCCCTCTCTCTCTCTCCCCCGTCGACGCTGCTCAGCCCTTTGCTGCGCCGCTCAGTTGGGCTCTAGCCCGCCGCTGTCCGGGAAGGGTCTGCGCACTACCTGTTGCCAGCCTGTTTCGCTGGACCACCTCAACTGGAAAGCCAAGCCTGGCTCTCGACAGCCTCCCCCGCAATTCTCGAGTCTCTGCTGGATGACTGGGCGGTTGCCCGTGGTCGACGCCCGAGTCTCTGGCCTTGACCTCCAATCCACTGATCTCCAGGAACGAATCCCCGGGAGGTGATGCAGAGTTGCAGGTAGGTTCGAATCTGCCTCATCGCCAATGTTACGTCCGTGTATAATGAGACACAGACTGCAGGAGAACGGTACAACAGGTGTTTACTCAACGTGGCTCACACTGCAACTGATCTGTACAGATTACTACTCAGTGTTATATACAGGTGTGGTCACTGCCGGTACTGCAGTATACATGAGCTGTAAAACATAGTTCCCCCCCTTAAAGGTATATACATTACAGCGTGCATGTGTGTGGGCGACTACGTGACAGCGTGTGCGCCTGCGAGTGTGCGGGTGCACGCACGAGCGTTGACAACAGGATCAGGTTCAACTTTCTTTTTTCTCTCTCTCACATGGCAGCTGTTGATCACTCTGCCAGTGCCATTTACACTTCATCTAGAGCCGTCTTTTGTTTCTTAACTTGTCCCATTACCATCTCCTTTTGCCTTGCACCATCATCCCTTTTGTCTCTTAATCTCTCCTGCCTTCCATCCTATCACAGACCTTCCCTTTTGTTCTTTCCTCCCCTCTCCCTGCCCCTGCCGCTGCACTTACTTAAAAACCTGTTCCATCTCCAACTTTTTCCAGTTCTGACGAAAGGTCGTCGACCTGAAACGTTAACTCTGTTTCTCTCTCCACAGATGCTGCCTGGCCCGCTGAGTATTTCCAGCATTTTCTGTTTTTATTTCAGGTTCAACTTTGATGTCCCTACGTGCAAGCGGCCTATTGACCCTCACGGACAAGCGTTCCCTGTGGAGCCGTGTCTGAGCCCGAGACTGGGCCTTTAGGAGAGGAGCAGAGCGCGGCTGAGAAAATTGAACAAACAAATGACTCCTTTTCCCTCCAAAACCGATCCATATTGTTACAGAACAGATGGAGAGGAATACAGACTTTGCAACTTTGGCCCAACAAGCCTTAGGGCATTTAATTAGAATTCAACTATAGGAAACAAACTGGTTTCAAAGCACTTTCTCTGCAGAAAGATGAGTATTCGTAGCAGGAAATTCAGTTGCCATCCCTACATGAAAATATAAAACTACACACCTCCTTCTCAGAACATCTATTAAATGGAACAGTTTGAAGAATTTCTGAGGAAAAAAACATGATTGAGAGCTTTAGGGGGGAGAAATTCAGTATCGCCCAGTTTGGGGTGTTATTATCGGCCGGGCGCAAAGTTTAGCGCTACACACCTCTCTTAAGGCGCTAACGTCAGGGAGCGAGGCGCTACCTCAGAACGCTGGCGAAGCTCAGGCGATGTCCGTTACCATGGAAGCCAGACAGACTGGCGCCGCCCAGTTCTTAAAGGGGAGGGGCCATCTTGCTGGCCAGCCGCTCCCTGCTCATTGCAGCCTTGAATCTCGGCCTGGAGAGACCTCGAAAGCAATTGTGTTGGAAGCACTAATGGATAGGCCCAGGGAAAGAGCGCGGCGCTTAGGAACCTCAAAAGTGGTGCTGAGGGCCAAAACTCCTCAGGACAGCGTTAAAACCAAAAATGCTGCCGACAAAAAAAGGCAGGAAGCGCCCGCCTTTAAATAGCACTCCCCCAGCCCCTTCCCGACTGCAAAACGCTCCCCTCTACCTGTTGTTGCTAGCGGCAGGCGGAAAGGCAGGGGAGTGCGACTCAATATCCGGTCCGGGGCGCTACCGGGGCATTGCACGCTTGACAGACGTCACGATCTGCCAGCGCAGGAGATCGTGGCGGCAGTGTTTAGCACCGCTGCAAAATGTCTGGTCAATTTCGCGAGCGGTGCTAACATCGCCGCGCCCGGGTGCTAGGTGCTTTGCGCTATTCAACCGAATTTTTCCCCCTAAGTCTAAATCCCACTCCAGTATCGGCATTTCTGTGGCCTGAAATCAGGCCAAATGGTTTTTCCAGCCTGGAAGTTGGGGCAAGAGCCTGAATCTGCGATTGACCCTTCCTGTGATTCCCGCAGAATCCCCTCAGATAGATTTAAGCGAGAGCCACTGGTGCCTCGGGTTTCCAAAAGTTCCACTCCCGCTACACGAGGAGTAACAAAGAATGAGGCGGGCCAGGGTCAGCTGTTGCCAGGGTTAGCTGTTGCCAGGGTCAGCTGTTACCAGGGTCAGCTGTTGCCAGGAACAGCTGTTGCCAGGGTCAGCTGTTGCCAGGGTCAGCTGTTGCTAGGGTCACCTGTTGCTAGGGTCAGCTGTTGCCAGGGTCAGCTGTTGCCAGGGTCACCTGTTGCTAGGGTCAGCTGTTGCCAAGGTCAGCTGTTGCCAGGGTCAGCTGTTGCCAGGAACAGCTGTTGCCAGGGTCAGCTGTTGCCAGGGTCAGCTGTTGCTAGGGTCACCTGTTGCCAGGGTCAGCTGTTGCCAGGGTCACCTGTTGCTAGGGTCAGCTGTTGCCAGGGTCAGCTGTTGCCAGGGTCAGCTGTTAACCAGGGTCACCTGTTGCTATGGTCAGCTGTTGCTATGGTCAGCTGTTGCCAGGGTCAGCTGTTGCCAGGAACAGCTGTTGCCAGGGTCAGCTGTTGCCAGGGTCAGCTGTTGCTAGGGTCAGCTATTGCCAGGGTCAGCTGTTGCCAGGAACAGCTGTTGCCAGGGTCACCTGTTGCTCGGGTCACCTGTTGCTAGGGTCAGCTATTGCCAGGGTCAGCTGTTGCCAGGAACAGCTGTTGCCAGGGTCAGCTGTTGCCAGGGTCAGCTGTTGCTAGGGTCAGCTGTGACTGGTGGAAGTGAGGAGCTTTTACGCCGAAAGATTACCTAAACTTTGACTACCAGCCACTGGTGGAGGGAACGGAATTTTGGGTAAAATTATGTCGTGTTTACAGCACAGACTCGATCTCGGCCCTTTACATTGTGAGGGGCCTCGATAGAGTGGATAGGAAGGACCTATTTCCCTTAGCAGAGAGGTCAATAACCAGGGGACATAGATTTAAAGTAATTGGTAGAAGGATTAAAGGGGAGTTGATTGGAATCTTTTCACCTAGAGGGTGGTGGGGGTCTGGAACTCACTGCCTGAAAGGGTGGTAGAGGCAGAAACCCTCATCACATTAAAAAAGTACTTGGGTATGCACTTGAAGTGCGGCAACCTACAGGCTACGGATCAAGAGCTGGAAAGTGGGATTAGGCTGGATAGTTCTTTTTCAGCCGGCACGGACACGGTGGGCCAAATGGCCTCCTTCTGTACCGTAATCTTCTATGATTCTGTAGGTATTTGTGGTCACTGATGTAGGTATTGGACGAATCCCTACTTAATAATCGAGTTCGACTCCAGGAGAACAATCAAAAAGGTTTTTAATGCAGGAACAGAGGAATTTAAACAGGTTGCAGAGCTAGGTACAGGAGAGCCATAAAATAGGTCTTCACCAGACGGAGACGCCACGAGGACTGAGTAGGCAGTCCCGTGACTTGCGTGATGACGTCATCGCGTTTGCCCGTGCTTGGGACGGTCACATTAAAGGGAATTATGTACAGTAAGTAAGGGACACTCGGTGGTACTGCTACAAATCTATGATTCCTCTATGATTCATAGAAACAGGCCATTCAACCCAATTGGTCTGTGCCGGTGTTTATGCTCCACACGAGTCTCCTCCCACCTCCCTTCATCTAAATCTATCAGCATAACCTTCTACTCCTTTCTCCCTCATGTGTTTATCCCTTTAAATGTATCGATGCTATTCACCTCAACTACTCCCTGTGGTAGCGAGTTCCACATTCTCACCACTCTCTGGTAGGTCCTGGTATCTCAACGCACATTATCACCTTGTGCTTTATTGCATTTGCGAGTCACAAAAGCCAGAGATGAGATGAGGCCTTTTCCTTTATGTGGCGAGTTGCTGTGATCTGGAACGCGCTGCCTGAAAGAGCGGTGGAAGCAGATTCAATAGTAACTCTCGGAAGGGAATGGGATAGATACTTAAAAAGATAAGATTTGCAGGGCTGTGGGGAAAGGGCAGGGGGGAGTGGGACTAATCAGAGAGCTCTTTCAGAGCCGGCACAGACACGATGGGCCAAATGGCCTCCTTCTGTGCTGTAAGATTCGAAGAATAAAGACGCTATTTTATACAATGTATAGAATCAGAGTACAAAAAGAGAAGTCAGGCACCAGTGGAAATGGCACCTTAAGTCCTGCCTCTTATTGTATTTACCACAGCTGCGTGCTTTAAACTAGAGAAGCCGAATCCTTGTTCTAGCACAGAAACCTGTGTTTGAGAGGGAACTAGCTATGGGTCTAGCAACATGATGAATGTATACAACAGCTATATAAATGGGATATGCTTCTTCACACCAATAGCTCGCATCTTCCACACTGCACCCTCAGTGGGGATTGTACACTCAGCAGAGTTACACGTCGGCATTGGCCCTTGTTTGCTTATACGAGTCTTTTTTTTTAAGCCGAGAAACCAAGGTGAAGGTCTGAGGCCAATATAGCCTCAACTTGAAGCGCATAGGGGAGAAGATGAGACAAGTCAAGAAAAAAGACTTGTGTTTCTCCAGCGCCTTTCACCACCTCAGGACATCCCAAAGCACTTCACAGCCAATGAAGGACTGTTTTGAAGTGTCGTCACTGTTGTAATGTAGGAAACACAGCATCCAGTTTGCGCACAGCAAGCTCCCACAAACAGCAATGAGATAAATGGCCAGATAATGTGGTACAGAGAAAACGGGGAATTATAAACCTGTAAGCCTGACATCGGTAGTGGGGAAGGTGCTAGAGTCCTTTATAAAAGATGTAATAACAGAGCACTTGGAAAACAGTGACAGGATTGGACAAAGTCAACATGGATTTACAAAAGGTAAATCGTGCTTGACTAATCTACTGGAATTTTTTGAGGATGTAACTGGTAGTATAGATAAGGGAGAACCAGTGGATGTGGTGTATTTGGACTTTCAGAAGGCTTTCGATAAGGTCCCGCATAAGAGATTGGCGTGCAAAGTTAAAGCACATGGGATTGGGGGTAAGGTATTGACTTGGATAGAGAAGTAGTTGGCAGACAAGAAGCAAAGAGTTGGAATAAACAGGTCTTTTTCTGAGTGGCAGGTAGTGACTGGTGGGGTACCGCAGGGATCGGTGCTAGGACCCCAGCTATTCACAATATATATAAATGATCTAGACGAGGGAACTAGATGTAATATCTCCAAGTTTGCAGACAACACAAAGCTGGGTGGGCGCGTGTGCTGTGAGGAGGACGCAGAGAAACTCCAGTATGATTTGGACAGGTTGGGTGATTGGGCAGATGCATGGCAAATGTGGATAAATGTGGATATAATGTGGATAAATGCGAGGTTATCCACTTCAATGGCAGAAACAGGAAGGCACATTATTATCTGAACGGCAATAGATTGGGAAAAGGGGAAGTGCAACGAGACCTGGGTGTCCTTGTGCACCAGTCGCTGAAGGTAAGCATGCAGGTGCAGCAGGCAGTTAAGAAGGCAAATGGTATGTTGGCCTTCATAGCGAGAAGATTCGAGTACTGGAGCAAGGATGTCTTGCTGCAGTTGTACAGGGCCTTGGTGAGGCCACACCTTGAGTATTGTGTGCAGTTTTGTTCACCTTATCTGAGGAAGGATGTTCTTGCCATGGAGAGAGTGCAGCGAAGATTCACCAGACTGATACCTGGGATGGCAGGAATAACGTATGAGGAGAGATTGGGTCGATTAGGCTTATATTCGCTAGAGTTTAGAAGAATGAGAGGGGATTTCATTGAAACTTATAAAATTCTAACAGGACTAGACAGACTAGATGCAGGAAGGATGTTCCTGATGGCGGGGGAGTCCAGAACCAGGGGTCACAGTCTAAGGATAAGGGGTAATCCATTTAGGACCGAGATGAGGAGAAATTTCTTCACCCAGAGAGTGGTGAACCTGTGGAATTCTCTACAGTTGACAGTTGAGACCAATTCATTAAATATATTCAAGAAGGAGTTAGATATATTTCTTAAGGCTAAAGGGATCAAGGGATATGGGGAGAAGGCAGGGACAGGGTACTGAATTTGGATGATCAGCCATGATCTCATTGAATGGCGGAGCAGGCTCGAGGGGCCGAATGGCCTACTCCTGCTCCTATCCTCGATGTTTATATGTTTCTATGAGTGAACCAGCTGGCTTTATATAACAATCTGATAGTTTCATGGTCATTAATCCAGGCCTCTGGATTACTCGTCTAGTAACATAACCACTATGCCACTGTACCCTACAAATAGCTTGGGTGCACGGCAGAGGGTCCGTTATTCACCCTGTAGCTTTTGTATAACCTTGAGTTTCAGTGGATAGGAAGTTGCCAGCTTGACTCTAAAAGCTGGGTTTTGTTGGGAACACGTATAACGGGCATTGGGAAGTAGCCTGAAATGTAACACAACTGTCTCCTTGCCGACAGTGGTTGGCCTGTTGGTGATGGCTGGTGAGTAATATGGCTCGCCTGGTCTTCCATGCCTTGGAATTGTTCTTCAGCTTGAGCAGTGTCCGTCAGGAGGCCTCCCTCTGTCTGAGGTGCCGTCTTTCGGATGAGACGTTAAACCGAGGCCCCATCTGCCCTCTCAGGTGGACGTAAAAGATCCCATGGCCACTATTTCGAAGAAGAGCAGGGGACTTCTCCTGGCCAACATTTATCCCTCAATCAACATCACTAAATAACAGATGATCTGGTCATTATCACATTGCTGTTTGTGGGAGCTTGCTGTGCGCCAATTGGCTGCCACGTTTCCCACATTACAACAGTGACTGACATGAATCTTGTCATTCATGTGGAAATAGCTTATGAAGTAATACTGGGCGGCCTGCTGGTGGTGCTGTCCAGGGAGAGTATAAATACTCGGGCATGGGCCCAGCTTGCTCAGGACATTCTTTAACAGGAACTAGTGACGGACACAACTAGATCTCCATGTTGAAAAACAGTTGATTAAAGCCTTGTTTAATACTCAGACCAAGTTCCTAGTAGTTTTCTTGCGTCAGTGACTACACTTCAAAAAGTACTTCATTGGTTGTTAAGCGCTTTGGGACGTCCTGTGGTTGTGAGAGGCGCCGTAGAAATGCAAGTCTTTCTTTATGTCCTCTGCTCCTTGCTGATCTTTCCTCCTCCTTCACCATCAAGAGAAACCAGGCGATGGCTGTGGCCGCCAGTGAGGTGAAATGAAAACGCCCCTTTGCCACACACTTATGTGACTGATGTGCACATGTTTAGCCGTCCTCTGAGCTAATGCCAGATCCGACTGGCCCTTCGACAGACGCTTTGGAAGAGGCAGCTTAGATGTGTAATTTTGACCATTTCCCACAATTGGCCCACGAGCTCTTAATAAGCAGAGAAAGTCTTTCTCAGACCCGTTCGCTGAGGTTCGTGATTCCTTGTTTTCTGGAAGGTAAGAATTCTTGGAGCAACAAACAAGGGCAAAAAGTCACATGATGTCTGCCGCAACCTGACATCTTTTTCCCCACGTCCATGTTTTTTATAAGGAGGAGTTTCAAATGGAGCCTGCTGTTAATGAAGTAACTGGATCGAAAGTCATTCGAGGTGTTTGTCAAAGTAAGTTCCTATGGGAGTGCTGAGCTAACATGAAAATAATGTGTGTCTGAGTTGGAAGGGAATTGATTTCACAGACAGAAACTAGATTAGAAATGAGCAAGGAATTAAACATATATAACCCCTGGACACCTCTCGGTGGAGGAAATTGATTCTATTCTCAGGTATCATCCATTACCATGACCGTCATAACCACACACACTCATTCATTCGCACACTCACTCACTCACTCACACAGCCTCACTCACACACCCTCACTCACACACTCACACACAGACACACACAGGCACACACTCACAGACACACACACAGACATACTCACACACACACATACTCACACACAGACACACACTCACAGACACACACTCACAGACACACACTCACAGACACACACATACTCACACACAGACACACACTCACAGACACACACAGGCACACACTCACAGACACACACAGACACACACTCACAGACACACACATACTCACACACAGACACACACAGGCACACACTCACAGACACACACACAGGCACACACTCACAGACACACACACTCACAGACACACACATACTCACACACAGACACACACTCACAGACACACACACACACATACTCACAGACACACACACACACATACTCACACACAGACACACACTCACAGACACACATAGAAACATAGAAACATAGAAGATAGGAGCAGGAGTAGGCCATTCGGCCCCTCGAGCCTGCTCCGCCATTCAATGAGATCATGGCTGATCATCCAAATTCAGTACCCTGTCCCTGCCTTCTCTCCATATCCCTTGCTCCCTTTAGCCTTAAGAAATATATCCCACTCCTTCTTGAATATATTTAATGAATTGGCCTCCACTGCCTTCTTTGGTAGAGAATTCCACAGGTTCACCACTCTCTGGGTGAAGAAATTCCTCCTCATCTCTGTCCTAAATGGCTTACCCCTTATCCTTAGACTGTGACCCCTGGTTCTGGACTCCCCCGCCATCGGGAACATCCTTCCTGCATCTAGTCTGTCTAGTCCTGTTAGAATTTTATAAGTTTCAATGAGATCCCCTCTCATTCTTCTAAACTCCAGTGAGTACAAGCCCAATCAACCCAATCTCTCCTCATACGTCATTCCTGCCATCCCAGGTATCAGCCTGGCGAATCTTCGCTGCACTCCCTCCATGGCAAGAACATCCTTCCTCAGATAAGGCGACCAAAACTGCACACAATACTCAAGATGCGGTCTCACCGAGGCCCTGTACAGCTGCAGCAAGACACCCTTGTTCCTGTACTCAACCCCTCTCGCTACGAAGGCCAACATACCATTTGCCTTCTTAACCGCCTGCTGCACCTGCATGCTTACTTTCAGTGACTGGTGCACAAGGACGCCCAGGTCTCGTTGCACTTCCCCTTCTCCCAATCTATTGCCATTCAGATAATAATCTGCCTTCCTGTTTTTGACACCAAAGTCGGCCCCTGCTCGGCCCCTGAACAGCGGCTGCGCCCTGTGCGCTCTGCCCTCTCTCTCTCTCCCCCGTCGACGCTGCTCGGCCCTTTGCTGCGCCGCTCAGTTGGGCTCTAGCCCGCCGCTGTCCGGGAAAGGTCTGCGCACTACCTGTTGCCAGCCTGTTTCGCTGGACCACCTCGACTGGAAAGCCAAGCCTGCCTCTCGACAGTCTCCCCCGCAATTCTCGAGTCTCTGCTGGATGACTGGGCGGTTGCCCGTGGTCGACGCCCGAGTCTCTGGCCTTGACCTCCAATCCACGGATCTCCAGGAACGAATCCCCGGGAGGTGATGCAGAGTTGCAGGTAGGTTCGAACCTGCCTCGTCGCCAATGTTACGTCCGTGTATAATGAGACACAGACTGCGGAGAACGGTACAACAGGTGTTTACTCAACGTGGCTCACACGGGAACTGATCTGTACAGATTACTACTCAGTGTTATATACAGGTGTGGTCACTGCTGGTACTGCAGTATACATGAGCTGTAAAACATAGTTCCCCCCCTTAAAGGTATATACATTACAGCGTGCATGTGTGTGGGCGACTACGTGACAGCGTGTGCGCCTGCGAGTGTGCGGGTGCACGCACGAGCGTTGACAACAGGACCAGGTTCAACTTTCTTTTTTCTCTCTCTCACATGGCAGCTGTCCTTCACTCTGCCAGTGCCATTTACGCTTCATCTAGAGCCGTCTTTTGTTTCTTAACTTGTCCCATTACCATCTCCTTTTGCCTTGCACCATCATCCCTTTTGTCTCTTAATCTCTCCTGCCTTCCATCCTATCACAGACCTTCCCTTTTGTTCTTTCCTCCCCTCTCCCTGCCCCTGCCGCTGCACTTACTTAAAAACCTGTTCCATCTCCAACTTTTTCCAGTTCTGACGAAAGGTCGTCGACCTGAAACGTTAACTCTGTTTCTCTCTCCACAGATGCTGCCTGGCCCGCTGAGTATTTCCAGCATTTTCTGTTTTTATTTCAGGTTCAACTTTGATGTCCCTACGTGCAAGCGGCCTATTGACCCTCACGGACAAGCGTTCCCTGTGGAGCCGTGTCTGAGCCCGAGACTGGGCCTTTAGGAGAGGAGCAGAGCGCGGCTGAGAAAATTGAACAAACAAATGACTCCTTTTCCCTCCAAAACCGATCCATATTGTTACAGAACAGATGGAGAGGAATTCAGACTTTGCAACTTTGGCCCAACAAGCCTTAGGGCATTTAATTAGAATTCAACTATAGGAAACAAACTGGTTTCAAAGCACTTTCTCTGCAGAAAGATGAGTATTCGTAGCAGGAAATTCAGTTGCCATCCCTACATGAAAATATAAAACTACACACCTCCTTCTCAGAACATCTATTAAATGGAACAGTTTGAAGAATTTCTGAGGAAAAAAACATGATTGAGAGCTTTAGGGGGGAGAAATTCAGTATCGCCCAGTTTGGGGTGTTATTATCGGCCGGGCGCAAAGTTTAGCGCTACACACCTCTCTTAAGGCGCTAACGTCAGGGAGCGAGGCGCTACCTCAGAACGCTGGCGAAGCTCAGGCGATGTCCGTTACCATGGAAGCCAGACAGACTGGCGCCGCCCAGTTCTTAAAAGGGAGGGGCCATCTTGCTGGCCAGCCGCTCCCTGCTCATTGCAGCCTTGAATCTCGGCCTGGAGAGACCTCGAAAGCAATTGTGTCGGAAGCACTAATGGATAGGCCCAGGGAAAGAGCGCGGCGCTTAGGAACCTCAAAAGTGGTGCTGAGGGCCAAAACTCCTCAGGACAGCGTTAAAAACAAAAATGCTGCCGACAAAAAAAGGCAGGAAGCGCCCGCCTTTAAATAGCACTCCCCCAGCCCCTTCCCGACTGCAAAACGCTCCCCTCTACCTGTTGTTGCTAGCGGCAGGCGGAAAGGCAGGGGAGCGCGACTCAATATCCGGTCCGGGGCGCTTCCGGGGCATTGCACGCTTGACAGACGTCACGATCTGCCAGCGCAGGAGATCGTGGCGGCAGTGTTTAGCACCGCTGCAAAATGTCTGGTCAATTTCGCGAGCGGTGCTAACATCGCCGCGCCCGGGTGCTAGGTGCTTTGCGCTATTCAACCGAATTTTTCCCCCTAAGTCTAAATCCCACTCCAGTATCGGCATTTCTGTGGCCTGAAATCAGGCCAAATGGTTTTTCCAGCCTGGAAGTTGGGGCAAGAGCCTGAATCTGCGATTGGCCCTTCCTGTGATTCCCGCAGAATCCCCTCAGATAGATTTAAGCGAGAGCCACTGGTGCCTCGGGTTTCCAAAAGTTCCACTCCCGCTACACGAGGAGTAACAAAGAATGAGGCGGGCCAGGGTCAGCTGTTGCCAGGGTTAGCTGTTGCCAGGGTCAGCTGTTACCAGGGTCAGCTGTTGCCAGGAACAGCTGTTGCCAGGGTCAGCTGTTGCCAGGGTTAGCTGTTGCTAGGGTCAGCTGTTGCTAGGGTCAGCTGTTGCTAGGGTCACCTGTTGCTAGGGTCAGCTGTTGCCAGGGTCAGCTGTTGCCAGGGTCACCTGTTGCTAGGGTCAGCTGTTGCCAAGGTCAGCTGTTGCCAGGGTCAGCTGTTGCCAGGGTCAGCTGTTGCCAGGAACAGCTGTTGCCAGGGTCAGCTGTTGCCAGGGTCACCTGTTGCTAGGGTCAGCTGTTGTCAGGGTCAGCTGTTGCCAGGGTCAGCTGTTAACCAGGGTCACCTGTTGCTATGGTCAGCTGTTGCCAGGGTCAGCTGTTGCCAGGGTCACCTGTTGCTCGGGTCACCTGTTGCTAGGGTCAGCTATTTCCAGGGTCAGCTGTTGCCAGGAACAGCTGTTGCCAGGGTCAGCTGTTGCTAGGGTCAGCTGTTGCTAGGGTCAGCTGTGACTGGTGGAAGTGAGGAGCTTTTACGCCGAAAGATTACCTAAACTTTGACCACCAGCCACTGGTGGAGGGAACGGAATTTTGGGTAAAATTATGTCGTGTTTACAGCACAGACTCGATCTCGGCCCTTTACATTGTGAGGGGCCTCGATAGAGTGGATAGGAAGGACCTATTTCCCTTAGCAGAGAGGTCAATAACCAGGGGACATAGATTTAAAGTAATTGGTAGAAGGATTAAAGGGGAGTTGATTGGAATCTTTTCACCTAGAGGGTGGTGAGGGTCTGGAACCCACTGCCTGAAAGGGTGGTAGAGGCAGAAACCCTCATCACATTAAAAAAGTACTTGGGTATGCACTTGATGTGCGGCAACCTACAGGCTACGGATCAAGAGCTGGAAAGTGGGATTAGGCTGGATAGTTCTTTTTCAGCCGGCACGGACACGGTGGGCCAAATGGCCTCCTTCTGTACCGTAATCTTCTATGATTCTGTAGGTATTTGTGGTCACCGATGTAGGTATTGGACGAATCCCTACTTAATAATCGAGTTCGACTCCAGGAGAACAATCAAAAAGGTTTTTAATGCAGGAACAGAGGAATTTAAACAGGTTGCAGAGCTAGGTACAGGAGAGCCATAAAATAGGTCTTCACCAGACGGAGACGCCACGAGGACTGAGTAGGCAGTCCCGTGGATTGCGTGATGACGTCATCGCGTTCTTCCCGCACTTGGGTAGTCACGTGACTTGCGTGATGACGTCATCGCGTTTGCCCGCGCTTGGGACGGTCACGTTAAAGGGAATTATGTACAGTAAGTAAGGGACACTCGGTGGTACTGCTACAATTCTATGATTCCTCTATGATTCATAGAAACAGGCCATTCAACCCAATTGGTCTGTGCCGGTGTTTATGCTCCACACGAGTCTCCTCCCACCTCCCTTCATCTAAATCTATCAGCATAACCTTCTACTCCTTTCTCCCTCATGTGTTTACCCCTTTAAATGTATCGATGCTATTCACCTCAACTACTCCCTGTGGTAGCGAGTTCCACATTCTCACCACTCTCTGGTAGGTCCTGGTATCTCAACGCACATTATCACCTTGTGCTTTATTGCATTTGCGAGTCACAAAAGCCAGAGATGAGATGAGGCCTTTTTCTTTATGTGGCGAGTTGCTGTGATCTGGAACGCGCTGCCTGAAAGAGCGGTGGAAGCAGATTCAATAGTAACTCTCGGAAGGGAATGGGATAAATACTTAAAAAGATAAGATTTGCAGGGCTGTGGGGAAAGGGCAGGGGGGAGTGGGACTAATCAGAGAGCTCTTTCAGAGCCGGCACAGACACGATGGGCCAAATGGCCTCCTTCTGTGCTGTAAGATTCGAAGAATAAAGACGCTATTTTATACAATGTATAGAATCAGAGTACAAAAAGAGAAGTCAGGCACCAGTGGAAATGGCACCTTAAGTCCTGCCTCTTATTGTATTTACCACAGCTGCGTGCTTTAAACTAGAGAAGCCGAATCCTTGTTCTAGCACAGAAACCTGTGTTTGAGAGGGAACTAGCTATGGGTCTAGCAACATGATGAATGTATACAACAGCTATATAAATGGGATATGCTTCTTCACACCAATAGCTCGCATCTTCCACACTGCACCCTCAGTGGGGATTGTACACTCAGCAGAGTTACACGTCGGCATTGGCCCTTGTTTGCTTATACGAGTCTTTTTTTTTAAGCCGAGAAACCAAGGTGAAGGTCTGAGGCCAATATAGCCTCAACTTGAAGCGCATAGGGGAGAAGATGAGACAAGTCAATAAAAAAGACTTGTGTTTCTCCAGCGCCTTTCACCACCTTAGGACATCCCAAATCACCTCACAGCCAATGAAGGACTGTTTTGAAGTGTCGTCACTGTTGTAATGTAGGAAACACAGCATCCAATTTGCGCACAGCAAGCTCCCACAAACAGCAATGAGATAAATGGCCAGATAATGTGGTACAGAGAAAACGGGGAATTATAAACCTGTAAGCCTGACATCGGTAGTGGGGAAGGTGCTAGAGTCCATGAAAAAGATGTAATAACAGAGCACTTGGAAAACAGTGACAGGATCGGACAAAGTCAACATGGATTTACAAAAGGTAAATCGTGCTTGACTAATCTACTGGAATTTTTTGAGGATGTAACTGGTAGTATAGATAAGGGAGAACCAGTGGATGTGGTGTATTTGGACTTTCAGAAGGCTTTCGATAAGGTCCCGCATAAGAGATTGGCGTGCAAAGTTAAAGCACATGGGATTGGGGGTAAGGTATTGACTTGGATAGAGAAGTAGTTGGCAGACAAGAAGCAAAGAGTTGGAATAAACAGGTCTTTTTCCGAGTGGCAGGTAGTGACTGGTGGGGTACCGCAGGGATCGGTGCTAGGACCCCAGCTATTCACAATATATATAAATGATCAAGACGAGGGAACTAGATGTAATATCTCCAAGTTTGCAGACAACACAAAGCTGGGTGGGCGTGTGTGCTGTGAGGAGGACGCAGAGAAACTCCAGTATGATTTGGACAGGTTGGGTGATTGGGCAGATGCATGGCAAATGTGGATAAATGTGGATATAATGTGGATAAATGCGAGGTTATCCACTTCAATGGCAGAAACAGGAAGGCAGATTATTATCTGAACGGCAATAGATTGGGAAAAGGGGAAGTGCAATGAGACCTGGGTGTCCTTGTGCACCAGTCGCTGAAGGTAAGCATGCAGGTGCAGCAGGCAGTTAAGAAGGCAAATGGTATGTTGGCCTTCATAGCGAGAAGATTCGAGTACAGGAACAAGGATGTCTTGCTGCAGTTGTACAGGGCCTTGGTGAGGCCACACCTTGAGTATTGTGTGCAGTTTTGTTCACCTTATCTGAGGAAGGATGTTCTTGCCATGGAGGGAGTGCAGCGAAGATTCACCAGACTGATACCTGGGATGGCAGGAATAACGTATGAGGAGAGATTGGGTTGTTTAGGCTTATATTCGCCAGAGTTTAGAAGAATGAGAGGGGATTTCATTGAAACTTATAAAATTCTAACAGGACTAGACAGACTAGATGCAGGAAGGATGTTCCTGATGGCGGGGGAGTCCAGAACCAGGGGTCACAGTCTAAGGATAAGGGGTAAGCCATTTAGGACAGAGATGAGGAGAAATTTCTTCACCCAGAGAGTGGTGAACCTGTGGAATTCTCTACAGTTGACAGTTGAGACCAATTCATTAAATATATTCAAGAAGGAGTTAGATATATTTCTTAAGGCTAAAGGGATCAAGGGATATGGGGAGAAGGCAGGGACAGGGTACTGAGTTTGGATGATCAGCCATGATCTCATTGAATGGCGGAGCAGGCTCGAGGGGCCGAATGGCCTACTCCTGCTGCTATCTTCGATGTTTCTATGTATCTATGAGTGAACCAGCTGGCTTTATATAACAATCTGATAGTTTCATGGTCATTAATCCAGGCCTCTGGATTACTCGTCTAGTAACATAACCACTATGCTACTGTACCCTACAAATAGCTTGGGTGCACGGCAGAGGGTCCGTTATTCACCCTGTAGCTTTTGTATAACCTTGAGTTTCAGTGGATAGGAAGTTGCCAGCTTGACTCTAAAAGCTGGGTTTTGTTGGGAACACGTATAACGGGCATTGGGAAGTAGCCTGAAATGTAACACAACTGTCTCCTTGCCGACAGTGGTTGGCCTGTTGGTGATGGCTGGTGAGTAATATGGCTCGCCTGGTCTTCCATGCCTTGGAATTGTTCTTCAGCTTGAGCAGTGTCCGTCAGGAGGCCTCCCTCTGTCTGAGGTGCCGTCTTTCGGATGAGACGTTAAACCGAGGCCCCATCTGCCCTCTCAGGTGGACGTAAAAGATCCCATGGCCACTATTTCGAAGAAGAGCAGGGGACTTCTCCTGGCCAACATTTATCCCTCAATCAACATCACTAAATAACAGATGATCTGGTCATTATCACATTGCTGTTTGTGGGAGCTTGCTGTGCGCCAATTGGCTGCCACGTTTCCCACATTACAACAGTGACTGACATGAATCTTGTCATTCATGTGGAAATAGCTTATGAAGTAATACTGGGCGGCCTGCTGGTGGTGCTGTCCAGGGAGAGTATAAATACTCGGGCATGGGCCCAGCTTGCTCAGGACATTCTTTAACAGGAACTAGTGACGGACACAACTAGATCTCCATGTTGAAAAACAGTTGATTAAAGCCTTGTTTAATACTCAGACCAAGTTCCTAGTAGTTTTCTTGCGTCAGTGACTACACTTCAAAAAGTACTTCATTGGTTGTTAAGCGCTTTGGGACGTCCTGTGGTTGTGAGAGGCGCCGTAGAAATGCAAGTCTTTCTTTATGTCCTCTGCTCCTTGCTGATCTTTCCTCCTCCTTCACCATCAAGAGAAACCAGGCGATGGCTGTGGCCGCCAGTGAGGTGAAATGAAAACGCCCCTTTGCCACACACTTATGTGACTGATGTGCACATGTTTAGCCGTCCTCTGAGCTAATGCCAGATCCGACTGGCCCTTCGACAGACGCTTTGGAAGAGGCAGCTTAGATGTGTAATTTTGACCATTTCCCACAATTGGCCCACGAGCTCTTAATAAGCAGAGAAAGTCTTTCTCAGACCCGTTCGCTGAGGTTCGTGATTCCTTGTTTTCTGGAAGGTAAGAATTCTTGGAGCAGCAGCAAACAAGGGCAAAAAGTCACATGATGTCTGCCGCAACCTGACATCTTTTTCCCCACGTCCATGTTTTTTATAAGGAGGAGTTTCAAATGGAGCCTGCTGTTAATGAAGTAACTGGATCGAAAGTCATTCGAGGTGTTTGTCAAAGTAAGTTCCTATGGGAGTGCTGAGCTAACATGAAAATAATGTGTGTCTGAGTTGAAAGGGAATTGATTTCACAGACAGAAACTAGATTAGAAATGAGCAAGGAATTAAACATATATAACCCCTGGACACCTCTCGGTGGAGGAAATTGATTCTATTCTCAGGTATCATCCATTACCACGACCGTCATAACCACACACACTCATTCATTCACACACTCACTCACTCACTCACTCACACACTCACACACAGACACACACAGGCACACACTCACTCACTCACTCACACACACACACACAGACACACACAGGCACACACTCACAGACACACACACACACATACTCACACACAGACACACACTCACAGACACACATAGAAACATAGAAACATAGAAGATAGGAGCAGGAGTAGGCCATTCGGCCCCTCGAGCCTGCTCCGCCATTCAATATCATGGCTGATCATCCAAATTCAGTACCCTGTCCCTGCCTTCTCTCCATATCCCTTGCTCCCTTTAGCCTTAAGAAATATATCCCACTCCTTCTTGAATATATTTAATGAATTGGCCTCTACTGCCTTCTTTGGTAGAGAATTCCACAGGTTCACCACTCTCTGGGTGAAGAAATTCCTCCTCATCTCTGTCCTAAATGGCTTACCCCTTATCCTTAGACTGTGACCCCTGGTTCTGGACGCCCCCGCCATTGGGAACATCCTTCCTGCATCTAGTCTGTCCAGGCCTGACAGAATTTTATAAGTTTCAATGAGATCCCCGCTCATTCTTCTAAACTCCAGTGAGTACAAGCCCAATCAACCCAATCTCTCCTCATACGTCATTCCTGCCATCCCAGGTATCAGCCTGGCGAATCTTCGCTGCACTCCTTCCATGGCAAGAACATCCTTCCTCAGATAAGGCGACCAAAACTGCACACAATACTCAAGATGTGGTCTCACCAAGACCCTGTACAACTGCAGCAAGACATCCTTGTTCCTGTACTCAAACCCTCTCGCTACGAAGGCCAACATACCATTTGCCTTCTTAACCGCCTGCTGCACCTGCATGCTTACCTTCAGCGACTGGTGCACAAGGACACCCAGGTCACTTTGCACTTCCCCTTCTCCCAATCTATTGCCATTCAAATAATAATCTGCCTTCCTGTTTTTGACACCAAAGTCGGCCCCTGCTCGGCCCCTGAACAGCGGCTGCGCCCTGTGCGCTCTTCCCTCTCTCTCTCTCTCCCCCGTCGACGCTGCTCGGCCCTTTGCTGTGCCGCTCAGTTGGGCTCTAGCCCGCCGCTGTCCGGGAAGGGTCTGCGCACTACCTGTTGCCAGCCTGTTTCGCTGGACCACCTCGACTGGAAAGCCAAGCCTGGCTCTCGACAGCCTCCCCCGCAATTCTCGAGTCTCTGCTGGATGACTGGGCGGTTGCCCGTGGTCGACGCCCGAGTCTCTGGCCTTGACCTCCAATCCACGGATCTCCAGGAACGAATCCCCGGGAGGTGATGCAGAGTTGCAGGTAGGTTCGAACCTGCCTCGTCGCCAATGTTACGTCCGTGTATAATGAGACACAGACTGCGGAGAACGGTACAACAGGTGTTTACTCAACGTGGCTCACACGGGAACTGATCTGTACAGATTACTACTCAGTGTTATATACAGGTGTGGTCACTGCTGGTACTGCAGTATACATGAGCTGTAAAACATAGTTCCCCCCCTTAAAGGTATATACATTACAGCGTGCATGTGTGTGGGCGACTACGTGACAGCGTGTGCGCCTGCGAGTGTGCGGGTGCACGCACGAGCGTTGACAACAGGACCAGGTTCAACTTTCTTTTTTCTCTCTCTCACATGGCAGCTGTCCTTCACTCTGCCAGTGCCATTTACACTTCATCTAGAGCCGTCTTTTGTTTCTTAACTTGTCCCATTACCATCTCCTTTTGCCTTGCACCATCATCCCTTTTGTCTCTTAATCTCTCCTGCCTTCCACCCTATCACAGACCTTCCCTTTTGTTCTTTCCTCCCCTCTCCCTGCCCCTGCCGCTGCACTTACTTAAAAACCTGTTCCATCTCCAACTTTTTCCAGTTATGACGAAAGGTCGTCGACCTGAAACGTTAACTCTGTTTCTCTCTCCACAGATGCTGCCTGGCCCGCTGAGTATTTCCAGCATTTTCTGTTTTTATTTCAGGTTCAACTTTGATGTCCCTACGTGCAAGCGGCCTATTGACCCTCACGGACAAGCGTTCCCTGTGGAGCCGTGTCTGAGCCCGAGACTGGGCCTTTAGGAGAGGAGCAGAGCGCGGCTGAGAAAATTGAACAAACAAATGACTCCTTTTCCCTCCAAAACCAATCCATATTGTTACAGAACAGATGGAGAGGAATACAGACTTTGCAACTTTGGCCCAACAAGCCTTAGGGCATTTAATTAGAATTCAACTATAGGAAACAAACTGGTTTCAAAGCACTTTCTCTGCAGAAAGATGAGTATTCGTAGCAGGAAATTCAGTTGCCATCCCTGCATGAAAATATAAAACTACACACCTCCTTCTCAGAACATCTATTAAATGGAACAGTTTGAAGAATTTCTGAGGAAAAAAACATGATTGAGAGCTTTAGGGGGGAGAAATTCAGTATCGCCCAGTTTGGGGTGTTATTATTGGCCGGGCGCAAAGTTTAGCGCTACACACCTCTCTTAAGGCGCTAACGTCAGGGAGCGAGGCGCTACCTCAGAACGCTACCGAAACTCAGGCGATGTCCATTACCATGGAAACCAGACAGACTGGCGCCGTCCAGTTCTTAAAAGGGAGGGGCCATCTTGCTGGCCAGCCGCTCCCTGCTCATTGCAGCCTTGAATCTCGGCCTGGAGAGACCTCGAAAGCAATTGTGTTGGAAGCACTAATGGATAGGCCCAGGGAAAGAGCGCGGCGCTTAGGAACCTCAAAAGTGGTGCTGAGGACCAAAACTCCTCAGGACAGCGTTAAAACAAAAAATGCTGCCGACAAAAAAAGGCAGGAAGCGCCCGCCTTTAAATAGCGCTCCCCCAGCCCCTTCCCGACTGCAAAACGCTCCCCTCTACCTGTTGTTGCTAGCGGCAGGCGGAAAGGCAGGGGAGCGTGACTCAATATCCAGTCCGGGGCGCTACCGGGGCATTGCACGCTTGACAGACGTCACGATCTGCCAGCGCAGGAGATCGTGGCGGCAGTGTTTAGCACCGCTGCAAAATGTCTGGTCAATTTCGCGAGCGGTGCTAACATCGCCGCGCCCGGGTGCTAGGTGCTTTGCGCTAATCAACCAAATTTTTCCCCCTAAGTCTAAATCCCACTCCAGTATCGGCATTTCTGTGGCCTGTAATCAGGCCAAATGGTTTTTCCAGCCTGGAAGTTGGGGCAAGAGCCTGAATCTGCGATTGACCCTTCCTGTGATTCCCGCAGAATCCCCTCAGATAGATTTAAGCGAGAGCCACTGGCGCCTCGGGTTTCCAAAAGTTCCGCTCCTGCTACACGAGGAGTAACAAAGAATGAGGCGGGCCAGGGTCAGCTGTTGCCAGGGTCAGCTGTTGCCAGGGTCAGCTGTTGCCAGGGTCACCTGTTGCCAAGGCCAGCTGTTGCCAGGGTCAGCTGTTGCCAGGAACAGCTGTTGCCAGGGTCAGCTGTTGCTAGGGTCACCTGTTGCTAGGATCAGCTGTTGCCAGGGTCAGCTTTTGCCAGGGTCACCTGTTGCTAGGGTCAGCTGTTGCCAGGGTCAGCTGCTGCCAGGAACAGCTGTTGCCAGGAAAAGCTGTTGCCAGGAAAAGCTGTTGCTCGGGTCACCTGTTGCTAGGGTCAGCTGTTGCCAGGGTCAGCTGTTACCAGGATCACCTGTTGCTAGGGTCAGCTGTTGCCAGGAACAGCTGTTGCCAGGGTCAGCTGTTGCCAAGGTCAGCTGTTGCCAGGGTCAGCTGTTGCCAGGGTCAGCTGTTGCCAGGAACAGCTGTTGCCAGGGTCAGCTGTTGCCAGGAACAGTTGTTGCCAGGGTCACCTGTTGCTAGGGTCACCTGTTGTTGGGTCACCTTTTGCCAGGGTCAGCTGTTGCCAGGGTCAGCTGTTGCCAGGAACAGCTGTTGCCAGGAACAGCTGTTGCCAGGGTCAGCTGTTGCTAGGATCAGCTGTTGCCAGGGTCACTTGTTGCCAGGGTCACTTGTTGCTAGGGTCAGCTGTTGCCAGGGTCAGCTGTTGCCAGGAACAGTTGTTGCCAGGGTCAGCTGTTGCCAGGGTCAGCTGTTGCCAGGGTCAGCTGTTGCCAGGAACAGTTGTTGCCAGGGTCAGCTGTTGCCAGGGTCAGCTGTTGCCAGGGTCAGCTGTTGCTAGGGTCAGCTGTTGCCAGGGTCACTTGTTGCCAGGGTCACTTGTTGCTAGGGTCAGCTGTTGCCAGGGTCAGCTGTTGCCAGGAACAGTTGTTGCCAGGGTCAGCTGTTGCTAGGGTCAGCTGTTGCTAGGGTCAGCTGTGACTGGTGGAAGTGAGGAGCTTTTACGCCGAAAGATTACCTAAACTTTGACTACCAGCCACTGGTGGAGGGAACGGAATTTTGGGTAAAATTATGTCGTGTTTACAGCACAGACTCGATCTCGGCCCTTTACATTGTGAGGGGGCCTCGATAGAGTGGATAGGAAGGACCTATTTCCCTTAGCAGAGAGGTCAATAACCAGGGGACATAGATTTAAAGTAATTGGTAGAAGGATTAAAGGGGAGTTGATTGGAATCTTTTCACCCAGAGGGTGGTGGGGGTCTGGAACTCACTGCCTGAAAGGGTGGTAGAGGCAGAAACCCTCATCACATTTAAGAAGTACTTGGGTATGCACTTGAAGTGCGGCAACCTACAGGGCTACGGATCAAGAGCTGGAAAGTGGGATTAGGCTGGATAGTTCTTTTTCAGCCAGCACGGACACGGTGGGCCAAATGGCCTCCTTCTGTACCGTAATCTTCTATGATTCTGTTGGTATTTGTGGTCACCGATGTAGGTATTGGACGAATCCCTACTTAATAATCGAGTTCGACTCCAGGAGAACAATCAAAAAGGTTTTTAATGCAGGAACAGAGGAATTTAAACAGGTTGCAGAGCTAGGTACAGGAGAGCCATAAAATAGGTCTTCACCAGACGGAGACGCCACGAGGACTGAGTAGGCAGTCCCGTGGATTGCGTGATGACGTCATCGCGTTCTTCCCGCACTTGGGTAGTCACGTGACTTGCGTGATGACGTCATCGCGTTTGCCCGCGCTTGGGACGGTCACGTTAAAGGGAATTACGTACAGTAAGTAAGGGACACTCGGTGGTACTGCTACAATTCTATGATTCCTCTATGATTCATAGAAACAGGCCATTCAACCCAATTGGTCTGTGCCGGTGTTTATGCTCCACACGAGTCTCCTCCCACCTCCCTTCATCTAAATCTATCAGCATAACCTTCTACTCCTTTCTCCCTCATGTGTTTACCCCTTTAAATGTATCGATGCTATTCACCTCAACTGCTCCCTGTGGTAGCGAGTTCCACATTCTCACCACTCTCTGGTAGGTCCTGGTATCTCAACGCACATTATCACCTTGTGCTTTATTGCATTTGCGAGTCACAAAAGCCAGAGATGAGATGAGGCCTTTTTCTTTATGTGGCGAGTTGCTGTGATCTGGAACGCGCTGCCTGAAAGAGCGGTGGAAGCAGATTCAATAGTAACTCTCGGAAGGGAATGGGATAAATACTTAAAAAGATAAGATTTGCAGGGCTGTGGGGAAAGGGCAGGGGGGAGTGGGACTAATCAGAGAGCTCTTTCAGAGCTGGCACAGACACGATGGGCCAAATGGCCTCCTTCTGTGCTGTAAGATTCGAAGAATAAAGACGCTATTTTATACAATGTATAGAATCAGAGTACAAAAAGAGAAGTCAGGCACCAGTGGAAATGGCACCTTAAGTCCTGCCTCTTATTGTATTCACCACAGCTGCGTGCTTTAAACTAGAGAAGCCGAATCCTTGTTCTAGCACAGAAACCTGTGTTTGAGAGGGAACTAGCTATGGGTCTAGCAACATGATGAATGTATACAACAGCTATATAAATGGGATATGCTTCTTCACACCAATAGCTCGCATCTTCCACACTGCACCCTCAGTGGGGATTGTACACTCAGCAGAGTTACACGTCGGCATTGGCCCTTGTTTGCTTATACGAGTCTTTTTTTTTAAGCCGAGAAACCAAGGTGAAGGTCTGAGGCCAATATAGCCTCAACTTGAAGCGCATAGGGGAGAAGATGAGACAAGTCAAGAAAAAAGACTTGTGTTTCTCCAGCGCCTTTCACCACCTCAGGACATCCCAAAGCACTTCACAGCCAATGAAGGACTGTTTTGAAGTGTCGTCACTGTTGTAATGTAGGAAACACAGCATCCAGTTTGTGCACAGCAAGCTCCCACAAACAGCAATGAGATAAATGGCCAGATAATGTGGTACAGAGAAAACGGGGAATTATAAACCTGTAAGCCTGACATCGGTAGTGGGGAAGGTGCTAGAGTCCATTATAAAAGATGTAATAACAGAGCACTTGGAAAACAGTGACAGGATCGGACAAAGTCAACATGGATTTACAAAAGGTAAATCGTGCTTGACTAATCTACTGGAATTTTTTGAGGATGTAACTGGTAGTATAGATAAGGGAGAACCAGTGGATGTGGTGTATTTGGACTTTCAGAAGGCTTTCGATAAGGTCCCGCATAAGAGATTGGCGTGCAAAGTTAAAGCACATGGGATTGGGGGTAAGGTATTGACTTGGATAGAGAAGTAGTTGGCAGACAAGAAGCAAAGAGTTGGAATAAACAGGTCTTTTTCCGAGTGGCAGGTAGTGACTGGTGGGGTACCGCAGGGATCGGTGCTAGGACCCCAGCTATTCACAATATATATAAATGATCTAGACGAGGGAACTAGATGTAATATCTCCAAGTTTGCAGACAACACAAAGCTGGGTGGGCGTGTGTGCTGTGAGGAGGACGCAGAGAAACTCCAGTATGATTTGGACAGGTTGGGTGATTGGGCAGATGCATGGCAAATGTGGATCAATGTGGATATAATGTGGATAAATGCGAGGTTATCCACTTCAATGGCAGAAACAGGAAGGCAGATTATTATCTGAACGGCAATAGATTGGGAAAAGGGGAAGTGCAATGAGACCTGGGTGTCCTTGTGCACCAGTCGCTGAAGGTAAGCATGCAGGTGCAGCAGGCAGTTAAGAAGGCAAATGGTATGTTGGCCTTCATAGCGAGAAGATTCGAGTACAGGAGCAAGGATGTCTTGCTGCAGTTGTACAGGGCCTTGGTGAGGCCACACCTTGAGTATTGTGTGCAGTTTTGTTCACCTTATCTGAGGAAGGATGTTCTTGCCATGGAGAGAGTGCAGCGAAGATTCACCAGACTGATACCTGGGATGGCAGGAATAACGTATGAGGAGAGATTGGGTCGATTAGGCTTATATTCACTAGAGTTTAGAAGAATGAGAGGGGATTTAATTGAAACTTATAAAATTCTAACAGGACTAGACAGACTAGATGCAGGAAGGATGTTCCCGATGGCGGGGGAGTCCAGAACCAGGGGTTACAGTCTAAGGATAAGGGGTAAGCCATTTAGGACAGAGATGAGGAGAAATTTCTTCACCCAGAGAGTGGTGAACCTGTGGAATTCTCTACAGTTGACAGTTGAGACCAATTCATTAAATATATTCAAGAAGGAGTTAGATATATTTCTTAAGGCTAAAGGGATCAAGGGATATGGGGAGAAAGCAGGGACAGGGTACTGAGTTTGGATGATCAGCCATGATCGCATTGAATGGCGGAGCAGGCTCGAGGGGCCGAATGGCCTACTCCTGCTCCTATCTTCTATGTTTCTATGTATCTATGAGTGAACCAGCTGGCTTTATATAACAATCTGATAGTTTCATGGTCATTAATCCAGGCCTCTGGATTACTCGTCTAGTAACATAACCACTATGCTACTGTACCCTACAAATAGCTTGGGTGCACGGCAGAGGGTCCGTTATTCACCCTGTAGCTTTTGTATAACCTTGAGTTTCAGTGGATAGGAAGTTGCCAGCTTGACTCTAAAAGCTGGGTTTTGTTGGGAACACGTATAACGGGCATTGGGAAGTAGCCTGAAATGTAACACAACTGTCTCCTTGCCGACAGTGGTTGGCCTGTTGGTGATGGCTGGTGAGTAATATGGCTCGCCTGGTCTTCCATGCCTTGGAATTGTTCTTCAGCTTGAGCAGTGTCCGTCAGGAGGCCTCCCTCTGTCTGAGGTGCCGTCTTTCGGATGAGACGTTAAACCGAGGCCCCATCTGCCCTCTCAGGTGGACGTAAAAGATCCCATGGCCACTATTTCGAAGAAGAGCAGGGGACTTCTCCTGGCCAACATTTATCCCTCAATCAACATCACTAAATAACAGATGATCTGGTCATTATCACATTGCTGTTTGTGGGAGCTTGCTGTGCGCCAATTGGCTGCCACGTTTCCCACATTACAACAGTGACTGACATGAATCTTGTCATTCATGTGGAAATAGCTTATGAAGTAATACTGGGCGGCCTGCTGGTGGTGCTGTCCAGGGAGAGTATAAATACTCGGACATGGGCCCAGCTTGCTCAGGACATTCTTTAACAGGAACTAGTGACGGACACAACTAGATCTCCATGTTGAAAAACAGTTGATTAAAGCCTTGTTTAATACTCAGACCAAGTTCCTAGTAGTTTTCTTGCGTCAGTGACTACACTTCAAAAAGTACTTCATTGGTTGTTAAGCGCTTTGGGACGTCCTGTGGTTGTGAGAGGCGCCGTAGAAATGCAAGTCTTTCTTTATGTCCTCTGCTCCTTGCTGATCTTTCCTCCTCCTTCACCATCAAGAGAAACCAGGCGATGGCTGTGGCCGCCAGTGAGGTGAAATGAAAACGCCCCTTTGCCACACACTTATGTGACTGATGTGCACATGTTTAGCCGTCCTCTGAGCTAATGCCAGATCCGACTGGCCCTTCGACAGACGCTTTGGAAGAGGCAGCTTAGATGTGTAATTTTGACCATTTCCCACAATTGGCCCACGAGCTCTTAATAAGCAGAGAAAGTCTTTCTCAGACCCGTTCGCTGAGGTTCGTGATTCCTTGTTTTCTGGAAGGTAAGAATTCTTGGAGCAGCAAACAAGGGCAAAAAGTCACATGATGTCTGCCGCAACCTGACATCTTTTTCCCCACGTCCATGTTTTTTATAAGGAGGAGTTTCAAATGGAGCCTGCTGTTAATGAAGTAACTGGATCGAAAGTCATTCGAGGTGTTTGTCAAAGTAAGTTCCTATGGGAGTGCTGAGCTAACATGAAAATAATGTGTGTCTGAGTTGGAAGGGAATTGATTTCACAGACAGAAACTAGATTAGAAATGAGCAAGGAATTAAACATATATAACCCCTGGACACCTCTCGGTGGAGGAAACTGATTCTATTCTCAGGTATCATCCATTACCACGACCGTCATAACCACACACACTCATTCATTCGCACACTCACTCACTCACTCACACAGCCTCACTCACACACCCTCACTCACACACTCACACACAGACACACACAGGCACACACTCACAGACACACACACAGACATACTCACACACACACATACTCACACACAGACACACACTCACAGACACACACTCACAGACACACACTCACAGACACACACATACTGACACACAGACACACACTCACAGACACACACAGGCACACACTCACAGACACACACACAGACACACACTCACAGACACACACATACTCACACACAGACACACACAGGCACACACTCACAGACACACACACAGGCACACACTCACAGACACACACACACACATACTCACACACAGACACACACTCACAGACACACACACACACACACTCACAGACACACACACACACATACTCACACACAGACACACACTCACAGACACACACACACACACTCACAGACACACACACACACATACTCACACACAGACACACACTCACAGACACACACACACACATACTCACAGACACACACACACACATACTCACACACAGACACACACTCACAGACACACACTCACAGACACACACATACTCACACACAGACACACACTCACAGACACACATAGAAACATAGAAACATAGAAGATAGGAGCAGGAGTAGGCCATTCGGCCCCTCAAGCCTGCTCCGCCATTCAATATCATGGCTGATCATCCAAATTCAGTACCCTGTCCCTGCCTTCTCTCCATATCCCTTGCTCCCTTCAGCCTTAAGAAATATATCTCACTCCTTCTTGAATATATTTAATGAACTGGCCTCTACTGCCTTCTTTGGTAGAGAATTCCACAGGTTCACCACTCTCTGGGTGAAGAAATTCCTCCTCATCTCTGTCCTAAATGGCTTACCCCTTATCCTTAGACTGTGACCCCTGGTTCTGGACTCCCCCGCCATTGGGAACATCCTTCCTGCATCTAGTCTGTCTAGTCCTGTTAGAATTTTATAAGTTTCAATGAGATCCCCTCTCATTCTTCTAAACTCCAGTGAGTACAAGCCCAATCGACCCAATCTCTCCTCATACGTCATTCCTGCCATCCCAGGTATCAGCCTGGCGAATCTTCGCTGCACTCCTTCCATGGCAAGAACATCCTTCCTCAGATAAGGCGACCAAAACTGCACACAATACTCAAGATGTGGTCTCACCAAGACCCTGTACAACTGCAGCAAGACATCCTTGTTCCTGTACTCAAACCCTCTCGCTACGAAGGCCAACATACCATTTGCCTTCTTAACCGCCTGCTGCACCTGCATGCTTACTTTCAGTGACTGGTGCACAAGGACGCCCAGGTCTCGTTGCACTTCCCCTTCTCCCAATCTATTGCCATTCAGATAATAATCTGCCTTCCTGTTTTTGACACCAAAGTCGGCCCCTGCTCGGCCCCTGAACAGCGGCTGCGCCCTGTGCGCTCTTCCCTCTCTCTCTCTCCCCCGTCGACGCTGCTCGGCCCTTTGCTGCGCCGCTCAGTTGGGCTCTAGCCCGCCGCTGTCCGGGAAGGGTCTGCGCACTACCTGTTGCCAGCCTGTTTCGCTGGACCACCTCAACTGGAAAGCCAAGCCTGGCTCTCGACAGCCTCCCCCGCAATTCTCGAGTCTCTGCTGGATGACTGGGCGGTTGCCCGTGGTCGACGCCCGAGTCTCTGGCCTTGACCTCCAATCCACTGATCTCCAGGAACGAATCCCCGGGAGGTGATGCAGAGTTGCAGGTAGGTTCGAATCTGCCTCATCGCCAATGTTACGTCCGTGTATAATGAGACACAGACTGCAGGAGAACGGTACAACAGGTGTTTACTCAACGTGGCTCACACTGCAACTGATCTGTACAGATTACTACTCAGTGTTATATACAGGTGTGGTCACTGCCGGTACTGCAGTATACATGAGCTGTAAAACATAGTTCCCCCCCTTAAAGGTATATACATTACAGCGTGCATGTGTGTGGGCGACTACGTGACAGCGTGTGTGCCTGCGAGTGTGCGGGTGCACGCACGAGCGTTGACAACAGGATCAGGTTCAACTCTGCCAGTGCCATTTACACTTCATCTAGAGCCGTCTTTTGTTTCTTAACTTGTCCCATTACCATCTCCTTTTGCCTTGCACCATCATCCCTTTTGTCTCTTAATCTCTCCTGCCTTCCATCCTATCACAGACCTTCCCTTTTGTTCTTTCCTCCCCTCTCCCTGCCCCTGCCGCTGCACTTACTTAAAAACCTGTTCCATCTCCAACTTTTTCCAGTTCTGACGAAAGGTCGTCGACCTGAAACGTTAACTCTGTTTCTCTCTCCACAGATGCTGCCTGGCCCGCTGAGTATTTCCAGCATTTTCTGTTTTTATTTCAGGTTCAACTTTGATGTCCCTACGTGCAAGCGGCCTATTGACCCTCACGGACAAGCGTTCCCTGTGGAGCCGTGTCTGAGCCCGAGACTGGGCCTTTAGGAGAGGAGCAGAGCGCGGCTGAGAAAATTGAACAAACAAATGACTCCTTTTCCCTCCAAAACCAATCCATATTGTTACAGAACAGATGGAGAGGAATACAGACTTTGCAACTTTGGCCCAACAAGCCTTAGGGCATTTAATTAGAATTCAACTATAGGAAACAAACTGGTTTCAAAGCACTTTCTCTGCAGAAAGATGAGTATTCGTAGCAGGAAATTCAGTTGCCATCCCTACATGAAAATATAAAACTACACACCTCCTTCTCAGAACATCTATTAAATGGAACAGTTTGAAGAATTTCTGAGGAAAAAAACATGATTGAGAGCTTTAGGGGGGAGAAATTCAGTATCGCCCAGTTTGGGGTGTTATTATCGGCCGGGCGCAAAGTTTAGCACTACACACCTCTCTTAAGGCGCTAACGTCAGGGAGCGAGGCGCTACCTCAGAACGCTGGCGAAGCTCAGGCGATGTCCGTTACCATGGAAGCCAGACAGACTGGCGCCGCCCAGTTCTTAAAGGGGAGGGGCCATCTTGCTGGCCAGCCGCTCCCTGCTCATTGCAGCCTTGAATCTCGGCCTGGAGAGACCTCGAAAGCAATTGTGTTGGAAGCACTAATGGATAGGCCCAGGGAAAGAGCTCGGCGCTTAGGAACCTCAAAAGTGGTGCTGAGGGCCAAAACTCCTCAGGACAGCGTTAAAACCAAAAATGCTGCCGACAAAAAAAGGCAGGAAGCGCCCGCTTTTAAATAGCGCTCCCCCAGCCCCTTCCCGACTGCAAAACGCTCCCCTCTACCTGTTGTTGCTAGCGGCAGGCGGAAAGGCAGGGGAGCGCAACTCAATATCCGGACCGGGGCGCTACCGGGGCATTGCACGCTTGACAGACGTCACGATCCGACAGCGCAGGAGATCGTGGCAGCAGTGTTTAGCACCGCTGCAAAATGTCTGGTCAATTTTGCGAGCGGTGCTAACATCGCCGCGCCCGGGTGCTAGGTGCTTTGCGCTAATCAACCGAATTTTTCCCCCTAAGTCTAAATCCCACTCCAGTATCGGCATTTCTGTGGCCTGTAATCAGGCCAAATGGTTTTTCCAGCCTGGAAGTTGGGGCAAGAGCCTGAATCTGCGATTGACCCTTCCTGTGATTCCCGCAGAATCCCCTCAGATAGATTTAAGCGAGAGCCACTGGCGCCTCGGGTTTCCAAAAGTTCCGCTCCTGCTACACGAGGAGTAACAAAGAATGAGGCGGGCCAGGGTCAGCTGTTGCCAGGGTCAGCTGTTGCCAGGGTCAGCTGTTGCCAGGGTCACCTGTTGCCAAGGCCAGCTGTTGCCAGGGTCAGCTGTTGCCAGGAACAGCTGTTGCCAGGGTCAGCTGTTGCTAGGGTCACCTGTTGCTAGGATCAGCTGTTGCCAGGGTCAGCTTTTGCCAGGGTCACCTGTTGCTAGGGTCAGCTGTTGCCAGGGTCAGCTGCTGCCAGGAACAGCTGTTGCCAGGGTCAGCTGTTGCTAGGGTCACCTGTTGCTAGGATCAGCTGTTGCCAGGGTCAGCTGTTGCTAGGGTCACCTGTTGCTAGGATCAGCTGTTGCTAGGGTCAGCTGTTGCCAGGGTCAGCTGTTACCAGGATCACCTGTTGCTAGGGTCAGCTGTTGCCAGGAACAGCTGTTGCCAGGGTCAGCTGTTGCCAAGGTCAGCTGTTGCCAGGGTCAGCTGTTGCCAGGAACAGCTGTTGCCAGGGTCAGCTGTTGCCAGGAACAGTTGTTGCCAGGGTCACCTGTTGCTAGGGTCACCTGTTGTTGGGTCACCTGTTGCCAGGGTCAGCTGTTGCCAGGGTCAGCTGTTGCCAGGAACAGCTGTTGCCAGGGTCAGCTGTTGCTAGGATCAGCTGTTGCCAGGGTCACTTGTTGCCAGGGTCACTTGTTGCCAGGGTCAGCTGTTGCCAGGGTCAGCTGTTGCCAGGAACAGTTGTTGCCAGGGTCAGCTGTTGCCAGGGTCAGCTGTTGCCAGGAACAGTTGTTGCCAGGGTCAGCTGTTGCCAGGGTCAGCTGTTGCTAGGGTCAGCTGTTGCCAGGGTCACTTGTTGCCAGGTTCACTTGTTGCTAGGGTCAGCTGTTGCCAGGGTCAACTGTTGCCAGGGTCAGCTGTTACCAGGAACAGTTGTTGCCAGGGTCAGCTGTTGCTAGGGTCAGCTGTTGCTAGGGTCAGCTGTGACTGGTGGAAGTGAGGAGCTTTTACGCCGAAAGATTACCTAAACTTTGACTACCAGCCACTGGTGGAGGGAATGGAATTTTGGGTAAAATTATGTCGTGTTTACAGCACAGACTCGATCTCGGCCCTTTACATTGTGAGGGGGCCTCGATAGAGTGGATAGGAAGGACCTATTTCCCTTAGCAGAGAGGTCAATAACCAGGGGACATAGATTTAAAGTAATTGGTAGAAGGATTAAAGGGGAGTTGATTGGAATCTTTTCACCTAGAGGGTGGTGGGGGTCTGGAACTCACTGCCTGAAAGGGTGGTAGAGGCAGAAACCCTCATCACATTTAAGAAGTACTTGGGTATGCACTTGAAGTGCGGCAACCTACAGGGCTACGGATCAAGAGCTGGAAAGTGGGATTAGGCTGGATAGTTCTTTTTCAGCCAGCACGGACACGGTGGGCCAAATGGCCTCCTTCTGTACCGTAATCTTCTATGATTCTGTAGGTATTTGTGGTCACCGATGTAGGTATTGGACGAATCCCTACTTAATAATCGAGTTCGACTCCAGGAGAACAATCAAAAAGGTTTTTAATGCAGGAACAGAGGAATTTAAACAGGTTGCAGAGCTAGGTACAGGAGAGCCATAAAATAGGTCTTCACCAGACGGAGACGCCACGAGGACTGAGTAGGCAGTCCCGTGGATTGCGTGATGACGTCATCGCGTTCTTCCCGCGCTTGGGTAGTCACGTGACTTGCGTGATGACGTCATTGCGTTTGCCCGTGCTTGGGACGGTCACGTTAAAGGGAATTATGTACAGTAAGTAAGGGACACTCGGTGGTACTGCTACAATTCTATGATTCCTCTATGATTCATAGAAACAGGCCATTCAACCCAATTGGTCTGTGCCGGTGTTTATGCTCCACACGAGTCTCCTCCCACCTCCCTTCATCTAAATCTATCAGCATAACCTTCTACTCCTTTCTCCCTCATGTGTTTATCCCTTTAAATGCATCGATGCTATTCACCTCAACTACTCCCTGTGGTAGCGAGTTCCACATTCTCACCACTCTCTGGTAGGTCCTGGTATCTCAACGCACATTATCACCTTGCGCTTTATTGCATTTGCGAGTCACAAAAGCCAGAGATGAGATGAGGCCTTTTTCTTTATGTGGCGAGTTGCTGTGATCTGGAACGCGCTGCCTGAAAGAGCGGTGGAAGCAGATTCAATAGCAACTCTCGGAAGGGAATGGGATAGATACTTAAAAAGGTAAGATTTGCAGGGCTGTGGGGAAAGGGCAGGGGGGAGTGGGACTAATCAGAGAGCTCTTTCAGAGCTGGCACAGACACGATGGGCCAAATGGCCTCCTTCTGTGCTGTAAGATTCGAAGAATAAAGACGCTATTTTATACAATGTATAGAATCAGAGTACAAAAAGAGAAGTCAGGCACCAGTGGAAATGGCACCTTAAGTCCTGCCTCTTATTGTATTTACCACAGCTGCGTGCTTTAAACTAGAGAAGCCGAATCCTTGTTCTAGCACAGAAACCTGTGTTTGAGAGGGAACTAGCTATGGGTCTAGCAACATGATGAATGTATACAACAGCTATATAAATGGGATATGCTTCTTCACACCAATAGCTCGCATCTTCCACACTGCACCCTCAGTGGGGATTGTACACTCAGCAGAGTTACACGTCGGCATTGGCCCTTGTTTGCTTATACGAGTCTTTTTTTTTAAGCCGAGAAACCAAGGTGAAGGTCTGAGGCCAATATAGCCTCAACTTGAAGCGCATAGGGGAGAAGATGAGACAAGTCAAGAAAAAAGACTTGTGTTTCTCCAGCGCCTTTCACCACCTCAGGACATCCCAAAGCACTTCACAGCCAATGAAGGACTGTTTTGAAGTGTCGTCACTGTTGTAATGTAGGAAACACAGCATCCAGTTTGCGCACAGCAAGCTCCCACAAACAGCAATGAGATAAATGGCCAGATAATGTGGTACAGAGAAAACGGGGAATTATAAACCTGTAAGCCTGACATCGGTAGTGGGGAAGGTGCTAGAGTCCATTATAAAAGATGTAATAACAGAGCACTTGGAAAACAGTGACAGGATCGGACAAAGTCAACATGGATTTACAAAAGGTAAATCGTGCTTGACTAATCTACTGGAATTTTTTGAGGATGTAACTGGTAGTATAGATAAGGGAGAACCAGTGGATGTGGTGTATTTGGACTTTCAGAAGGCTTTCGATAAGGTCCCGCATAAGAGATTGGCGTGCAAAGTTAAAGCACATGGGATTGGGGGTAAGGTATTGACTTGGATAGAGAAGTAGTTGGCAGACAAGAAGCAAAGAGTTGGAATAAACAGGTCTTTTTCCGAGTGGCAGGCAGTGACTGGTGGGGTACCGCAGGGATCGGTGCTAGGACCCCAGCTATTCACAATATATATAAATGATCTAGACGAGGGAACTAGATGTAATATCTCCAAGTTTGCAGACAACACAAAGCTGGGTGGGCGTGTGTGCTGTGAGGAGGACGCAGAGAAACTCCAGTATGATTTGGACAGGTTGGGTGATTGGGCAGATGCATGGCAAATGTGGATCAATGTGGATATAATGTGGATAAATGCGAGGTTATCCACTTCAATGGCAGAAACAGGAAGGCACATTATTATCTGAACGGCAATAGATTGGGAAAAGGGGAAGTGCAACGAGACCTGGGTGTCCTTGTGCACCAGTCGCTGAAGGTAAGCATGCAGGTGCAGCAGGCAGGTAAGAAGGCAAATGGTATGTTGGCCTTCGTAGCAAGAGGGTTCGAGTACAGGAGCAAGGATGTCTTGCTGCAGTTGTACAGGGCCTTGGTGAGGCCACACCTTGAGTATTGTGTGCAGTTTTGTTCACCTTATCTGAGGAAGGATGTTCTTGCCATGGAGAGAGTGCAGCGAAGATTCACCAGGCTGATACCTGGGATGGCAGGAATGACGTATGAGGAGAGGTTGGGTCGATTAGGCTTATATTCGCTAGAGTTTAGAAGAATGAGAGGGGATTTCATTGAAACTTATAAAATTCTAACAGGACTAGACAGACTAGATGCAGGAAGGCTGTTCCTGATGGCGGGGGAGTCCAGAACCAGGGGTCACAGTCTAAGGATAAGGGGTAAGCCATTTAGGACCGAGATGGGGAGAAATTTCTTCACCCAGAGAGTGGTGAACCTGTGGAATTCTCTACAGTTGACAGTTGAGACCAATTCATTAAATATATTCAAGAAGGAGTTAGATATATTTCTTAAGGCTAAAGGGATCAAGGGATATGGGGAGAAGGCAGGGACAGGGTACTGAATTTGGATGATCAGCCATGATCTCATTGAATGGCGGAGCAGGCTCGAGGGGCCGAATGGCCTACTCCTGCTCCTATCCTCGATGTTTATATGTTTCTATGAGTGAACCAGCTGGCTTTATATAACAATCTGATAGTTTCATGGTCATTAATCCAGGCCTCTGGATTACTCGTCTAGTAACATAACCACTATGCTACTGTACCCTACAAATAGCTTGGGTGCACGGCAGAGGGTCCGTTATTCACCCTGTAGCTTTTGTATAACCTTGAGTTTCAGTGGATAGGAAGTTGCCAGCTTGACTCTAAAAGCTGGGTTTTGTTGGGAACACGTATAACGGGCATTGGGAAGTAGCCTGAAATGTAACACAACTGTCTCCTTGCCGACAGTGGTTGGCCTGTTGGTGATGGCTGGTGAGTAATATGGCTCGCCTGGTCTTCCATGCCTTGGAATTGTTCTTCAGCTTGAGCAGTGTCCGTCAGGAGGCCTCCCTCTGTCTGAGGTGCCGTCTTTCGGATGAGACGTTAAACCGAGGCCCCATCTGCCCTCTCAGGTGGACGTAAAAGATCCCATGGCCACTATTTCGAAGAAGAGCAGGGGACTTCTCCTGGCCAACATTTATCCCTCAATCAACATCACTAAATAACAGATGATCTGGTCATTATCACATTGCTGTTTGTGGGAGCTTGCTGTGCGCCAATTGGCTGTCACGTTTCCCACATTACAACAGTGACTGACATGAATCTTGTCATTCATGTGGAAATAGCTTATGAAGTAATACTGGGCGGCCTGCTGGTGGTGCTGTCCAGGGAGAGTATAAATACTCGGGCATGGGCCCAGCTTGCTCAGGACATTCTTTAACAGGAACTAGTGACGGACACAACTAGATCTCCATGTTGAAAAACAGTTGATTAAAGCCTTGTTTAATACTCAGACCAAGTTCCTAGTAGTTTTCTTGCGTCAGTGACTACACTTCAAAAAGTACTTCATGGGTTGTTAAGCGCTTTGGGACGTCCTGTGGTTGTGAGAGGCGCCGTAGAAATGCAAGTCTTTCTTTATGTCCTCTGCTCCTTGCTGATCTTTCCTCCTCCTTCACCATCAAGAGAAACCAGGCGATGGCTGTGGCCGCCAGTGAGGTGAAATGAAAACGCCCCTTTGCCACACACTTATGTGACTGATGTGCACATGTTTAGCCGTCCTCTGAGCTAATGCCAGATCCGACTGGCCCTTCGACAGACGCTTTGGAAGAGGCAGCTTAGATGTGTAATTTTGACCATTTCCCACAATTGGCCCACGAGCTCTTAATAAGCAGAGAAAGTCTTTCTCAGACCCGTTCGCTGAGGTTCGTGATTCCTTGTTTTCTGGAAGGTAAGAATTCTTGGAGCAGCAGCAAACAAGGGCAAAAAGTCACATGATGCCTGCCGCAACCTGACATCTTTTTCCCCACGTCCATGTTTTTTATAAGGAGGAGTTTCAAATGGAGCCTGCTGTTAATGAAGTAACTGGATCGAAAGTCATTCGAGGTGTTTGTCAAAGTAAGTTCCTATGGGAGTGCTGAGCTAACATGAAAATAATGTGTGTCTGAGTTGGAAGGGAATTGATTTCACAGACAGAAACTAGATTAGAAATGAGCAAGGAATTAAACATATATAACCCCTGGACACCTCTCGGTGGAGGAAATTGATTCTATTCTCAGGTATCATCCATTACCATGACCGTCATAACCACACACACTCATTCATTCGCACACTCACTCACTCACTCACACAGCCTCACTCACACACCCTCACTCACACGCTCACACACAGACACACACAGGCACACACTCACAGACACACACACACACACATACTCACAGACACACACACACACTCACAGACACACACACACACATACTCACAGACACACACACACACTCACAGACACACACGCACACATACTCACACACAGACACACACTCACAGACACACATAGAAACATAGAAACATAGAAGATAGGAGCAGGAGTAGGCCATTCGGCCCCTCAAGCCTGCTCCGCCATTCAATATCATGGCTGATCATCCAAATTCAGTACCCTGTCCCTGCCTTCTCTCCATATCCCTTGCTCCCTTTAGCCTTAAGAAATATATCCAACTCCTTCTTGAATATATTTAATGAATTGGCCTCTACTGCCTTCTGTGGTAGAGAATTCCACAGGTTCACCACTCTCTGGGTGAAGAAATTCCTCCTCATCTCTGTCCTAAATGGCTTACCCCTTATCCTTAGACTGTGACCCCTGGTTCTGGACTCCCCCGCCATTGGGAACATCCTTCCTGCATCTAGTCTGTCCAGTCCTGTTAGAATTTTATAAGTTTCAATGAGATCCCCTCTCATTCTTCTAAACTCCAGTGAGTACAAGCCCAATCGACCCAATCTCTCCTCATACGTCATTCCTGCCATCCCAGGTATCAGCCTGGTGAATCTTCGCTGCACTCCTTCCACGGCAAGAACATCCTTCCTCAGATAAGGCGACCAAAACTGCACACAATACTCAAGATGTGGTCTCACCGAGGCCCTGTACAGCTGCAGCAAGACATACTTGTTCCTGTACTCAACCCCTCTCGCTACGAAGGCCAACATACCATTTGCCTTCTTAACCACCTGCTGCACCTGCATGCTTACCTTCAGCGACTGATGCACAAGGACACCCAGGTCTCGTTGCACTTCCCCTTCTCCCAATCTATTGCCATTCAGATAATAATCTGCCTTCCTGTTTTTGACACCAAAGTGGATAACCTCGCATTTACCCACGTTATATTGAATCTGCCATGCTTCTGCCCAATCACCCAACCTGTCCAAATCATACTGGAGTTTCTCGGCATCCTCCTCACAGCACACACGCCCACAAAGCTTTGTGTCATCTGCAAACTTGGAGATATTACATCTAGTTCCCTCGTCCAGATCATTAATATATATTGTGAATAGCTGGGGTCCAAGGACCGATCCCTGTGTTACCCCACTAGTCACTGCCTGCCACTCGGAAAAAGAGCCGTTTATTCCAACTCTTTGCTTTCTGTCTGCCAACCAGTTCTCTATCCAAGTCAATACCTTGCCCCCAATCCCATGTGCCTTAATTTTACACGCTAATCTCTTATGCGGGACCTTTTCGAAAACCTTTTGAAAATTCAAATACACCACATCCACTGGTTCTCCCTTATCTATTTTACCAGTTACATCCTCAAAAAATTCCAGTAGATTAGTCAAGCACGATTTACCTTTTGTAAATCCATGTTGACTTTGTCTGATCCTGTCACTGTTTTCCATCTGCTCTGCTATTACATCTTTTATAATGGACTCTAGCATTTTCCCCACTACCGATGTCAGGCTTACCGGTCTGTAATTCCCCGTTATCTCTCTACTACCCTTTTTGAACAGTGGGGTAACATTAGCTACCCGCCAATCCATGGGTACTGTTCCAGACACACCCCCACTCACACACCCCCACCCCCACTCACACACACACACACACACACACACACACACAGACACGCTCACACAGACACACACTCACAGACACACAGACACAGACACACACACACAGACACGCTCTCACAGACACACACTCACAGACACACACACACAGACACACACACACAGACACACAGACACTCACACGCACACACCCCCACTCACACACACACTCACTCACACACACTCTCACACACTCTCACTCACTCACTCATACACTCACGCACACATACACACACTCACTCACACACACACTCACTCACACAAACACTCACTTACTCACACATACACTCACACACACAGACACACACACACAGACATTCAGACACACACACATACCCTCACTCACACACACACCCTCACCCTCACTCACACACACACCCTCACCCTCACTCACACACACACCCTCACCCTCACCCACTCAGCCTCACTCACACACACACCCTCACCCTCACTCACACACACACCCTCACCCTCACTCACACACACCCTCACCCTCACTCACACACACACCCTCACCCTCACTCACACACACACCCTCACCCTCACTCACACACACACCCTCACCCTCACCCACTCAGCCTCACTCACACACACACCCTCACCCTCACTCACACACACACCCTCACCCTCACTCACACACACCCTCACCCTCACTCACACACACACCCTCACCCTCACTCACACACACACCCTCACCCTCACTCACACACACACCCTCACCCTCACTCACACATACACCCTCACCCTCACTCACACATACACTCTCACCCTCACTCACACACACACCCTCACCCTCACTCACACACACACCCTCACCCTCACACACACACACACACCCTCACCCTCACTCACACACACACCCTCACCCTCACTCACACACACACCCTCACTCACACACACACCCTCACCCTCACTCACACACACACCCTCACCCTCACTCACACACACACCCTCACCCTCACTCACACACACACCCTCACCCTCACTCACACACACACCCTCACCCTCACACACACATGCACCCTCACCCTCACTCACACACACACCCTCACCCTCACTCACACACCCTCACCCTCACTCACACATACACCCTCACCCTCACTCACACACACACCATCACCCTCACTCACACACACACACACCCTCACCCTCACTCACACACACACCCTCACCCTCACTCACACACACACCCTCACCCTCACTCACACACACACCCTCACCCTCACTCACACACACACCCTCACCCTCACTCACACACACCCTCACCCTCACTCACACACACACCCTCACCCTCACACACACACACCCTCACCCTCACTCACACATACACCCTCACCCTCACTCACACACACACCCTCACCCTCACTCACACACACACCCTCACCCTCAATCACACACACACCCTCACCCTCACACACACACACACCCTCACCCTCACTCACACACACACCCTCACCCTCACTCACACACACACCCTCACCCTCACTCACACATACACCCTCACCCTCACTCACACACACACCCTCACCCTCACTCACACACCCTCACCCTCACACACACATACACCCTCACCCTCACTCACCCACACAGCCTCACCCTCACTCACACACCCTCACCCTCACTCACACATACACCCTCACCCTCACTCACACACACACCCTCACCCTCACTCACACACACACACACCCTCACCCTCACTCACACACACACCCTCACCCTCACTCACACACACACCCTCACCCTCACTCACACACACACCCTCACCCTCACACACACACACACCCTCACCCTCACTCACACACACACCCTCACCCTCACTCACACACACACCCTCACCCTCACTCACACATACACCCTCACCCTCACTCACACACACACCCTCACCCTCACTCTCACACACACACCCTCACCCTCACTCACACACACACCCTCACCCTCTCACACACACACACACCCTTACCCTCACTCACACACACACCCTCACCCTCACTCACACACACACCCTCACCCTCACTCACACATACACCCTCACCCTCACTCACACACACACCCTCACCCTCACTCACACACACACCCTCACCCTCACTCACACACACACACACTCACTCACCCTCACTCACTCACTCACCCTCACTCACACACACACACTCACTCACTCACCCTCACTCACTCACTCACCCTCACTCACTCACTCACCCTCACTCACTCACTCACCCTCACTCACACACACACACCCTCACCCTCACTCACACACACACACACACACTCACTCACTCACCCTCACTCACTCACCCTCACTCACACACACACCCTCACTCACACTCACTCACTCACCCTCACTCACACACAATAAGTACCCATAACACATCCAAGCTGATGGACTTTTCTGTTTCCCAATATATTTAACTGTTAGCTTGTCACTTCCTCCCTCCATATGTAAAACCTGAAAGCAGCAGGCCCCTCAGGTCTTGGGTGATTTGTGCAGTCATTGTTTCCTAATTGATTTCCTAACTGTAGTGTATGTACCTTTAAGGGGAGAACTACTTTTTACAGCTCCTGTATACTGTAGTACCGGCAGTGACCACACCTGTATATAAACCGTGAGTAGGGATCTGTACTGTAGTTTTAGAGTAACCCTCATCCAGTGAACACCTGTTGATTGTTCCTCTGCAGTCTCTGTCTATTTCTTGAAGGACACCATACATCAAGATTCACGGATTTAACATTGGCGACGAGGCGATTCGAACCTACCTGCAACTCTGCAGAGGAAGGCCGATTCCAGAGGCACGGGCGTCGACCATCCGGCGGAGACTCCGGCAAGGCGGGCTGGCAACAGGTACGGCGCAGACCCTTCCCGCACAGCGGCGGCTAGAACCGACCGACGGCACAGGAAAAGGCCGAGCAGTGTCAACGGGAGCAGAGAGAGAGGGTAAAGCGCACAGGGTGCAGCCGGTGTTCAGGACCGAGCGGCGTCAACGAGAGAGGTGCGCAGGAAAACGCGCAGAGCGTGGCCGGTGTTCAAGGGCTGAGCAGCGTCCGCGGGGGAAGAAAGGAAAGCGCGGGAGACGCCATTTGAGCCGCAGCAGAGAAGAAGGGAGAGCGCGGGAGACGCCATTTTAAGCCACAGCGGAGAAGAAGGGAGAGCGCGGGAGACGCCATTTTTAGCCAGTCTAACCACACCCAGGGATGCCGAAAGTGGCAGTGTCACAGCGTTCGACAATGAAGTCGAAGATTGGGCAACATATGTAGAACGCATAGTAGTGTACTGCAAGGCGAATGAAGTGCCAGATGCCAGGAAAGCACTGGTATTGTTGAATTCCATGGGTGCAAAAACGTATGGCTTACTGCGAAACCTAGTAACCCCAGAGAAGCCAGTGGAAAAGGATTTTGAAAGCATAGTGGCAATCCTACAGGACCACTTAAACCCCACACCGCTGCTGATAGCAGAAAGATTTAAGTTTCACAAAAGGAACCAGCATAAAGACGAAAGTAATGCTGAGTATTTAACGGAACTGCGCAAGCTATCGAAACACTGCCAGTTTGGAACGGGACTAGCAGATACTTTAAGGGACAAGTTTGTGTGTGGGCTTCAAAGTGAAGGAACCCAGAAACGGCTTCTATCAGAAAAGGATCTTACGCTGGACAAGGCTTTCAGCATGGCAGTATCACACGAAGCAGCCGCACGGGGCGCTGCAGAGATACAACGGAGACCGCAAGAATATGGCACAAATGAAATGTCATATGGAGCAGTGAAGTGTTATCGCTGCGGCAGAACAACACATGACCATAAGGATTGTTGGTTCAAGGATCAAGTGTGCAGACAGTGTGGAAAAGTAGGACACATAGCAAGAGTCTGCAGGTTGGGAAAGGAAACCAGCAGCAAGAAATCTCCACAGGAGAAGTACAAAAAGGTACATAAGGTGACGGAGAGTAGTTCAGACGAACAGAAAAGTGACACAGACTCCGGAAGCAAGGAGCTGGGTTGTCTGAAACTACATAATGTAATCAAAATGGAGGATCACCAAACTATCTGGGTCACACTCAAGATAGACGGAGTCCAAGTGAAAATGGAATTGGACACAGGATCAGCCCTAACAGTCATAAACCGAAGAGACTACAAGCGACTATTCTCACATATACCCTTGAGAGATACAGAGATTGTCTTGAAGACGTACACAGGGCAAAAAGTCTACCCCAAAGGAAAAATAAGGGCGAACGTTATATATAACGGCAAGGAAACACCAAAAATGGACCTATATGTATTGCCAGATGGAGGACCACCACTACTAGGACGTGAATGGATCCGGAAGATACAGCTAGATTGGCATTCCATACAAGCACTGACTGTAGATGCCAAAAAGGATGACGACGTCACACCTGGACGACTGTCAAAAATGCTAACTGACGCACAAGAAGTGTTCCAGCAGGGACTCGGAACACTAAAAGGCATAACAGCGATGATCAAAATAGAGGAAAATGCAAGCCCAAAGTTTTTTAAGGCCAGACCGGTGCCTTATGCGATCCGCCCAGCCGTCGAAGCAGAGCTGGAAGGTTTGGAACGTTCTGGAGTACTGTCCAAAGTGGATTGGAGCGAGTGGGCTACACCCATCGTTCCTGTAATGAAGAGGTCATTGAGTAATACGCCTGGGGAACCAAAGAAGGTTCGCATCTGTGGGGACTTTAAGGTGACAGTGAACCCAGTCCTTCACACGGTACAATATCCGCTTCCGCGGATTGAAGATATTTTCGCCTCGCTATCTGGAGGAAAACGCTTCACTAAGATTGATCTGGCCCAGGCGTACCTGCAAATGGAGGTAGAAGAAGCCTCGAAACAGTACCTCACGATCAACACTCATAAAGTTCTCTACCAATACAACCGGCTGGTGTTCGGGGTAGCATCAGCTCCGGCTATTTGGCAAAGGGCAATGGATGAAGTCCTGCAAGGGATTCCAGGGACCCAGTGTTATTTGGACGACACCCTGGTCACGGGCGAAAATGACAGTGATCACCTCGCCAACCTGGAGCAGGTGCTCACTAGATTGAAGGAATATGGGCTCTGAGCTAATCGCCACAAGTGTGAGTTTTTCCAGAAGCAGATCTCGTATTGTGGCCACGTTATTGATGAAGAGGGGTTACATAAGTCCCCTGAAAAGATTGAGGCAGTAGTCAAGGCTCCAGCACCGGAAAATGTGCCACAACTGAGGTCGTTCCTCGGGCTGGTGAACTACTACCATAAGTTCTTGCCGAATTTGTCTACAGTACTACACCCACTGAACACCCTACTGCAAACGGGGGTACCATGGAAGTGGAATGACGAATGTAAACGAGCTTTCCAGAAGTGCAAAGAATTGATCACATCAAAAGAGGTGTTGGCTCATTTCAACCCAGCACTACCAATTCGGTTGGCGTGTGATGCATCACCCTATGGTATTGGAGCGCTGCTGTCGCACAAATTCCCGGACGGCTCGGAGAGGCCAGTAGCCTTTGCGTCTCGGTCACTAACCTCAGCCTAGCGTAACTACGCCCAGATTGACAGGGAGGCCCTCAGCCTAGTGTGGGGAGTGAAAAAGTTCAACCACTATCTGCACGGGCAGAAGTTCACCTTGCTGACTGACCACCAACCACTTGTCTCCATCTTTAATCCAAAGAAGGGCGTTCCGGTGATGACTGCGCAACGGCTACAAAGATGGTCCCTTTTTCTAGGGGCGAACCAATATGAAATAGAGTATAAGGGCACGAAACAGCATGGAAACGCTGATGGACTATCACGCCTGCCACTGCCTACGGCGGAGGAAGCACCAGCAGTGGACCCTGTCGAAATATTTTATTCGACTATAATTGAACGCTTGCCAGTAACTAACGTGGATATAGAGAAGGAGACCCGAAATGACCCGACACTGTCTCGGGTATATGACTTGACGGTGAATGTTAAGTCTGTGTGTCCCAGTTATGCTTATTATAAATCACTGGACACAGACAACAAGGATAACTTTAACAGGTCTTTACTATTCGGAGGTAAGGGCTGAACTGCCCAGCAAATCACTACACAACGTTTATATACCGGTGTGGTCACCACCGGTATTACAGTATACAGCAGCCAAGAGAAAGTAGTACATCTCTTAAGGTAGTTCTCTTAAGGTGGAACAGGTTACATACACCACAATCCTCCCTTTTTAGCTTAACAGTGTATATCCCCATTTAACATAACATAATAACATATATATATACAACTTCATGCAAAACAGTTCAAAGATTCAGTCTCTGAGGAGGCCTCCTGATCTGAGTTGGATAACGCCTTTCAGGGGTCTCTGATTCTCGTTGCTGGGGTGACTCATCTAGTTGATCTCTTATGGATTGGGCATCATCATCAGATACATTCACTTCTGAGGTAGATGCTTCAGGTTCACTAACTTCTTCCACGGTTGTCTCTGCCGTAACCATGGGTTCGACCCTTGTTCTCGATTCTACCAGTTGGTCAGCATGACGTCGTATTACATTTTCACCAATATCTACCGTGTATATCAGGGGTCCTTGTCTGGCCCGAATTGTTCCAGATTGCCATTTCTCATTTTTATAGTCCCGGGCTAACACTGGTTGTCCTATTTCGAAACTCCGAGTGGTCTTGTTATTTATATGCTGGAACTGTTTGTTTTCGACTTCCCTCCGCACATTTGGTTTTAACAAGTCCAACCTGGACCGCAACCTCCTGTTATAGAACATCATGGCAGGACTTTGGTTTGCCACTGCATGAGTGGCGTTTCGATATGCCAGTAGGAAATTGTCCACCTTGTGTTGTAGTGGAATCTGATCTTCGCTCATGGCCTTTATTGCTTTTTTGAACGTTTGTACAAATCTCTCGGCCAACCCGTTTGTAGCCGGATGATATGGGGCAGAGGTATAATGTTTCACCCCATTCTTCTTCATGAATTTCTGGAATTCTTCTGACACGAACTGCGGTCCGTTGTCTGAACATATTTGTTCTGGCAATCCATTTCTTGCAAATATCGTTCTTAGCACCGCGATTGTCTTTTCCGAGGTAGTGGTAGTCATCTTAATCACTTCTGGCCATTTAGAATGTGCGTCCACCGCAATTAAAAACATGGAGTCCATGAATGGACCAGCAAAGTCAATATGTACACGTTGCCATGGGGTTGAAGGCCATTCCCATGGATGCAGCGGTGCAATCGGAGGTGCATTTTGAACTTTTTGGCACCCTGAGCAGCTTTTCGTCAGATCCTCTATCTGTTGGTCGATACCCGGCCACCACACATAAGCCCTAGCAAGGCTTTTCATCTTGACTCCCCCCAGATGACCTTCATGCAGTTCCTTTAGAACTCTCTCTCTTAACTTAGGAGGAATAATCACCCTTGTTCCATACATCAATGTTCCTTGACAGACGGACAGCTGTTCTCGTCTTGCTGAGAATGCCGGTAACAGTGGATCACCATGTGCTGGCCATCCCTTCACTGTCAATTCGTAGACCCGGGACAGTGTCGGGTCGTTCCTGGTTTCTCTTTCAATACTTGCATTGGTGACTGGTAAACATTCGATGATGGTCGAGTGAAATAACTCAACAGGGTCAACCGTCGGTGCCTCCTCCGCTGTAGGTAGTGGCAGGCGCGACAGCCCATCAGCATTACCATGCTGCTTTGTACCTTTGAATTCAATCTGATATTGATGTGCCCCTAGGAAAAGGGACCATCTCTGGAGCCTCTGTGCTGTCATCACCGAAACACCCTTCTTAGGGTTAAAAATGGATACCAACGGCTGGTGGTCTGTCAGTAGCGTAAACTTTTGGCCCTGCAGGTAATGATTAAACTTCTTTACTCCCCACACAAGGCTGAGAGCCTCCCTATCTATCTGAGCATAGTTGCGCTCAACGGAGGTCAATGATCTGGATGCGAACGCGACTGGCCGCTCCAAGCCATTTGGCAACTTGTGTGAGAGTACTGCCCCAATACCATATGGAGAAGCATCACAAGCCAAACGAATAGGCAGCGTTGGGTTGAAGTGAGCCAACACTTCCTCTGAGGTGATCAATGCCTTGCTTTTGCGAAAGGCCCTCTTACAGTCCTCGCTCCACTTCCATGGTACTCCCTTCTGCAAAAGAGCGTTCAGCGGGTGCAGCACCGTGGATAAATTCGGCAGAAACTTATGGTAATAGTTAATCAACCCTAGGAACGACCTCAACTGGGATACATTATCCGGAGCGGGAGCCTTCACAACAGCTTCGATCTTGTCAGGAGACTTATGAAGCCCCTCCTGGTCAATGACATGACCACAGTACGAGATCCGCTTCTGAAAGAACTCACATTTCTGCCGATTAACTCGAAGTCCATATTCTTTCAATCTGGTGAGCACCAGTTCCAAATTTGCAAGGTGTTCCTCATCATCATCTCCTGTAATCAGAATATCGTCCAGGTAACATTGTGTGCCTGGAATTCCCTGTAATACCTGCTCCATGGCCCTCTGCCAAATTGCTGGAGCCGATGCCACTCCAAAAACCAGTCTATTATACCGATACAAGCCTCTATGCGTGTTGATCGTGAGATACTGGCGTGACTCTTCCTCAACTTCCATCTGTAAGTACGCCTGCGCCAGGTCTATCTTGGTGAAGTGTTTCCCACCAGACAACGAAGCGAAGATATCCTCAATCCGCGGAAGCGGATATTGCACCGTGTGAAGCACCGGATTAACCGTGATCTTGAAATCTCCACAGATGCGAACCTTCCCCGGTTCCCCCGGCTTGTTGCTCGATGAACACTTCATGATGGGAACAATGGGCGTGGCCCACTCACTCCAGTCCACCTTAGACAGTACTCCTGAACGTTCTAGCCCTTCCAGCTCAGCTTCCACAGCAGGTCGTATCGCATAAGGTACCGGTCTGGCTTTGAAAAATTTCGGGTTTGCATGTTCTTCAACCTTGATGTTTGCCGTAATTCCTCTCAGTGTTCCCAGTCCCTGTTGGAACACCTCTTTAGCATCGTCCAATATTCTGGACAATCGTTTAGGTTTGACATCTTTTTTACCGGAATCTACCGTTAGTGCTTTTAAGGAATGCCAGTCCATATTTATTCTCCTGATCCACTCCCGTCCCAGTAGTGGTGGACCTCCCTCAGGTAGCACATATAAGCCCATTCCTCGGCTTTCTTTGCCCTTGTGGACCACCTTTACCTTTATCTTTCCGATGGGGTATACTCTTTGCCCCGTGTATGTTTTCAATACAATCTCCGTATCCCGTAGGGGAATATGTGGGAATAACCTTGTGTAATCTTGCTTATTCATGACCGTCAATGCCGATCCAGTGTCCAATTCCATCTTCACTTGGACTCCTGCTATCTGAAGTGTGACCCAGATAGTTTGGAGGTCTGCTTCATTACCCACATTGTGTACTCTTAGACTACCCAGTTCATTACTGCTGGAGTCTGAATCTGACTTCTGTTCATCCGAACTGTTCTCTGTCACCTTGTGTACCTTTCTGCACTTTTCCTGCGGTGACTTTTTGTTGCTGGTCTTCTTTCCTGACCGGCATACTTTAGCTATGTGACCAAGCCTGCCACATTTTCTGCATTCCTGGTTTTTGAACCAGCACTGGTTCTGATCGTGCGTTGTCTTTCCACAATGATAACACTTTACTGCACCCAAGGCCATTTGATTGGTGCTGAATTCCGATGACCTTAGCTGCATTTCCGCAGTGCCTCTCGCTGCGGCTTCGTGCGATGCTGCAATAGTGACAGCTTTATCAAGCGTAAGATCATTCTCCTCTAGCAGTCGCTTTTGTGTTCCTTCTTTTAACAATCCACACACAAATTTATCTCTCAGCGCATCTGCTAGTCCTGTTCCAAACTGACAGTACTTTGATAGCTTACGCAGTTCAATTAAGAATTCAGCGTTGCTTTCTTCTTTCAGCTGCGTTCTTCTGTAAAATTTAAATCATTCCGCTATCAGCAGCAGCGTGGGGTTTAAATGATTTTTCAGGACAGTAACAATATTCGCGAAAGTCTGATCCGCCGGTTTATCTGGTGATACAAGGTGCTTCAATAGCCCGTACGTCTTCGCACCCGTTGAGTTTAATAAGGTTAGTGCTTTCTTATCATCTGGTACCTCATTTGCTTCACAATAAACTTCCATGCGTTCTACATACGTGGCCCAATCTTCGACATCGCTATCAAAAGCATTGATGTTACCATGTTTAGGCATCCTTGCAAGTTTCTTTAAATTTTCTTTTTCCCAAAATGGCGGCTTCCCGCGCTTGTCTTCTTCCCCCGCCTACTAAAATGGCGGCTTCCCGCGCTTGGCGGTTTTTCCCACGCTCGTCTTCTTCCCCCGCCGACTACAATGGCGGCTTCCCGCGTTTGCCTTCTTCCCCCGCTGGCTGCAATGGCGATTGCCGTGCTGCTGCCGTTCTCGCCTCCCCAGCGGTTCTCAATTCCCCGACGCTGCTTTTTGCTCCCCCGCTGTTCCCGTGGGCATTCACGCTTCCCCTGCTGTTGCGCCTCTCAGCCCCGCTTGCAGGCCGGTCCTTTACACCGGCTGCGGTTGAGTTCTCCGCGGTTCTCGTGGCCTTAACGCTGCCCCAGTCGCTGCGCCTCTCGGCCCCGATTGCAGCCCGGCCCTTTTCACCGGCCGCGGTCGAGTTCTCCACCCTTTTTCCTCCGTTTTCCCTCCCCTACTCCACAGCCAACGCGGCCGACTTTCTGCTCGTGTCGCTGATCGGCTTACCCACCTGAAATAAAGAATAGATTTGCCTTCCAAAGCTAGGCTTTATTAACTTTAAAATCAGCAGCATATCTTTCCACATCCAGTCCCAACTAAGCTAGAAAAGGACTGAATTTAAGGTAGCCACAACACATCATGTGATCATCAACTACCAATGAGATTACAACACATATCCCAAGGCAGTTAACAAACAACGAATCACAATACTTTTACTAATCAAGGAATAATCACCACATTCACCCTTCCTTTTAAAATATACTCCAACCTAATAACTTTTACAATTTACAATTAATTATTTACAACTAAACTATGCACGAGAATAAAACTATTTACATAACACAATACTAAATGAACAACAACAAATAATAACATTACGCATAAGTATTAAGTATCTCTCAACTAAAACAATATACTATAATATTTCAACAACTTTAAAACATTACTATCAATTTAAAAGTCCATTTTCAATCAGTCGACCGGATATCTTGTTCGTGTCGACCTTCTTAACCTTGGTGAAATTCCTTGCCCTCCCACGCCAGAAGGCACAGAAGTAGCTTCAACAGGAAGACTATCCATATCCCGATTCTCAACGGTTTCCGGATTAGAAATCCCATCAGAAGATGAACTAGGACGGTCATAAACATCTATCAAAGGCTGACTAATAGAAGTATGATTATCTGCAATCGGATTGGAAATATTCGTAGTATCTGTAACAGCATCCACATTATCCGAATCATAACCATTATTAATATTCTCAGAAGAGGGCTGGCCTCCACAAGGAGCCAAGTCTTTAATTGAAACAGTACTTTCTTTCCCATCTTGGAATCGAATATGAGCATATTGGGAATTTGCCTCCAACAGCTCCACCTCCTCCACCAAGGGGTCATATTTTGACAATCTAACATGACGTCGAAGCAACACAGGTCCCTGCATAGTAAGCCATGAAGGTACCGAATATCCCGTAGTAGATCTCCGCGGATAGTTAAAGAGCCTTTCATGGGGGGTCACATTAGTAGCCGTTGAAAGCAATGATCTAATGGAATGCAGGGCATCAGGCAGCACCATTTCCCACTGTGTATTCTTAAGGTTCCGGGATGTCAACGCCAACATAACTGCCTTCCAGATCACCCCATTGTATCGTTCACACTGTCCATTACCCTGGGGATTATATGGGGTAGTTCTACTAGTAGAAATTCCCCGACTCTGAAGGTATTCCTTCAACTGGGAAGACATAAAAGAACTTCCCTGATCCGAATGGATATACGCAGGCATCCCAAAGATGACAAAAAGTTGAGTCAAACATTTAATAACTGTAGCAGCTGATACATCTGCACAAGGAAAAGCAAAAGGGAACCTTGAAAACTCGTCCACAACAGTAAATATATATCGGTTTTGAGTAGTTGAAGGAAGAGGTCCCTTAAAATCAACACTCAAACGTTCAAAAGGAGAAGTAGCCTTTATAAGATGAGCTCGTTGAGGCTTAAAGAAATTCGGTTTACACCGAGCACAGATAGAACATGATGAAGTCATCCGCTTGACGTCTTCAACTGAAAAAGGCAAGTTCTTACTGCGTACAAAGTGTATCATCCTCGTAACCCCAGGATGACATAAGGCATTGTGAAGATTAATAAGCGTATCTCCGTGAATCACAGAACAATAAGCCCTCGACAGTGCATCAGCAGCAACATTATCCTTCCCCGGACGATAAACTATGTCAAAATGGTAACATGCCAACTCAATCCTCCATCTCATTATTTTATCATTTTTAATCTTTCCAAAATGTTTAACATCAAACATAAAGGACACAGATTTTTGATCAGTTACCAACGTGAAATGTCGCCCCGATAAATAATGTCTCCATTTACGCAATGCTTCTACTATTGCGTATGCCTCTTTTTCTATTGAGGAATGTCTTTTTTCACTATTATTCAAAGTACGTGAGAAAAAGGCCACAGGTCTTCCATTTTGGTTCAAAGTAGCCCCAATTGCAAAATCCGAAGCATCCGTCTCAATCACAAAGGGAACCTGCTCATCAATGGAATGCACAACTGCTCCTAAAATATCCTTTTTAAAATTCTCAAAACATGTCCTGGCCTCCCATGATAGAGGATATGTCGTAACCCGAATAAGAGGCCGGATCTTCTGTGAAAAATTTGCAATCCAATTAGAATAATAAGAAAACAGTCCAACAACTCGTTGCAAAGCCTTAGAATTAGTAGGACAAGGTAAATCGATCAATGGTCGCAGGCGTTCTGGATCTGGTTTAATCTTATTTCCCGAAATAATATACCCCAATAGATTTACCTCAGTAGTCGAAAAGATACATTTCTCTTTGTTAAAAGTTAAACCAACTTTTTCCGCAGCTTGAAGGAATCTTTTTAAATTAGAATCATGCTCCACCCTTGATTTGCCACACACTGTGATGTCATCTAAGTATGAAAAGGTGTCAGAGAGGGAGTTATCACTTATAAAAGCATCCATTGCCCGTTGAAAACAAGCAACACCATTAGTAACACCAAATGGTATTCGGCAAAACTGATACAGCTTTCCACCAGCCTCAAAGGCCGTATATGGTTGATCCTTCTTAACAATAGGAATCTGATGATAAGCACTCTTTAAATCAATAGTGCTAAAAACTTTATACTGAGATACTTTATTGATAAGCTCAGCAATCTTAGGCAAAGGGTACGCGTCTAATTGAGTATACCTATTAATAGTTTGGGAATAGTCTATCACCATTCGTTTCTTGTGTCTCTCATTAGTCGTGACAACTACCTGTGCTCGCCAAGGCGAACAACTAGGTTCAATGATTCCTTCCAATAAGAGACGTTGAACTTCAGAATTAATAAATTCTCTATCCTGACTACTATATCGTCTTGACTTGGTAGCAATTGGCTTACAATCCGACATCAAATTGGAAAAAAGTGATAATGGAGGAATAGATAAAGAGGTTAATCCACAAATAGATAAAGGTGGCTTAGTCCCTCCAAATGAAAGACTAAGAGACTCGTGTAACTGAAGCACATCATGTCCAATCAAAATATCCGCACAGAGATTAGGCAAAACAGATAGGCGTATATCAGTATACATATTACCTAGAAGAACCATTTTCACAAAGCAACAACCAGCTATTTGTGAAGTAAGGGTCATACACACCTGATACATAACAGGCGAAATTTTCAAATGCTTCTCCTTTGCAAACTGAAGACTTATAAAACTCTCAGTACTGCCCGTATCTATAAGGGCCTTCACTTCCAACCCATTAACTTGAGCCGTAACTATAGCTTTGTTTAGGCCATGAGCAAATGCAGCAGAAATTGATGCAATAAACGCCCTATCTAAAGGCTGAATAGTCACAGAAGAGGTAGTGGAGGAAGACCCTCCCACACCAGGAGAAGGGAGGGCAATTGAACCTGATGATTTGCACACACGTGCATAATGACCTCTCTTGCCGCATTTACTACATACAGCCTCCCGAGCAGGACACTTCAGACGAGGGTGCCGGATATTCCCACAAAAATAACACTTCTGAATCCTAGAGGCAACGGCCGCCGAAGTAGAAACTGTTTCAAAATCTAGTAAACCACTCCCATTAAGTCCACATAATTCCTTTTCATCCGAAACTGCCGAAACCATAGTCGCAGGCCGATTAAAAAGAGCATAAGAATCCGAACTTCTCTGAGCCACATCCAATGTAGAAGCTTGCTCAAAAGCACTTTTAAGATCCAGAGTCTTATTTTCTAACAACCGCTGACGAATTGATCTAGACAGTAATCCATTAATAAAAGCATCCCGTACCGATTCATCCTTATATTCTTCAGCCGTCACAGCCTTATAATTACAGTCAACACTAAGGCACCGAAGTGCTTGTAAATAAGTATCCAAAGATTCTCCCACCTGCTGCCTAAGTACTGTTTCAATTAAAGACTTGGCTCCTTGTGGGGGCCAGCCCTCTTCTGAGAATATTAATAATGGTTATGATTCGGATAATGTGGATGCTGTTACAGATACTACGAATATTTCCAATCCGATTGCAGATAATCATACTTCTATTAGTCAGCCTTGAATCGTTCTGGTTGAAGATATCGCTCCATTCTAACATAAAGTTAATAAATTGAAATAAAGAATAGATTTGCCTTCCAAAGCTAGGCTTTATTAACTTTAAAATCAGCAGCATATCTTTCCACATCCAGTCCCAACTAAGCTAGAAAAGGACTGAATTTAAGGTAGCCACAACATATCATGTGATCATCAACTACCAATGAGATTACAACACATATCCCAAGGCAGTTAACAAACAACGAATCACAATACTTTTACTAATCAAGGAATAATCACCACACCACCACCATGGTAGAAGGGATGATCACTGCCTGTCGCTGATGGAGGGCTTCGTGGTCAGAATTTTTCTTTTTAACCCGGGTTCTCGATGCCTCCCATGCGATGTGGTGCTCAGCAGGATGATGAGGGCGGATGCCTCTTCTCGATGCCCGTTCTGAGGACGAAGCTGCCTTGGATGTAAAACTGCCGCAGGGTAAGATCGGACTCGTCGCCACTGTTGAGTTTGTGTGTCCCAGTTAGGCTTATTATAAATCACTGGACACAGACAACAAGGATAACTATAACAGGTCTTTACTATTCGGAGGTCAGGGCTGAACTGCCCAGCAATGACTACACAACGTTTATATACCGGTGTGGTCACCACCGGTATTACAGTATACAGCAGCCAAGAGAAAGTAGTACATCTCTTAAGGTAGTTCTCTTAAGGTGGAACAGGTTACATACACCACAGTGAAGGGATGGCCAACACATGGCGACTCACTGTTGCCAGCATTCTCATCCAGAAGAGAACAGCTGTCAGTATGCCAGGGGACCTTGATGTGTGGATCCCGAGTGGTAAGTCCACCCAAGTTAAGGGAGAGAGTGCTAAATGAGCTTCACGAAGGCCATCTGGGAGGGGTGAAAATGAAAAGCCTTGCTAGGGCTTATGTGTGGTGGCCGGGGATCGATTAACAAATTGAGGACCTGACAAAGAGGTGCTCAGGATGCCAGAAGGTCCAAAATGCACCACCACATGCCCCTCTACACCCATGGGAGTGGCCCTCATCTCCATGGCAACGGGTGCATATTGATTTTGCTGGTCCATTCATGGACTCAATGTTTTTAATAGCCATGGATGCGCACTCAAAATGGCCTGAGGTGATCAAAATGTCCTCCACCACCACGGAGAAAACGATTGCAGTCCTACGGACCATATTTGCCAGGAACGGCTTGCCAGAGCAGATTTGCTCTGATAACGGACCACAGTTTGTGTCCGAAGAGTTTCAGAAATTTATGAAAAGGAATGGGGTAAGGCATTACACATCCGCCCCGTATCATCCAGCCACAAATGGATTGGCTGAGAGGTTCGTAGAAACCTTTAAAAAGGCAGTAAGGGCCATGTGCGATGACGACATTCCACTGCAGCATAAGGTGGGCAATTTCCTGTTAGCCTACAGAAATGCGACACATGCAGTCACCAACCAGACCCCGGCCATGATGTTCTTTAACCGAAGGTTGAGATCTCGTCTGGATTTGCTCAGACCAAATGTACGAAGAGATGTTGAGAATAAGCAATTCCAGCACATCAATGAGAAGCCGACAAGGAGCTTCAATGTAGGGCAACCAGTCTTGGCCCGCGACTACCGAACAGAGAAATGGCAACCAGGAACGATATGCACACGGCAGGGGCCACTAATGTACACAGTGGATATTGGGGAGAACATTGTGAGACGCCATGTCAACCAGATCCTAGAGTCACAGGAACGAGTCAACCCCATGTCTCGCGTACCTGGTGATGAACCCGATATACAGGTAGCATCTACCCCAGAAACAGTAGCATCGGAAGCTGATGAACCAACCGACGACAGGGGGCCAGAATCGCCTCCGCACCAAGAGCAAGACACTCAGGAAAGGCGCTATCCAGAAAGGATCAGGAAGCCGCCCCAAAGACTGAATTTATAAATGGACTATTTTCAGTTAATGTTGCATGTTAAAAGTGTTAATTGTTAAATGAATGTTATGGTACTGTTAATCTAAAAGGGGAGGAATTGTAGTGTATGTACCTTTAAGGGGAGAACTACTTTTTACAGCTCCTGTATACTGTAGTACTGGCAGTGACCACACCTGTATATAAACCCTGAGTAGGGATCTGTACTGTTAGTTTTAGAGTAACCCTCATCCAGTAAACACCTGTTGATTGTTCCTCTGCAGTCTGTCTATTTCGTGAAGGACACCATACATCAAGATTCATGGATTTAACACTGCTAACTGGTGAAGATTCCAGGCGAATGAGCAATGATGGCGGTTTGCAAAGCCCAGGAGCCGGAGACTGCGGCGTCCGAGCCCCGGCCAGACAGCTCGAAAGCAAAGACAGGAGAAGTGAGGAAAACCTGGCCACAGAGCAAAGAGACGGAAAGGAAGCAGATTAAAAAAAATAACAATTAACAAAACAAAAAAGAAAGCTTACTTCTCCGATAGAGAGGCAGAAAATCATTAACTGAGAAAGGCGGGCACTAAAAAACTAGAAGGAAGGAACAAAGAGAGGAACCAAAGTCTGTGTCATTTAATTGATCTCAGCTGGGGGCTGGTAATGTTAATAATGTTGGGCTAAAAAGGGGGAAATAATCAATCAGGAACTGGAAAGGTCTATGTGTGGGCAGGTCAGATCACGTCGTGTGTCAGCTGTGATACCCCCTTGGTCAAATAGCTTGCTGACATTCACTGTCCAGGATCACACATGAAGCACGGCCACTTGGGCGGATTACCTGAGAGCTGCCAGCACCCAAAGGACCAAAGCCCAGGGCCGTTCTTGCTGCTGGGGGCTACGGTCAGTTAATTCCCCACTGACCATAGTTCAAAGTATATCTCATAGAATCAGAGAATCATAGACTGGTTACAGCACACGAGGAGGCCATTCGGCCCGTCGAGCCCGTGCCAGCTCTCTGCAAGAACACTTCAGCTAGTCCCACTCACCCCGCCCTTACCCCGTAGCCCTGTGAATTCTTTTTCCTTCAGATACTTATCCAATTTCCTTTTGAAAGCCACGACTGAGTCTGCCTCCATCACCCTTTCAGGCAGTGCATTCCAGATCCTAACCACTCGCTGCATAAAAAAGTTTTTCCACACGTCGCCTTTGGTTCTTCTGCCGATCACCTTAAATCTGGGACCTCTGGTTCTCGACCCTTCTGCCAATGGGAACAGTTTCTCTCTATTCTGTCTAGACCCCTCATGATTTTGAACACCTCTATCAAATCTCTGCTCAACCTTCTCTGCTCGAAGGAGAACAACCCCAGCTTCTCCAGTCTATCCACGTAACTGAAGTCCCTCATCCCTGGAATCATTCTCGTAAATCTTTTCTGCATCCTCTCTAAGGCCTTCACATCCTTCCTAAAGTGTCGTGCTCAGAATTGGACACAATACTCCAGGTGAGGCTGAACCAGTGTTTTATAAAGGTTCATCATAACTACAGGAAACCCTTTTTTATCCGGCACCGACGGGACCGGCGTGGTGCCGATTTATCAAAAAGTCCGGATTACAGAGAGGTATAGTAAAAGGTACGAGAGCTCCGTACATGGCCACAGATCTAGGCGTCCCTGTTGCATGGCAACAGGCGCAGGAACCCCGGTTACACGGCCACAGATCCAGGAACAGCCACTAATATGAACCTACTCCTGAATTTTGCCGGTTAATAGAGATTTAGGTGCCGGTAAATCGAGAGTTTTCTGTAAAGCCCAGGATCCCGTAAGCTTTTTAAATCGCTTTCTCAACCTGCCCTGCCACCTTCAATGATTTGTGCACATACACCCCCAGGTCTCTCTGTTCATGCACCCCCTTTAGGATTGTACCCTGTCTGGCACAGCTCAAAACGGGGGTTCGTTTGGCCACGGGGTCATTACAGGATCTAGTACAGGATCCTGCTGACCCCAATCTGGGATGGTTGAGGTTCTATCGCAGGGGGTGAGCAATTATTTGGGCTGGAGGGCCACTTAAAAAGTGTTGGTGACCTGTTGGGGGCTGCACACCAATGTTCCCGCTAATCCGCACCTTCGCTCAGCGGTCTGGCCATCCCGCGCAGGCTTTTCAATCAATAGCTGTGTAATTAGTACAGTAATGAGCACAATGCTCACCAATTGACAGCTTCGGAGAGAAGATGGCGTCCGTGGCGGTCGCAGGGTAAGCGCTCTCCCTGAGCCGGTCGGCCCACTCCCACTACAGACGCTGTGCATCGGCGCTGATGAGTTCGGCGAGTCGGCAGGGAGGCAGCAGAAGCAGCGATGGAGGCCACGACGACCCGCTGTAGCACGGCGGCCGGCAGCTCCTCGGCGGGAGGCTCGGAGGTCGAACCGGTAGGAGGGGAGGCGGCCAGCGGACCGAGGGCGGGAAAAGCAGGCCCTGGAAGGTCGGACACCGCGGGAGGCTCGGAGGTCAGACCGGGTGGAAGGAGAGCCAGGGAGAAGCAGGCCCCGGGACGTCGGTACCACGGCGGCTGAAGATTGTCGGGCAGGAGTGCGGGAAAGGCGGAGCGAGGCGAGAGCGACCCTATTGTGATGGCGCCGATGAAGATGGCTGCCGTCCTTGCGGGCTCCATGCGTACCAGGCAGCTAAGTGTCCTTTGCTGCTTGGTGCGCTCGGCTCGTTAAGAAAAAAGCATTTCACTGACTGGATTTCACTTGTTGTATTTGGTTATGTGACAAATAAAATTGAAATTGAAATAAAAATTGAAATTGAATTGCCTAGCGAGCAGAGGCTGTTAAGTTGGTGAATAAATCGGTTAACTCATTTACTAATTATCAGTTAGTATAAATAATCAGCGTTAAATAAATAAATTTGTGATAATTAAAATGCTAATTAGTAAGCACAAATCAGTTTTGCATTAATTAGTTAGGTGGTAGTTAATAGCTGGTTAGCAGGTGTCGTCCATCAGTCACCCCATCGCTGGGGGCAGGGGGAGGGGACGGGGCTGGGGTGGGGGGGAGGGGACGGGGTGGGGTGGGGGGGAGGGGACGGGGCTGGGGTGGGGTGGGGGGGAGGGGATGGGGCTGGGGTGGGGGGTGGGGTGAGGAGACAGGGCTCCCCCTCCCCTCCCACTCCAGAACCGTCCCTTCCCCCCCCCACCCCACCCCGTCCCCTCCCCCCACCCCAGCCCCGTCCCCTACCCCCCACCAGGAGAAGGGAATGGGTGAGGAGTTACACCTTCAGAGATTTCGACTCACTGAGGAAATCTTGGATGTCCCTGTGCCAGCTTTTGCGCACTGACCTGAAGCCCAGATCAACTGCAAGAGAAGATTTAGGTTATCGCTCTGGCTCAGTGGGTAGCACCCTCGCCTTGGAGTCAGAAGGTTGTGGATTCACAGTCCCACTCCAAGAGACTTGAGCACCAAAATCTAGGCTGACACTCCGGGGCAGTGCGGAGGGAGTGCTGCGCTGTTGGAGTTGCTGGCTTTCAGAATGAGATGTTAAACCCCGTCTGCCCTCTCAGGTGGATGTAAAAGATCTCATGGCACTATTTCGAAGAAGAGCAGGGAACTTTTTCCTGGTGTCCTGGCCAATATTTATCCCTCAACCAACATCTAAAACTGATTATCTGGTCATTATCACATTGCTGTTTGTGGGAGCTTGCTGTGCATAAATTGGCTGCTGCAACAGTGACTCCACTTCAAAAAGTATTTCATTGGCTGTAAAGCTCTTTGGGACATCCTGAGGTCATGAAAGGCACTATAGAAATGCAAGTCTTTCTTCTGAAAGTGAAAGGTTGGAGCAGTGCAGATAACTCTGAGTTGGCCATTTGACAAACTCTTCCTCCAGCATTCACCTTGTGTTAAAATCAAGACTCGGAGCAACATCTTCCACTTTTGACCTCAAACTCTAAACTGTTGAACTCCTTACCGACCTCTGGCTTCCCTTTCTCCCACAATCCACAGGCTTTGAAAACCCAAACTTGTCTTCAACAAATCAGCGCTTATCGATTTGTCGATTGCCTCCCCTACTCTTTAAAATTATGGTGCTCTCTGGACCTTGGCTGTTCATCAACGTATCTCAAATTTAAACAAATGGCACAACAGGAGTGTGTTGACCCCATGCATGCCTAAAACTACCTGCCTATATGGAGACTGCTTTGAACTTGGTAATGCCATCAGGAGAAGGTGTTGAAGGGAGACTTTCCTTCACTGAGAGGGAGGATCAAGACTCCCACATTAAAATTACATTACAAAGTATTTCCAGCACAGAAACAGGCCATTCGGCCCAACAGGTCTGTGCCGGTGTTTATGCTCCACATGAGCCTCCTCCTGTTGTGTATGTGCCTTTAAGAGAAGAACTGATTCTATACTGCAGTACTGGCAGTGACCACCCCTGTATATAAAGCCATAGCAGGCTTCTGTATTTCAGTCTTAAGTTACCCCCTGTTCAAGTAAATACCTGTTTTATTATTCTCCTGCAGTCCGTGTATTATTTATACTCGGACACTACACTGGCGACGGGCAGGTTCGAACTCACCTGCAGTACTGCATCACCTCACGGGGATCTTTTCCCTGAAGAGAAGCTTCTTGGAGGTCGAAATCAGAACGGCGGGCGTCGACCGCGGGCAACCGCCCAGGGATCCATCGGAGAGTTGCAGGGGAGGCTGTGGAGAGCTGGGCCTGGCTCCCCAGTCGAGGTGTTCCAGCAAGTCGTGCTGGTAGCAGGTAGTGCGCTGACCCTTCCGGACTGCGGCGGGCTCGGGCTCGATCGAGCGGCTCTGCAAAGGGGCCGTGCAGCGTTGTCGGGAGGAAGAGAGAGAGAGAGGGTGGAGCGCACAGGGCGCGGTCGGTGCTCAAGAACAGGGCAGCGTGGAGAGGATAGAACGCGGGGAAGGAAAAGTGATACGCGCCGAAGCCACGGGTCGCTGCCATTACCCTGTAGAACGCTAGGAGCAGCGTGGCAGCAAGGGGAAGAAGGAAAAGTGCGGGAGGCGCCATTTTATTACATTGGGGAAGAAGGAAAAGCACGGGAGGCGCCATTTTATTCCATTGGGGAAGACGAAAAAGCGCGGGAGGCGCCATTTTAAATCACTCAAGATGCCGAAGAGTGGCAGTATCACTGCTTTCGACAACGAGGTAGAAGACTGGACCACGTATGTGGAAAGAATTGAAGTGTACTGCAAGGCAAATGAGGTGGCCGATGGAAAGAAGGCGTCGGTATTATTAAATTTGATGGGCGCGAAAACGTACGGCCTATTGCGGAATTTAATTACCCCAGCTAAACCAATGGAGAAAAGTTTTGAAGAGATTGTTAATATCTTACAGGAACACCTAAACCCTACACCGCTGCTGATAGCAGAAAGATTCAAGTTCCATAAAAGAAACCAGCACAAAGATGAGAGCAATGCTGACTATCTTACGGAACTACGCAAGTTATCAAAGCACTGCCAGTTCGGAGCAGGACTGGCAGACACCTTGCGGGATAAGTTTGTCTGCGGGCTCCAGAGTGAATGAACCCAGAAACGACTACTTTCGGAAAAGGACCTGACGCTAGAACAGGCTTTCAGCGTGGCAGTATCCTACGAAGCAGCAGCACGGGGAGCTGCGGAAATACAACAGAAACCAGAGGAATACAGCGCTAACAAAATGGCGTATGGAGCAGAAAAGTGCCTCAACTGCCTTGTGTGGTAGAGAATTCCACAGGTTCACCACTCTCTGGGTGAAGAAATTCCTCCTCATCTCTGTCCTAAATGGCTTACCCCTTATCCTTAGACTGTGACCCCTGTTTCTGGACTCCCCGGCCATCGGGAACATCCTTCCTGCATTTAGTCTGTCTAGTCCTGTTAGAATTTTATAAGTTTCAATGAGATCCCCTCTCATTCTTCTAAACTCCAGCGAATATAAACCCAATCAACCCAATCTCTCCTCATACGTCATTCCTGCCATCCCAGGTATCAGTCTGGTGAATCTTTGCTGCACTCTCTCCATGGCAAGAACATCCTTCCTCAGATAAGGCGACCAAAACTGCACACAATACTCAAGATGTGGTCTCACCAAGGCCCTGTACAACTGCAGCAAGACATCCTTGTTCCTTTACTTGAACCCTCTCGCTACGAAGGCCAACATACCATTTGCCTTCTTAACCACCTGCTGCACCTGCATGCTTACCTTCAGCGACTGGTGCACAAGGACACCCAGGTCGCATTGCACTTCCCCCTCTCCCAATCTATTGTCGTTCAGATAATAATCTGCCTTCCTGTTTTTGCCACCAAAGTGGATAACCTCCCATTTATCCACATTATACTGCATCTGCCATGCATCTGCCCAATCACCCAACCTGTCCAAATCACACTGGAGTTTCTCGGCATCCTCCTCACAGCACACACGCCCACCCAGCTTCGTGTAATCTGCAAACTTGGAGATATTACATCTAGTTCCCTCGTCTAGATCATTAATATATATTGTGAATAGCTGGGGCCCTAGGACCGATCCCTGCGGTACCCCACTAGTCACTGCCTGCCACTCGGAAAAAGACCCATTTATTCCAACTCTTTGCTTTCTGTCTGCCAACCAGTTCTCTATCCAAGCCAGTACCTTGCCCCCAATCCCATGTGCTTTAACTTTACACGCTAATCTCTTATGCGGGACCTTATCGAAAGCCTTCTCAAAGTCCAAATAGACCACATCCACTGGTGCTCCCTTATCTATTTTACCAGTTACATCCTCAAAAAATTCCAGTAGATTAATCTAACACGATATTACATTACGATCCTCTGCTCACTGCATTTTTCTGGGAGATTTAATCGCCCTGTTTGCTGTAGTTCATAGAGACCATTTTTAAATAGACTCTGTAGACTGTTTGCTGTTGTGCTTTTTAATTAGACTCTGTTTACTGAATAAATAGACTTTGTCTGCTGTAAAATAGACTGTTTGCTGTGAGTCCTGCCGTGTGCTCTGCTCCACCTCCAACTCATTGGCTGACTCAGTGGTGCCAATAGACACTCTGCTTTCAACATGCTCATATGTCATATCGTAATTATAAAGTAGTTAAGAAATGTACCATGTGATCACATCAAGACAGGCTGTGGCAAGAAGGGGACTTGCTTCTGATCGTGAATAACCATTGACATTAATGTACTTTTGAGTATGGTGTGGCAGAGCCACTAAGGGACTCGGATCAACTGTATATAATTCCCTTTAACAATGTGTTAGCTACAGCCTGAATCTGTATCTTTGTATATACTGTTTGCATGTACAGAGCGCGGTCCCTTTAAGAGCGCGGGCAAACGCGATGACATCACGCCATTCATCACGTGATCCCCAACGGCGGGGAAAACGTGATGATGTCATGACGCCGGCCACAGGACCGCCCAAGCAGTCCTCGTGGAGCCTCCAAACTGACTAGACCTGTATTTGTAGTTCTCGTGCTTATGTTTGTTAAACTCAGTGGCCTAGAAATTCACTTGCGTTTGCGCCCAATTAGGGGCGAAAGAGTGAGTTGCGCCGGAAGTTGCGTCGCGCCCGAAGTTAGGTGGGCCCTAACATCGGCGTTAGCCGGTAGCGCTGCGCCGGCACCGATGACGTCATCGGTGTGCGCAGTGCCCCGGTACCGCCCGAAACCACGCCGATCCCCATCTTCAGTAGCGGCCGCCTCATCCGTGGCGGCCGCTAACAACATCGGGAGACCAGGTCCTTACAGCAGCCTTAGCGGGGCGCTTTAAGGTGGAAGTGCGGCCGGCCGCTTTTTCGGCGGCCGCCTGCCCGCACCTCCTTCCCCGGCCTCCTCCACCCCCCACCCCGCGGCATTGCCGGCTGGTTTCCATGGAGCCCGGCACTTCTCCGTTGTGCCGGGCTCTTTTGCCGGCACTTGCAATCGGGGCTCCGGCCGTTGCAGGCACCTCCCCCTTAAGAGAAGGGGGAGGCCTGCAGTACAGCAGCCTGCCGCACCGCATCGGGTGGCGCAGCGGGACCGGCAGCGCTGAAATTCACTTTTAGCGCCCCAAGCGGGGCGGCCAAACCCTGGAACAGCGCCCGGTTCCGCTTTGGGGCACTGAAAGTGAATATGGGGCGGGCACAACTGGCTCCGCGGCGGGCGCAAAATTTACGGCGCAAACGAGCTGGCGGGGCTATACCCAATTTCTAGGCCAGTTAGTTTTACATTAAACATCTTTTGATTGATCGCCTGAGTCGACCTCAGTCTTTTGATAGGAATTAGACATTCCTACAATGGGATGATTGGAACTTGCCTGTTATAATGTTATGGGTCAGCAGTAGATATTCTCTCAAGTGCAATATTTCTGTCGTGGACCTCAAGTCCCCTATGATCTGGAGAGCGTCCTTACTGCCCTACGTAAATGAGAGCATGGCACTGGGATTGTAACTGTAAGATCTCTTGTTGGGATACTGGATACTATTCTTTTTGGACATTGAACTGAAAAGCAGTCGAGTGAGAAGATGCCAATTGTAAACTGGTTTATTTTACATGAAATATAAAAATCAGCAGAATAGGGTTTGCACAGCAAGACCCAATCAATTCCCCACCGTTCCTCATACTGTAAAAACAGAGAGAACTTGTGACCCTGCCCTCTGTGTGAGCAAAGACCTTGAACTAACTCTTGCAGCTCATGCCTCCAGGTGCTCTTCCTCGTCCTCATGTATTTAAGTCACAAAGGTTATTGGAATTGATTAACCGATCACGTTTATCCAGCAGACAGGTCTTCAAAGGAATTCTGGGCATAAAAACTCAACAAATATAAGGGCGTAATTTTGATTTGGGGCGATATTGTAAAACGGGCAATATCGATTCAGCCGCCCACTATACAACTCTGCCCTCTTACATTTCTGTCCAACACACTTTTCACCTGTGACAGACTTCAGCATAGGTACATCCACCACATGGGAATGAGGTAGTGAACCTGAGGAGGGGAAATATATTCAATGAATTTAGTACTTGTCGCTACGTGTCTGCATGAGGACTGTGTACATGAGGACTGTGTACATGAGGACTGTGTACATGAGGACTGTGTACATGAGGACTGTGTACATGAGGGTTGTGTACATGATGACTGTGTTCATGAGGACTGTGTACATGAGGACTGTGTACATGAGGACTGTGTACATGAGGACTATGTACATGAGGACTGTGTACATGAGGACTGTGTACATGAGGACTGTGTACATGTGGGTTGTGTACATGAGGACTGTATACATGATGACTGTGTTCATGAGGACTGTGTACATGAGGACTGTGTACATGAGGGTTGTGTACATGAGGACTGTGTATATGAGGATTGTGTACATGAGGACTGTGTACATGTGGGTTGTGTACATGAGGACTGTGTACATGATTACTGTGTACATGAGGGTTGTGTACATGAGGATTGTGTACATGAGGACTGTGTACATGAGGATTGTGTACATGCAGGTTGTGTACATGAGGACTGTGTAAATGCGGACTCTGTACATGAGGGTTGTGTACATGAGGACTGTGTACATGAGGACTGTGTACATGAGGACTGTGTACAGGAGGGTTGTATACATGAGGGCTGTGTACATGAGGAATGTGTACATGAGGACTGTTTACATGAGGGTTGTGTACATGAGGATTGTGTACATGCGGACTGTATGCATGAGGACTGTGTACATGAGGACTGTGTGCATGAGGACTTTGTACATGAGGACTGTGTACATGAGGACTGTGCACACGAGGGTTGTGTACATGAGGGCTGTTTGCGTGAGGACTGTGTACATGAGGACAGTGTGCATGAGGACTTCGTGCATGAAGACTTTATACATGAGGAGTGTGTACATGAGGACTGTGTACATGAGAGATATGTACATGAGGACTGTGTACATGAGGACTGTGTACATAAGGACAGTGTACATGAGGGTTGTGTACATGAGGACTGTGTACATGAGGACTGAGTACATGAGGACTGTGTACATGAGGACATTGTACATGAGGGTTGTGTACATGAGGACTGTGTACATGAGGACTGTGTACTTGAGGACAGTGTACATGAGGGTTCTGTAGATGAGGACTGTGTACATGAGGACAGTGTACATGAGGACTGTGTACATGAGGACTATGTACATGAGGACTGTGTACATGAGGACTGTGTACATGAGGACTGTGTAAATGAGGATTGTGTACGTGAGGGTTATATAAATGAGGACTGTGTACATGAGGATTGTGTACATGAGGACTGTGTACATGAGGAATGTGTACATGAGGACTGTGTACATGAGGACTGTGTACATGAGAGAGGTGTACATGAGGACTGTGTACATGAGGACTGTGTACATGAGGAATGTGTACATGAGGACTGTGCACATGAGGGTTGTATAAATTAGGACTCTGTACATGAGGGTTGTATAAATAAGGACTGTGTACATGAGGGAGGTGTACATGAGGATTACGTACATGAGGACTCTGTACATGATGACTGTATTTGAGGACTGTATACATGAGGACTGTGTACACGAGGACCGTGTACATGAGGATTGTGTACATGAGGGTTGTGTACATGAGGATTGTGTACATGAGGGTTGTATACATGAGGGCTGTGTACATGAGGATTGTGTACATGAGGACTGTGTATATGAGGACTGTGTACATGTGGGTTGTGTACATGATGACTGTGTTCATGAGGACTGTGTACATGAGGACTATGTACATGAGGACTGTGTACATGAGGACTGTGTACATGAGGACTGTGTACATGTGGGTTGTGTACATGAGGACTGTATACATGATGACTGTGTTCATGAGGACTGTGTACATGAGGGTTGTGTACATGAGGATTGTGTACATGAGGACTGTGTATATGAGGACTGTGTACATGTGGGTTGTGTACATGATGACTGTGTTCATGAGGACTGTGTACATGAGGACTATGTACATGAGGACTGTGTACATGAGGACTGTGTACATGAGGACTGTGTACAAGTGGGTTGTGTACATGAGGACTGTGTACATGATGACTGTGTTCATGAGGACTGTGTACATGAGGACTGTGTACATGAGGGTTGTGTACATGAGGACTGTGTTCATGAGGATTGTGTAGATGAGGACTGTGTACATGAGGACTGTGTACATGAGGGTTGTGTACATGAGGACTGTGTACATGAGGTTTGTGTACATGAGGACTGTGTACATGAGGACTGTGTACATGTGGGTTGTGTACATGAGGACTGTGCACATGATGACTGTGTACACGAGGGTTGTGTACATGAGGATTGTGTCCATGAGGACTGTGTACATGTGGACTCTGTACATGAGGGTTGTGTACATGAGGACTGTGTACATGAGGACTGTGTACATGAGGACTGTGTACAGGAGGGTTGTATACATGAGGGCTGTGTACATGAGGACTGTGTACATGAGGACTGTTTACATGAGGGTTGTGTACATGAGGACTGTGTACATGAGGATTGTGTACATGCGGACTCTGTACATGAGGGTTGTGTACATGAGGACAGTGTACATGAGGGTTGTGTACATGAGGACTGTGTACATGAGGACTGTGTAAATGAGGATTGTGCACATGAGGGTTGTATAATTGAGGACTGTGTACATGAGGTTTGTGTACATGAGGATTGTGTACATGAGGGAGGTGTACATGAGGACTATGTACATGAGGACTGTGTACATGAGGACTGTGTACATGAGGGCTGTATAAATGAGAACTGTGTACATGAGGGTTATATAAATGAGGACTGTGTACATGAGGATTGTGTACATGAGGACTGTGTACATGAGGTCTGTGTACATGAGGACTGTGTACATGAGGACTGTGTACATGTGGGTTGTGTACATGAGGACTGTGTACATGATGACTGTGTACATGAGGGTTGTGTACATGAGGATTGTGTACATGAGGACTGTGTACATGAGGATTGTGTACATGCAGGTTGTGTCCATGAGGACTGTGTACATGCGGACACTGTACATGAGGGTTGTGTACATGAGGACTGTGTACATGAGGACTGTGAACATGAGGACTGTGTACATGAGGAATGTGTACATGAGGGTTGTGTACATCAGGACTGTGTTCATGAGGACTGTGTACATGAGGACTGTGTACATGAGGGTTGTGTACATGAGGACTGTGTACATGAGGATTGTGTACATGAGGACTGTGTACACGAGGACTGTGTACATGAGGGTTGTGTACATGAGGACTGTGTACATGAGGTCTGTGTACATGAGGACTGTGTACATGACTGTTTACATGAGGGTTGTGTACATGAGGATTGTGTACATGCAGACTGTATGCATGAGGACTGTGTACATGAGGACTGTGTGCATGAGGACTTTGTACATGAGGACTGTGTACATGAGGACTGTGCACACGAGGGTTCTGTACATGAGGGCTGTTTGCATGAGGACTGTGTACATGAGGACAGTGTGCATGAGGACTTCGTGCATGAAGACTTTGTACATGAGGAGTGTGTACATGAGGACTGTGTACATGAGAGATATGTACATGAGGACTGTGTACATGAGGGTTGTATAAAAGAGGACTGTGTACATGAGGGTTGTATAAATTAGGACTGTGTACATGATGGTTGTGTACATGAGGGCTGTGTACATGAGGACTGTGTACATAAGGATTGTGTACATGAGGACTGTGTACATGAGGATTGTGTACATGAGGGCTGTGTACATGAGGACTGTGCACATGAGGACTGTGTACATGAGGGTCGTTTACACGAGGACTGTGCACATGATGGTTGTGTACATGAGGGTTGTGTACATGAGGGCTGTGTACATGAGGGTTGTGTACATGAGGGCTGTGTACATGAGGGCTGTGTACATGAGGACTGTGTACACGAGGACTGTGTACATGATGGTTGTGTACATGAGGACTGTGTACATGAGGGCTGTGTACATGAGGACTGTTTACATGAGGGCTGTGTACATGAGGACTGTGTACATGAGGAATGTGTACATGAGGACTGTGTACATGAGGACTGTGTACATGAGGGTTGTATAAAAGAGGACTGTGTACATGAGGGTTGTATAAATGAGGACTGTGTACATGATGGTTGTGTACATGAGGGCTGTGTACATGAGGACTGTGTACATGAGGATTGTGTACATGAGGACTGTGTACATGAGGATTGTGTACATGAGGGCTGTGTACATGAGGACTGTGCACATGAGGACTGTGTACATGAGGGTCGTGTACACGAGGACTGTGCACATGATGGTTGTGTACATGAGGGTTGTGTACATGAGGGCTGTGTACATGAGGGTTGTGTACATGAGGGCTGTGTACATGAGGGCTGTGTACATGAGGACTGTGTACACGAGGACTGTGTACATGATGGTTGTGTACATGAGGACTGTGTACATGAGGACTGTGTACATGAGGACTGTTTACATGAGGGCTGTGTACATGAGGACTGTTTACATGAGGGCTGTGTACATGAGGGCTGTGTACATGAGGGCTGTGTACATGAGGACTGTGTACATGAGGGCTGTGTACATGAGGACTGTTTACATGAGGACTGTGTACATGAGCGCTGTCTACATGAGGACTGTTTACATGAGGACTGTGTACATGAGGGTTGTGTCATAAATCTCATCATCGAGAAACTACCTATGAAATAACATTGGACGGCCAGCTGGTGGCGCCGTCCAAGGAGTATAAATACTCGGGCGTTGGCCCCAGCTTGTCAGGGACATTTTGTAAAGACAAGGAGCTAGTGAAGTACAACTAGACCTCCATGTTCTGAAACAAGTTGATTAAAGCCTTGCTTTATACTCAAACCAAGTGTGTCATGAGTTTTATTACGTCAATTTAATCAACTTACTATCGACTCCACGCTTTGGGTGATTTCGGGAACAGCCAGCTGTGACTCGAACCGTAGAAGGGAACTCAGACAAGTAATCAGTCCATTGTGGAGAAACTACTCAGCCCCGCCCGTCTTGACCTGGACCCGAATTCACTTATAGCTGCTAAGGTATGGAAACACTGGTATCGTACTTTTAGCAACTTCCTCAGGGTGTGTGGTGAAAATGTTCCTGATAAATTAGAAATACTTGCTAATTACGTATCCCCTCATGTGTTTGATTATATCGAAAACTGTGTAGACTATGACACTGCTATCCAAATACTACAGCAGCTACATGCCAAGTCCCCAAATGAAATTTTTGCTCGGCATCTGCTGGCCACAACTCGACAACAACCCGGGGAATCACTTGACGAATTCCTCCAGAAACTTCGCAGGCTCAGCAAGGATTGTAATCTTCAAGCTGTTACAGCTGAGCAGTACCAGCAGGAGTTAATTCGTGATTCCTTTATTAACAGGATTGAGTCTCCCTTCATACATCAGTGTCTGTTGGAGAATAAAACCCTCAAGTTACAGGCTGCCTATGACCAGGCATGTTCTCTGGACTTAGCAAAGAGGAATGCAGACACCTATCTTTTACCACGTGCACGGGCTGCTGCTATCTCTTTTAGTGACTCTTTCAATAGGCCTCGGGCAGAAGCCCTCACGGATGACTACTCCACCTCGGCTGATGACAACCCTACCCTAGAAACCTACACTGATGACGACCCCGCCCTAGCGGCATCTTGGCAATCTGGAAGAAAGTGTTTCTTCTGTGGAGGAGCGTTCCATTATAGGAAATTTTGTCCTGCTCGTAACGCGACCTGCAATCATTGCAGCAAGAAAGGTCACTTTTCTAAGGTATGCCAGTCAAGAGCCGCTGTTAGTAAGAAAGGCCACTTTTCTAAGGTATACCGGTCGAGAGCTCCTGTTAGTTTTGCAGCTACTATCTATAAAACTGTTCCTCCCCCAAGAGCCACTACTAAGGTTACAGCTGCAATCTATAAAACTGCTCCTCTCCCAAGAACCACTACTAAGGTTACAGCTGTCAAGGGTAAAACTGCCCCTCCTCCCATCACAGCTGTTTTTCCCCAAAGTTTGTCCCATGCAGCCATGAAGGTTTCGATAAATGAACACATTTTGAGTGCACTAATCGACTCATGCAGCTCTGACAGCTTCATTAGTGAGTGGGCTGTCAGTAAGTTAAAACTGCGTATTTACCCCTCAGACAGGGAAATTGCAATGGCTCTGACGACACTGACCACCAATTCTTCCGGCTTTTGTCTTGTCGACCTTATTCTCAATGGCCGCACTTATTTCTCCACCCAGCTCGGGGTGCTCAAGAACCTATGCAGTGATGTGCTCCTGGGACAGGATCTCCAGAAACAACACAAAAGACTCACTTTCGAGTTTGGAGGGTCAAAGCCGGAGCTTACTATTTCCAAAGTACCGTTTTGTGCGCTTTCGGTGGCTTCGCTCGATGAGCCCTCCTTGTTTGCCAATCTTTCCCCTCGATGTAAGCCCATAGTCACTAAATCACGACGTTTCAGCCGAGATGATCGAGCCTTTATCGAGGCAGAAATCTCTCGCCTTCTAGCTGACGGTATCATTGAACCATGTTCATCTTCCTGGCGGGTTCAAGTCGTCATTGTTAAAAATCCTCTGAAGCAACACAAGAAACGTCTTTGCATCGATTACTCGCAAACTATTAACCAGTATATCGACCTGGATGCCTACCCACTACCACGCATCGATGACATGGTCAATAACCTTGCCAACTACAAGGTATTTTCAACTTTTGATTTAAAGAGCGCGTACCATCAAGTACCGTTAAAAGACTCTGGCAAAAAGTATACGGCCTTCGAGGCCAATGGTCGGCTTTACCTGTTTTGTCGTCTTCCATTTGGGGTCACCAATGGGGTGGCCGTCTTTCAACGGGCAATGGATAGCCTAGTCAAACAGGAGAACTTAACGGACACTTTTCCATATCTAGATAATATCACCATTGCTGGTCATAACCAGAAGGAACATGATGCCAATCTTCAGAAATTTTTTGACGTTCTCCGTCGTCGCAACTTAACCTTAAATGAGTCCAAATCTGTGAAATCAGTACCATCAGTCAACATCCTTGGCTACTGGGTGGGCAACAGTGTCATCAAATCGGATCCGGAGCGACTTCGTCCGCTTCAGGAGCTCCCTCCCCCTACGAATCTCGGCTCTCTTCGTCGGGCACTCGGCATGTTCACCTATTATGCAAAATGGATACCCCACTTCTCCGACAAGATCCAGCCCCTGCTTCACGCAAAGTCATTTCCATTGGAGGCAACAGCTATTTCAGCTTTCAACCTCCTCAAGCGACAACTGGAAAAAGCCACGCTTCATTCCATTGATGAAAATCTTCCTTTCGTGGTCGAGTGCGATGCATCGGATGTGGCGATCTCTGCTACCTTGAATCAAGGTGGTCGACCCGTTGCATTTCTGTCCAGAACTTTGCAGGGTAGCGAGCTCCATTATCCTCCTGTCGAGAAGGAGGCTACGGCCATCATTGAAGCAGTACGTAAATGGAGTCATTTTCTCGCTCGTCGCCATTTTACACTTATAACCGATCAGCGCTCCGTGGCCTTTATGCTGGATAACCGGAAACGCACTAAGATCAAGAACAACAAAATATAACTCTGGAGGATGGAATTGGCCGCCTTTGGATACACCATACATTATCGACCCGGCAAAGAGAATGTGGCCCCGGATACCCTCACGCGGGCATTCTGCTCTTCTATGTCAACTTCGACTCTGGCAGATCTTCATACTGACTTATGCCATCCTGGCGTTACCCGTATGTTGCACTTTGTGCGATCTAAAAATCTCCCATTTTCTACGGAAGATGTGAAAAGAACGTGCTCCTCCTGTAAAATTTGTGCGGCGTTAAAACCTCAATTCTTCCGTCCATCAGATGGCTCGCTCATACATGCTATGCAGCCTATGCAGCGACTCAGCATTGACTTTAAAGGGCCATTGCCTTCCTCAACGCGGAACACCTACTTACTGACTATGGTGGATGAATATTTACGCTTTCCCTTTGCTTTCCCCTGTCCCAATATGCTTACTTCCACAGTGATCAAATGCCTTGATCAAGTCTTTTCCCTTTGCGGTACAGCCAATTTCATCCACTCTGATCGGGGTCCCTCCTTCATGTCAAGCGAACTCAAAAGTTATCTCTCCCAACGGGGAATCGCCATAAGTAAAACGACACCATACCATCCCATTGGTAATGGACAGGTTGAGAGATACAACGCTATCATTTGGAACGCTGTTCGTCTTGCGCTGAGGTCACGCAATCTACCAGACCAGCAGTGGGAAACTATGCTCCCTGAAGCGTTGCATTCCATCAGGTCTCTCCTTTCTACTTCTACCAATGTCACACCTCATGAGCGATTCTTCAGCTTCCAGCGTCGCTCCACCCATGGGACGTCTCTACCGTCATGGTTGGCAGCTCCTGGCCTTGTGCTGCTCCGAAGGTTCGTCCGATCGTCAAAAACCGATCCTCTAGTCGATGAGGTAGAACTTACAGACGTCAACCCCATGTACACCCACGTGCGGTACCCTGATGGCCGGGAGTCCACCATCTCGCTCCGGGACCTGGCTCCCTGTCCGGCCGGTTCCGCGGACCCGACTGATGGAGGGACCCGCGGGGATGAGGCCAACTCTCTGCGCTCCCCCGAGGATGACGCCCTACCTGGGACATCGAGGGATCTGCCGGCTGCCTCGCTGGATCCACTCGGGGAGCCGAGCGCTCCCCGTGGGATGGCCGCCCCGGGCCAGGATGCCGGTCAATCTCCGGCTAACCAACGGGGTGAAGCCAGTTCTGCGCCTGTGGGGACCCGCACCTGGAGTCATGATCTCCCCAGCCTCCCTCGGGTTGATCAGAGCAACACGGGCCCTGTCGATCCACCGGCACGGATCAAGCGGCCCAGGGACCAAGACACGATCCGGGGATACGTGCCTTCTGGCCATAAACAAAAATCTAAAAGACTGCGGCTATTCGTGGTCCGCCTAATCCGTTAAGAGGATGTCGTCGGATTTCCAAATCTTTTAGGCAGGAAGAATGTCATAACTCTCATCATCGAGAAACTACCTATGAAATAACACTGGACGGCCAGCTGGTGGCGCCGTCCAAGGAGTATAAATACTCGGGCATTGGCCCCAGCTTGCCAGGGACATTTTGTAAGACAAGGAACTAGTGAAGTACAACTAGACCTCCATGTTCTGAAACAAGTTGATTAAAGCCTTGCTTTATACTCAAACCAAGTGCGTAGTGAGTTTTATTACGTCAGGTTGTGTCCATGAGGACTGTTTACATGAGGGTTGTGTACATGAGGGTTGTGTACATGAGGGTTGTGTACATGACGACTGTGTACCTGAGGGTTGTGTACATGAGGGTTGTGTACATGAGGGTTGTGTACATGAGGACTGTGTACCTGAGGGTTGTGTACATGCAGACTGTGTACATGAGGGTTGTGTATATGCAGACTGTGTACATGAGGACTGTGCACATTAAGGCTGTGTACATGAGGACTGTGTACATTAGGGCTGTGTACATGATGACTGTGTACACGAGGGCTGTGTACATTAGGGCTGTGTACATGATGAATGTGTACACGAGGGCTGTGTACATGAGGACTGTGTACATTAGGGCTGTGTACATGATGACTGTGTACACAAGGGCTGTGTACATTAGGGCTGTGTACATGATGAATGTGTACACGAGGGCTGTGTACATTAGGGCTGTGTACATGATGACTGTGTACACGAGGGCTGTGTACATTAGGGCTGTGTAGATGAGGACTGTGTACATGAGGACTGTGTACATTAGGACTGTGTACATGAGTACTGTGTACATGAGGAGTGTGTACATGAGGACTGTTTGCATGAGGACTGTGTACATGAGGGCTGTTTACCTTAGGACTGTGTACATGAGGACTGTGTATATGAGGACTGTGTACATGAGGACTGTGCACATTAGGGCTGTGTACATGAGGACTGTGTACATTAGGGCTGTGTACATGATGACTGTGTACCTTAGGGCTGTGTATATGAGGACTGTGTACATGAGGGCTGTGTACATGAGGAGTGTTTGCATGAGGACTGTGTACATGAGGACAGTGTACATGAGTGTTTGCATGAGGACTGTGTACATGAGGGCTGTGTACATGAGGACTGTGTACATGAGGGCTGTGTACATGAGGACTGTGTACATGAGGACTGTGTCAATGAGGACTGTGTACATGAGGACTGTGTACATGAGGAGTGTTTGCATGAGGACTGTGTACATGAGGACTGTGTCCATGAGGACTGTGTACATGAGGACTGAGTACATGAGGACTGTGTACATGAGGACTGTGTACCTGCTTCAAACCAAGTCTCACTAAGTAAGTGACCTGTCTTTATTGTTCAAATATTGACTAAGCTCATGGCGGTGTCCAGCATCTTCTACTTGTATTTCTCTATAATTTAACCCGGAGATGGATTTTGGGTCTCGTCGGGAGTCGGATGTTCTAACACCATAGCTGTCGATCCATTAGTCGTCATCTTTAAAACAGTATCAGAGAACCAGCTGCTATAACAGACCACAATCTATCCAAAGGAGCGTATGTTGTCTGCCTCGTTAACTGTCAAAATGACCCTGTCCCTCATTAATATTCCAGTGCCTTCTCTCTCAGAGAGGAGCTGTCTCAGGGGAGGTGTTCCAACTATGTGGCCAGTCACTTCTCTCATCCCATCTGTTATAGAACATGTGCAGGAATAATTATCTGTGCTTTTTTTAACTCTGGATTTAAAACTTAATTCTTATAAGTTAAACGTAATACCAAGGATGATTGCAGCAACATACAAGAAAGCGTTAACAAGCTTGGGGAATGGGCGAGTATTTGGCAAATGAACTTCAATATAGATGGCTGTGAGGTGGTCCATTTTGGTAGGAGGAATGAGGGGACCACATAATCCTTGGAAAATAAGAGGGGTGCAAAGCTCCCAGCACCCGGGCGCCGCTAACGCCTCCTGCGAAATTCAGCGGGAGGTTAATAGTTGAGGCCCCAGCACCGATCCCCGTGGCACCCCACTAGTTACCGTCATCGCCGTGCGCAGCACCCCGCTCGCGCCTCGGCCGCAAACTTCGGCCGCGCCCCCTGACCTACTGCCGGACGATATGTCCGACAGGGTTAGGGTGGCGTTTCTGCGGCTGGGGGCGGCGATAATTAAAGGGCATTATTCGTTAATCAGGGGAGGGAGGCCTATAGTCCCGCGGCACTACGTGGCAGTGTGCGTGGCGCTGTTGCACGTAGCGCTGCGATATTGAATGGTAGCGCCCCAGGAAGGAGGGGGAGCGCTTCTAGTAGCACCTGGCCTCCCGCTTGAGGCGCTACCACTCAATTTATGGCGCAGGGCGCTAACCTGTAGCACCCCAAAGGGAGCGTCACCGAATTTTTTTCCCCTAAGAATTTAAATGGGGGAGAGAAGCAAAGGGATCTCGGGGTGCAGATTCACAAATCATTAAAAGCAGCGACGCAGGGTAACACAAGAATGCAAACAAAGCACTGGGGTTCATTTCTAGAGGGATAGAATTCAAAAGCATGGTCGTTATGTTAAACTTGTATCGAACCTTGGTTAGGCCACACACACAGAGCGCTGTGCACAGTTCTGGTCTACATATTATAAAAAGGATATCACAGAAACCCCACAATGCAGATAGAGGCCATTTCGGCCCATCGAGCCTGCACCGACACATATCCCACCCGATCCCCGTAACCCCTACACCAACACATATCCTACCCTATCCCTGTATTTAATCCCCCTAACACTAAGGGTCAATTTATCATAGCCAATCAACCTAACCCACACATTTTTGGACTGTGGGAGGAAACTGGAGCACCCGGAGGAAACCCACGCAAACACGGGGAGAATGTGCAAACTCCACACAGACAGTCACCCGAGGCCGGATTCGAACCCGGGTCCCTGGCGCTGTGAGGCAACAGTGCTAACCACTATGCCACCGTGCTCCCCGATATAGAGGCACTGGAGAAGGTGCAAAAAAAGGATTTACAAGGATGATACCAGAACTGAGAGGTTATAACTCTCAGGAAAGACTGAACAGGCTTCTCTAGAAAAGAGAAGACTGAGGGGTGACCTGATAGAGTTCCTTAAGATTATGAAGGGGTTTGATAAGGTAGATGTAGAGAAGATCTTTCCACTTGTGGGGAGTCCAGAACTAGGGGCCATAAATATAAGATAGTCACTAACAAATGCAATAGGGAATTCAGGAGAAACTTCTTTACCCAGAGAGTGGTGAGAATGTGGAACTCGCTACCACAGGGAGTGGTTGAAGCGAATAATATAGATGCATTTAAGGGGAAACTATATAAACACATGAGGGAGAAAGGAATAGAAGGATATGTTGATAAGGTTAGATGAAGAAGGGTGGGAGGAGGCTGGTGTGGAGCATAAACACCGGCACAGACCAGTTGGGCCGAATGGCCTGTTACTGTGCTGCACATCACTTGTAAAAGAAACGGCTATTGTATTTGATTTTTAGAATCATTTCTTGGTAAATGTTCATGCTTGTTAAGGTTGGTGCTAAGCAATGGAATGTCCTTTTTTCCCCCCCCCCTTCCAGATCAGATTAGAAAATGTTGGGGCAAAGTTCCTGCTGCTGTTTCCTGACAAGTTGTCTCAGCCCCAATCCCAATCTCAGAACTGGACCCCAGAGTACAGTGTGGTTCAACGTTCCACTCTCTAAACCAGCCAATCGTCGAGCCTCTCAGTGAGACTTCCAACTCAGAGCCACTCAGAGCCAGACTTGTCCTACGGATCTGTGCAAACCAGCAGCTGAGTTGAGAAAGGCCGAACTCGTTTCACACAAAGTCCTTCCACCCATCAAAGAGAAGAGTTGTTCAGCCCATCATTGTGGATTTTAACCTACATTTGAGGTGAAAGGACAGTTTGCCAACTCACCGCTGGACTGTCCGGATTTTAATGTAGCTTACTTGATCAGTTTTTAAATTCATTTCTGGGATGTGGGCGTCGCTGGCAAGACCAGCATTTATTGCCCATCCCTAATTGCCCTCGAGAAGGTGGTGGTGAGCTACCTTCTTGAACTGCTGCAGCCCGTGTGGTGAAGGTGCTCCCACAGTGCTGTTAGGGAGGGAGTTCCAGGATTTTGACCCAGCGACGATGAAGGATCGGCGATATACTTCCAAGCCAGGATAATGTGTGACTTGGAGGGGAACTTGGAGGTGGTGGTGTTCCCATGCGCCTGCTGCCCTTGTCCTTGATGCGCTATCAATTACTCATAAAAGACTGAGAGTTAGAAGAGTAACTAAAGGCTTTTATTAACAACAGAATGGAGGTCTGCCTCGCGTGGTCGACCGGTCCATGATACTAAGGGCTGGGGAGCAGTCACCTTTATACTAGGACCTGTGGGAGGAGTCAGCCGAGGCATGTCCAGGCATGTACACAGTGGAATACAAACAGGACAAACAGGAATACAAACAGTGGTTTACCACATTCACCCCTTGTTTAAAATTGAGTCCGGCGGGGTGAAGTGTATTAAAAGTTAGTGTATTGGAGTCTCTCCGGAGGTCTTGTCTGCCGCTGTGATCTGCGTGGCGACGGCAGGGGTAGTGAAGTTTCCGGCGTCGAGTCCAGCGTAGGCTGTGGCACAGGCGTGTCGTCCTCGTAGATGTCGAGCGGGTCGCGGGGCCCAGGCCTGCCGTCTGCTGGGGCTGGATATCGGATCGTGGGGGGGGGTGGTAGTGGGTAGTGGGTTACTGCGGCCCCCGAGGGTGCAAGGTCTCTTATGGAGACTGTGTCCTCCCGCCCGTCCGGGTATGCGATGTAAGCATACTGGGGGTTGGCGTGGAGGAGGTCGACCCTCTCGACCAGGGGGTCCGTTTTATGGGTCCTCACGTGTCTTCTCAGTAGGACCGGCCCTGGGGACGTCAGCCATGGCGGTAGCGATGTCCCCGATGTGGACTTCCTTGGGAAGACTAACATTTTCTCATGAGGGGTGGCGTTAGTGGCAGTGCAGAGCAGTGACCGAATAGAGTGGAGCGCATCGGGGAGCACATCCTGCCAGCGGGAGGTTGGAAGGCCCCTAGACTTTAAGGCTAGCAGGACGGCCTTCCAAACTGTCGCATTTTCTCTTTCCACCTGTCCGTTCCCCCGGGGGTTGTAACTGGTGGTCCTGCTTGTGGCAATACCCCTAGTTAGCAGGTACTGACGGAGTTCGTCGCTCATAAACAATGAGCCCCGGTCGCTATGGATATAGCTGGGGAAGCCGAACAGGGTGAAGAGGTTGTTCAGACATTTAATGACCGTGGCACTGGTCATGTCCGGGCAGGGGAAGGCGAACGGGAAATGGGAGTACTCATCAATAATATTGAGGAAGTACACATTGCGGTCGGAGGAGGGGAGAGGCCCTTTAAAATCGACGCTCAGGCGCTCGAAGGGGCGAGTGGCTTTTATCAGGTGGGCCCTGTCTGGTCTATAAAAGTGCGGTTTGCACTCAGCGCAGACTTGGCAGTTCCTGGTCATGGTCCTGACCTCCTCAATAGAGTAAGGCAGGTTGCGGGCCTTGATGAAGTGGAAGAACCTGGTGACCCCCGGGTGGCAGAGGTCATTGTGGAGGGCCCGCAGCCTATCGATCTGCGCGCTGGCGCAGGTGCCACGCGATAGCGCATCCGGGGGTTCATTTAGCTTCCCGGGCCGGTACAAGATCTCGTAGTTGTAGGTGGAAAGTTCGATTCTCCACCTCAAGATCTTGTCATTTTTGATTTTGCCCCTCTGCTTGTTGTTAAACATAAAAGCAACTGAACGCTGGTCAGTGAGCAGGGTAAATCGTTTTCCGGCCAGGTAGTGCCTCCAATGACGCACAGCCTCCACAATCGCCTGGGCCTCCTTCTCAACAGCGGAGTGTCTGGTCTCCGGGCCTTGGAGGGTTCGTGAAAAGAAGGCCACGGGTCTCCCCGCCTGATTGAGGGTAGCGGCCAGGGCAAAGTCAGACGCGTCGCTTTCCACCTGGAAGGGGATGGATTCGTCCACTGCGTGCATGGTGGCTTTGGCAATGTCCTCCTTGATACGGTGGAAGGCTAAGCGGGCCTCTGCCGTCAAGGGAAAAGAGGTGGACTTGATCAGCGGACGGGCCTTGTCCGCATAGTAGGGGACCCACTGGGCGTAATAGGAGAAAAACCCTAGGCACCTCTTCAGGGCCTTGAGGCAGTGGGGCAGTGGAAGTTCCATAAGGGGACGCATCCGGTCGGGGTCGGGGCCGATGACTCCGTGTTCCACAACACAGCCAAGGATGGCGAGGCGGTTTGTGCGGAATATGCACTTCTCCTTGTTATATGTCAGGTTTAGGAGTTGGGCGGTGCGGAGGAATTTTTCGAGGTTTGCGTCATGGTCCTGCAAGTCACGGCCGCAGATGGTCACATTGTCCAGATATGGGAAAGTGGCCTGCAACGCATTTTGATCTACCATCCGGTCCATCTCCCTTTGGAAGACGGAGACCCCGTTGGTGACGCCAAAGGGAACCCTAAGGAAGTGATAGAGGCGGCCGTTTGCCTCAAAGGCAGTGTACTGGCGGTCCTCAGGGCGGATGGGGAGCTGGTGGTACGCTGATTTCAGGTCAATGGTCGAGAAGACGCGGTACTGCGCGATCTGGTTGACCATATCAGCTATACGGGGGAGTGGGTAGGCGTCCAGCAGGGTGTAGCGATTTATTGTCTGGCTGTAGTCGATGACCAGGCGCTGCTTCTCGCCGGTCTTAACGACCACAACCTGGGCTCGCCAGGGGCTGGTGCTGCCCTCAATAATCCCTTCTTTCAGGAGCCGCTCCACTTCGGTTTTAATGAAAACCCTGTCCCCGGCACTGTATCGCCTGCTCTTTGTGGCGATGGGCTTACAGTCGGGGGTGAGGTTAGCAAACAGTTGGGGGGGGGTGACTCTGAGTGTGGAGAGGTTGCACCTGGTGCGCGGCGGGCAGTTTGGAAGCTGCTGGCTGCGGACTGTGAGTGGGGGTAGGGGTCCACCGTACGCCATCGTAACACTTTTAAGGTGGCACTGAAAATCTAACCCCAGCAGGACGGCAGCGCAGAGGTCAGGCAGGACCAGAAGTTTAAAATGATCGTACACGGTCCCGTCTACTACGAGTGTCACCACGCAGTAGCCGCCGATGTCCGCCGACTGGGACTCGGAGGCCATAGAAATCCGCTGTTGCGCAGGCAGGACTGGGAGAGAGCAACGCCGCACCGTGTCGGGGTGGATGAAGCTCTCCGTGCTCCCAGAGTCAAAAAGGCAGATTGTATCGTGACCATTTACCTTAATGTCCATTGTGGAACTGGCCAGTTGGTGCGGTCTCGCTTGGTCCAGTGTAACGGATGCCAGCGTAGGGGTCGGTGTGTTGTTGCGGGTATCAGATGAGGCGGTGTCGGGGGCCTGCTGCATCCCGGCTGTCGTCCAAGATGGCGGCGTCCATGATCCCCATGTGGCTGGAGGCGTCCAAAATGGCTGCTGTACCGGTGATTCGCACATGGCCGGGGAGGTCCAAGATGGCGGCCCGCATGGCCCACACGCGGCGCTGCTGGGGTTCGGGGTGGCTTTGGCCCTGCAGACGCTAGCGTAGTGTCCCTTCTTCCCGCAGCCCGAGCAGATCGCGTTTTTCGCCGGGCAGCGCGCTCTGGGGTGTTTTGCCTGGCCACAGAAGTAGCATTTCTGGCCTTGGGGCACTGCTGTCTGGCCTTGGGACACTGCTGCGGTAGTTGGGCCGTTGTTGGGGTGTGGCTGGGGTGGCACGGTGCTATGAGGCGGTCCTACCATGTCCCAGGCTGTCATTCCCCGCGGCGTCCACGGTGCAGAGGAGTAGGCATCCATGCCCTGGTAGGCTGCATCCAATGATAGTGCGAGTTCAGAGGCCTTGTTGAGGTCGAGGTTACTCTGCTCCAACAGTCGCTGTCGGGTGTAATTGGATCTGTGGCCCGCTACAAAAGCGTCCCGGATAAGTTCCTCTGTGTACACGGCGGCCTTTACATCCTTACAACCACAGGCCCGGCCAAGCACAGACAGTGCCTGAAGGTATTCCACGGTCGATTCCCCAGGTTGTTGTTTACGACTCCCCAGGAGGTGCCTGGCGTACACTTCGTTCACTGGGCGCGTGTACTGGTCCTTGAGGAGCTTGATAGCGTCCGCGTACGAGGTCGCGTCTTGGATGACCGAGTACACTCGGTGGTTCACTTTGGAGGTCAGGACATCCAGTTTGTCCTCGTCCGATTTGATTGCTTCGGAGGCGGTCAGGAATTTTTCGAAACACTTAAGCCAGTGAGTAAACTTGGTGGATGAGTCCGCCTCCCGATGATCTAAGTCCAGGCATGCTGGTGTGAGGATCTTCTCCATTATAAAAATGTTGTTAATAAAATTGATGCGCTATCAATTACTCATAAAAGACTGAGAGTTAGAAGAGTAACTAAAGGCTTTTATTAACAACAGAATGGAGGTCTGCCTCGCGTGGTCGACCGGTCCATGATACTAAGGGCTGGGGAGCAGTCACCTTTATACTAGGACCTGTGGGAGGAGTCAGCCGAGGCATGTCCAGGCATGTACACAGTGGAATACAAACAGGACAAACAGGAATACAAACAGTGGTTTACCACAGTCCTTCTAGATGGAAGAGGTTGCAGGTTTGGGAGGTGCTGTCGAAGAAGCCTTGGCGAGTTGCTGCAGTGCATCTTGTAGATGGTACTCACTGCAGCCACAGTACGCCGGTGGTGGAGGGAGTGAATGTTTAAGGTGGTGGATGGGGTGCCAATGAAGCGGGCTGCTTTGTCCTGGATGGTGTTGAGCTTCTTGAATGTTGTTGGAGCTGCACTCATCCAGGCAAGTGGAGAGTATTCCATCACACTCCTGACTTGTGCCTTGTAGATGGTGGAAAGGCTTGATGTAAAGAGTCTGGCTGAATTGGGCGTGAATTCTCTGATGTGCCTCAATGAATCCGAGACTCAACGTTAACGGAGCAAAGCAAGGCTTTTATTAACTCTGAAAGTAATACACAGTGGAGAAGTGTCTCTCATCCAGAGATCTGCTGTACTGCCTGTGAGACATGCTGGGGCCTGCTTAAGTAGGGGCCAGGTATGGGCAGAGCCCTACACACAATACAATACAGGTAAGGAAATGAAACTGAAACTAAACTCCCCTGCTTGTCACAGTCACAGGCACAATCAAACACAGAGAATACAGAGTGCCTGATGAATGGCATATTTCATCACATTCACCCCTTCGACAGATTTAGTCTGTTCGGGGGTTTGATAGTCCTCTGTGACCGACGTAGCTGTTGTGGTGCCGCGGGTGTCGGCTGGGTGTCCCCGGTGGCCTCCTGGGTCTCTGCCGGTGGTGCCGCCAGGGTTGTTGAAGGGGTAGTTGGTGGGGGCACCGTTGGTCGATGTTCTTCCGGGGGTGATGAAAGGATAGTGGGTGGGTAAGAGTTGCTGTGATCGTTGTTGCTGTTGTTGTTGTGGTTGTTGTCGTTACTGGCTGGGGCGACATCTTTTATGGACACGGTGTCCTCCCTTCCGTCGGCGTGCCGGACATACGCGTATTGGGGGTTGGCGTGGAGTAGGTGCACTGACTCCACGAGAGGGTCCGTCATGTGGCCCCTCACATGCCTTCGTACAAATACCGGACCTGGGGTGGAGAGCCATGACGGAATGGATACGCCTGAGGTGGATTTCCGGGGAAAGACAAACATTCGTTCATGAGGCATGGCATTAGTGGCAGTACACAATAGCGACCGTATCGAATGGAGCACATCTGGGAGGACTTCCTTAGAGCTAGAGTGACTGCTTTCCATACTGTCCCGTTCTCTCGCTCCACCTGGCCGTTACCCTGGGGGTTGTAGCTGGTGGTACGGCCCGTGGCGATCCCCCTGGACAGCATGTACTGGCATAGCTCTTCACTCATGAAGGACGCCCCCCTATCCGTATGGATGTAGCTCGGCATACCGAACAGGCAGAACAGGCTGTTGAGGCATTTAATGACCATGGCGCTGGTCATGTCTGGGCAGGGGAAGGCGAATGGGAAACGGGAGTATTCGTCCACAATGTTCAGGAAGTAAACATTGCGGTCGACTGACGGGAGGGGGCCCTTGAAATCTAAGCTGAGCCGCTCAAAGGGCCGTGTAGCTTTGATTAAGTGGGCTCTATCTGGGCGGTAGAACCGAGGCTTGCACTCAGCGCAAGTGCGGCAGTTCCTGGTCAGAGACCGAACTTCCTCAATCGAGTAGGGTAAGTTGCGGGACTTTATGAAGTGGAACAGCCGTGTGACCCCTGGGTGGCAGAGGCCGTTGTGGAGGGTCTGTAGCCGATCCCCGGTGGCGCTGGCACACATCCCTCGTGAGAGGGCGGCGGGGGATTCGTTAAGGGCCCCTGGCCGGTAAATGATGTCGTACTCAAAGGTGGAGAGCTCGATCCGCCACCTGAGAATCTTATCATTTTTAATCTTCCCCTTCTGTTTATTATTAAACATAAACGCTACCGACCGCTGGTCGGTAAGCAGGGTGAAGCGTTTGCCGGCTAGGTAGTGGCGCCAGTGGTGCACTGCCTCCATGATGGCTTGGGCCTCCTTTTCCACGGAGGAGTGTCTGATTTCGGGCCCTTGAAGGGTCCTCGAGAAGAAAGCTACGGGCCGCCCCGCCTGGTTGAGGGTGGCTGCCAAGGCAAAGTCAGACGCATCACTTTCCACTTGAAAGGGAGTGTTCTCGTCCACTGCCTGTAGCGTGGCCCGCTCAATATCCCGCTTAATGCTTTTGAAGGCGGCGTGGGCCTCAGCAGAGAGCGGAAAAGAGGATGCTTTCAAGAGGGGGCGGGCTTTGTCGGAGTAGTTGGGGACCCATTGGGCATAATAAGAAAATAACCCCAGGCACCTTTTCAGGGCTTTGGGAGTGTTGGGCAGGGGCAGCTCCCGTAGGGGGCGCAGTCGGTCGGGGTCTGGTCCGATTTCCCCATTCTCCACCACGCTGCCTAGTATGCAGCGTTGAAAACGCACTAGTCCTCGTTGTAAGTGAGGTTGAGTTTGTGTGCGGTTTTCAGGAACCTCTCGAGGTTCGAGTCGTGATCCTGCTGGTTGTGACCGCAGATGGTGACGTTGTCGAGGTAGGGGAAGGTTGCCTGCAAGTGGTGGTCATCGACCATGCGGTCCATCTCCCTCTGGAAGACTGAGACCCCATCCGTCACCCCAAAGGGGACTCTGAGGAATTGGTAGAGGCGTCCGTTCGCCTCGAAGGCGGTGTACGGGCGGTCCTCTGGTCTGATAGGGAGCTGGTGGTACGCTGACTTGAGGTCGATGGTGGAGAACACCCGGTATTGGGCAATTTGGTTCACCATTTCTGATATGCGGGGTAGCGGGTAGGCATCTAGTTGGGTGTACATGTTGATCGTTTGGCTATAGTCGATCACCATCCGTTTCTTCTCGCTACCCCTCACCACCACCACTTGGGCGCACCACGGGCTGTTGCTGCGTTCAATAACGCGCTTCCTCAGCAGCCTGTCCACCTCGGTCGCGATAAACCGCCTGTCCTCCCAGCTGTACCTCCTGCTTTTGGTCGCTATTGGCCGGCAGTTGGGAGTAAGGTTCGCGAATAGCGAAGGCGGCTTTACCTTCAGGGTAGCCAGACCACACACTGTGAGGGGCGGCTGGGACCCACCGTAATTGAGCGTGATGCTTTGGTGGTGGCACTGGAAATCCAGGCCCAAGATCACGCTCGCACATAGACTCTTCATGATTAGTAATTTAAAATTATCGTATACAGTTCCGTTAACGGACAATTGTACCATGCAGTAGCCCATAATGGTCGATGTCTGGGTTTTATCAGCCAAAGAGATGGTGCCCCGAGCAGGGACCACCGTTAGAGAGAGTTGTTGTGCTAGTTCAGGGTGGATAAAACTCTCCGTGCTTCCACTGTCAATTAAACATTTAACCCCGCACCCGTTTACCTCGATGTCCACCATTGATTTGGATAGCGGGTGCGGTCTGGTCTGGTCCACTGTGACCGATGCCACTGTAGGGCCCTGATCGAGACAAGATGGCGTCCACGCTGTCTGCTCACAAGATGGCGGACCCCACGAGGTCGGGCAAGATGGCGTCCAAGATGGCCGCTCCCACGGCGCACACGCGGCGGTGGCGGGTTTTCCAGCGGGGTTCCCTCTGCACACCTTCCCGAAGTGCCCCTTCTTACCGCACTTAAAGCAGGTGGTGCCTTTCGCCGGGCACAGGTTTCTGGTGTGCTTCGGCTGCCCGCAGAAGTAGCAGTTGGGGCCCCGACGCGTCGCGGCTGTCGTAGGGCTTCTGGGGGGAGAGCGGGGCCCCGACGGTGTCGGGCTGTCGGGCGGGGAAGATGCCTTCCAAGATGGCAGCGCCCTTGGTGCACACGTGGCGGCGTGGGCGGCGCGGGCTGAAGAGTAGGCGTCCGAGTTTCTCTGGGCCACATCCAGGGATCGCGCTGTGTCCACAGCCTGTTTCAGGTCCAATCCCGTTTTGTCCAGTAGTCTCTGCCGGATGTAAGTGGAGCTGAGGCCTGTGATAAAGGCACCACGAACAAGCTCGTCAGTGTACACTGCGGCTTTTACATCTTGGCACTTGCAGTCTTTGCCAAGCGTTTTCAGGGTGACTAGGAGCTCATCCAACGATTCCCCAGGTCGCTGTGTGCGAGTAGCGAGCAGATGCCTAGCGTACACCTCGTTCGTAGGCTGCTGGTAATGCGCCTTTAGGATGTCGCAGGCGGCCGGGTACGTGTCGGCGTCTTGGATGAGGGGGTAAACCCGGTGGCTTACCCAATTCCGCAGGATTCCGAGTTTCATACTTTCAGCGTCCGTAGCGTCTGTGATGGCTGCGGAATTGTCCAGGAAGAATTCCATACACTTAAACCAGTGTCCGAATCGTGCCGATGCGTCCGACGCATGCGTGTCCAAATCCAAACGTTCGTGTTTCAAGAGTTGATCCATTGCGTTGAAAATTGAGTAAAAGCCTTGCTTTGCTCCGTTAACATTGAGTCTCGGATTCATTGAGGCACATCAATTTTATTAACTCAGAAAGTAATACACAGTGGAGAAGTGTCTCTCATCCAGAGATCTGCTGTACTGCCTGTGAGACACGCTGGGGCCTGTTTAAGTAGGGGCCAGGTATGGGCAGAGCCCTACACACAATACAATACAGGTAAGGAAATGAAACTGAAACTAAACTCCCCTGCTTGTCACAGTCACAGGCACAATCAAACACAGAGAATACAGAGTGCCTGATGAATGGCATATTTCATCACATTCTCCATGCTACAAACCTGCTCCTCTGCTGTCTCAGCTCACACATCGCCGCCCCTCCCCACTATTTGTACGTCACCCTTGTCTCTGACTGAGAAGGTTTTGGGATCAAGTCCTACCTCAGGGCTTCAACACATAACTCTAGGCTTTCACTCCAAGGAAGGGTTAATCTCCTTGAAAGCTTGGTGATAGCAGTTATACCTAACTAACTAACATGGTGAGCAGCTATTGTATAGAGTACAGCGAGTCAGCAAACCGCATCCTGTTATTGAAGTCGGAACTAACCTCAGTTACAATGCTAGGAAGACAGGACATGATTAGGAGCCTGATGCAGGCATATGTGTGCACAGTACTGGTGTGATCAAGAACAGGAACATTAAGGGTGACAGGGGAAGTAAGTGTGGTACGTACTGATTGGATTAGGTTGTGTGTAGGTCCTTTTTCTGGTGTGTAAAGGACAGCACTCAGGCTGTTTAGTCATAGAGTCACAGGGCTGGATTTTCATTCAGGGGTCGGGTAGGAGGCGGGACTACAACTTTCAGGGTTGTAGTCCCGCCTCCATCGAGATGTGGCCAATCCACGCGATTTTAACTTGATTGACCTTGTTGAGCCCGCCCAGCGGGCTCAGCAGGCCAATTAAGGGCCACCCGGCAACAGGTGACGTCACAGACTGAAATTTCATCTGTCAAGAGGTTTTGACAGATGAAATATCAGCGTTTCACAGCTGTTTGAAGCAGTCAAACACTGACAGTCTTACTTCTAACCTGAGTCCTTCTCCACAGACTCAGTTAGAAATCTCTCCTGCACAGAAAGCTGCAGGCTGTCACTTTTGACAGTTCGCAGCCATTCTGCTTTCTGTGCCGGTGAGATGAGGGACTCCCGGAACCTAAAGGAAGGAAGGCTGAAAAGGTAAGAAAAGGTCATTTAAACGTCTTTAAACACTTTAGACACACCAAACACACTTACCTTTGCACTCATGCACCCATCACTCACCCGGGTTTGGGTGCGGGAAGGGGTCGGGACCCCTGATTTCAGGATTTTAACCCCCCCCCACGCCTCCAATCCCGACTTCACGGCCCAGTGAAAATCCTGCCTATAGAGTCATAATGGCACAGAAGGAGGCCATTCGGCCCATCGAGTCCGTGCCAGCTCACTGTAGAGCAATCCAGTCAGTCCCATTCCCCAGCTCTCTCCCCGTAGCCCTGCAAGTTTATTTCCCTCAAGTGCCTATCCAGTCTCCCCTTGAAAACATTGAGTGTCTCCACTTCCACCACTTCCGTCGGCAGCGAGTTCCAGGTCCTCACCACTCACTGCGTAAAAATTTTTCCCTCACATCCCCCCTGTATCTCTTGCCCAAAACCCTAAATCTGTGTCCCCCAGTCCTTGTGCCATCAACTAGTGGGAACAGCCTTTCCCCGTCTAGCCTATCCAAACTCGTCATAATCTTGTACACCTCTATCAAATCACCCCTCAACCTCCTTTGCTCTAATGAAAACAAATCCAGCTTCTCCAACCTGTCCTTGTAGCTAAGATCCCCCATCCCCGGAACCATTCTGGTAAATCTCCTCTGCACCCTCTCAAGGGCCTTCACATCCTTCATAAAGTGTTGTGACCAGAACTAGATGCAATACTCCAGTTTTGGCCTAACCAGCGCTTTATAAAGGTTCAGCATAACTTCTCTACTTTTGTACTCAGTACCCCTATTTATGAAACCCAAGATCCCATATGCTTTGCTAACCACTCTCTCAATATGTCCTGCCACCTTCAGGGACCTATGCACATTAACTCCCAGGTCCCTCTGTCCCTGCACACTCTTTAAAACTGTGCCATTAAGTGTGTATTGCCTCTCCCTGTTCCTTCTGCCAAAATGCATCACCTCACACTTCTCTGTGTTAAATTCCATCTGCCACTTGTCTGCCCAATCTGCTAGCCTTTCTATGTCCTAATGTCCGAGACCAGAGGCGAAGTGTCCAAGGGGAAGGGAACAGACCTATCGCCTAACATCAAGAGGTAGACTTCTATCCAGGGCGGAGCGGGTGGTATACTTTCTGCCTGGTTCTGTAAACTATCGCTCATGTACTGTAATGTGTTAAGTTTTACAAGTCTGAACTAAAGTATCGCCGTATCCAACTGGAATTGAGTTGATTCCCTACACGAGGGAGTGCACCACTCTCAGAATCACTGCAGTTCAGATGACGTATTGAACCGAGACCCTGACTGCAGGCACATGTGGATGCAAAAATTCGCACAGTGCTATTTGAAGAGCAGAATTTTTTCCTTGCACCACCCCCCCCACCAGGCTTATATTCCTCCAGAGTTGCGAACTCTCCAGGATTGGCCTGGAGTCTCCAGGAACTGAAGATTAATGTCCAGGACACTCGCTGCCAGCAAACACCCGGGGAGAAAAACCACTGGGCCGGTGAAAAGATGATGAGGTTTCTTTCAATTTCTTTGAACACTTTCATTTATTAGTTCTAAAAGTATTGGGTATGGGGGCGGGGGGTGGAAAGGCTGTTGGACCGGGCGGGGTGGTTGGTGGCCGGAGGTCAGGTGAGGAAACCTCCAGCAAGATGTCCAACCATATTCCTCCCTCAAGCAACGCCACTGAAGAAGCTAGTTGTTCATCCCATTTCAGTTTGTGGGATCTTTCTATGTCCAAAATTGCTGCTGTGTTTGAACTGTCGCTGAGAAATGTGAGGAAAAAGTGCTCAATAAATGCGAATCTTCCCTTCCTGCTTTCTTTCGTATTCAAATGAGCCGCTCCAGCCGGCTGAGTGAAGACCGCCTCCAGCAACAGTGCCACCGAGGAGTGGAGTATCATCGCGACTGAGGAGCCCAACGACAGGAGGAGCCCCAGCCGGGCAGAGAAACCGCGGCCGTGAAATTGGACCCGTTTGAAGAATGAGAGGGGATCTCATTGAAACTTATAAAAGTCTAACAGGACTAGACAGACTAGATGCAGGAAGGATGTTCCCGATGGTCGGGGAGTCCAGAACCTGGGGTCACAGTCTAAAGATAAGGGGTAGGCCTTTTAGGACAGAAATGAGGAGGAATTTCTTCACCCAAAGAGTGGTGAACCTGTGGAATTCTCTACCACAGAAGGCAGTTGAGGCTAATTCATTAAATATATTCAAGAAAGAGTTAGATATATTTCTTAAGGCTAAAGGGATCAAGGGATATGGGGAGAAAGCAAGGACAGGGTACTGAAATTGGATGATCAGCCATGATCTCATTGAATGGCGGAGCAGGCTCGAGGGGCCGAATGGCCTACTCCTGCTCCTATCTTCTATGTTTCTATGTTTCTATGCGCAGCCATCACGGCCAGTTTTGAAGGAAAAGAAAATGGCGGCTGCCTCACCGCCGCCCACGTCTGGCGTGGAACACGGCGGCCGCCATTTTGGACAAGTCGGCAAGCGCTGCCGCTGCCCGCGCTCGCTGCAGATGTTTAGCTGAGCCAGTTCGTGACGGAAATCGGCGTGCAATGCTGAAATGATGCACGATCTGGTATTTTGGACGTCGCCGCTCCTTTTAACGCCCTGTCCGAAGCACGCACGGCCGAACGTGAATGCATGCAGTGTGACGGATCCCCTACCAGCGCTTCTTAAAGGGACACACGCAGGTACGTTTAGATTTTTGCTTTTGGACTGGTCTCTTTACATTTTATTGGAGTAGTGGCTGGGTGTAAAACATTTAGGGCTAAAAATTGCCTTGGGGTGCTAACGTCGCTGGAGCGCGACTTTTAGTGCCCCGGAAAAATTAGCGCCCCCCGCGATGGAAATTGAGTGGTAGCACCCCAAGAGGGAAGCGGGGCGCTACTGGAAACGCCACGCCTCCATCTTGGGGTGCTGCGAGGGAATATGCTGACATGCCGCAGTAGTGCAGGCCTTCTTCCCCTTCTTAAAGGGGAGGGGCCTTGCGCAGCGTGACCCAGGGCCCAGCTGGGCCACCGGGGATCAGAGTGCCGACAAAAGAGCCCGGCACTCAAGAGAAGTGCCAGGTTCACGGGGCGCAGCCCGCACTCCGCAGGGCGGTGGGTGGGCGGTAAGGAGGCCGGGGACGGGAGCGGAGGCAGGTGCTGGCAGGCGGCCAGCAACAAAAATGGCTGCCCCGCACCCTTGTCTTTAACTAGCGCCGCCCCGGCTGCAGGTAGGCCCCCCCCGACCCCGTCGGACATAGCGTCCGGCGGTAATTCAGGGGGCACTCTCGAAGATCGCGGCCGGGGCGCGAGTGGGGCGCTGCGCATGGCGATGACAACATCGCCGGCGGTGCAGCGCTACCGGTTACCGCCGCGGCTAACCTCCTGCTGAATTTCGCGGGAGGCGACGCCGCACTCGGGCGCTAGTTGCTTTGCGTTCCGTTAGCACTCTCTTAGGGCGCTAATGGGAGGCGTAAAGCAACCGAATTTTTCTGCCTTAAAAAGTTGTTAAAGTGTGACTGTAGTGCAGGGAGTGCTGCTGAACATTTGCAAGGCTTTGGCTCTTAAAGAACGGCTTCTGAGAACACCACTTGCTCCCAGTCCTGGGGGCTCTAGCTGCAGCCCCCCTTGGGCCGTAGCATCACATGGAGATGGAGCAGAGGCAACAAAGGGGACAAGCTGCTCACGGAGGGAGGGGGCAGAGAAAGCAGAAGAGGAAAAAGCTGAAGAGCAGGAAGCGGAAGGAAGGAGACAACCCAGACAGCCCCTTTCTGGCCGGGATATCCGGGGTGGAATCATCCGCCAGCAGTACCAGTGACCACAACCCTAATAACCCTTTCAACATTTGTCCCACACCTTACCTTCCCTCTGTTACTGACCATCACAGCGTCCTCTTGACCACAATGCTGAAATAAAAGCACTTCCCTTCTCCCCAAAGCTGTCCTCGCCTCGCTTCAGCTGCAGGATCTCCCGTGGCCTGGCAAACCCGGCCAACCACAGATAAACCTGGACCAGAGGTTAAATCAGAGGTTAAATATTCAATTGGCCAATCTGCCTCCTGGGAGCGGGTTGGATGCCCGCCCCCTTACCCCGCCTCGGTTAAACCCGGAAGTGGGCAGGTTGGAGATTTTTAAAGTTTTAACATCTCACCTGATCCCCAACCCACCTGTTTTGTGGGTTAAGATACAGCCCTGTGTTTTTTTGCTTAGAATAGCAGGTGTTGTGCTCTTTGAATTTGTGTATATCTTTGGGCTCATGGATGATTCAGTTTCATTTCATTTTATTTTCTATTAAATAAGAAATCATTCCTAGACTATAAGCACCATTTTTTTTAATGTCTTGGCCCTGAAGGTTGCTTGTGTTGCAATCCCAGCCTCCCAGCACTAACCCAGCTAGAACTTGTGGGGTCAGTGGAAGGGTCGCCTCACTGGCACGGGGCAAGGTCAGAGCAAGTGTCACTTCAGGCTCATCGCTGCCTGGTGCCCACATAAACTCCAGTGTTTTGCGATGTGCCAGAAACAGGTGCATCAAAAGGTTTACCCCAAAAGTCAATAAACTCCTTCGTAAAGGAGCTGGATAAACATCTGGTTGGGGACAGAATTGGTCCAGACTGAGGTTCAAGAAAAGCAGTGGTCCTGGTACCGACCCCTGGGGAACACCACTGTATACCTTCCTCCAGTCCGAAAAACAACCGTTCACCACTACTCCCTGTTTTACGCAGCGAGTGGTTAGGACCTGGAATGCACTGAAAGGGTGGTGGAGGCAGATTCAGTCGTGGCTTTCGAAAGGGAGTTGGGTAAGTACCTGTGGGGAAAAAAATTGCAGGGCTACGGGGAAAGGACGGTGGAGTGGGACTAGCTGAAGTGCTCTTGCAGAGAGCCGGCACGGGCTCGACGGGCCGAATGGCCTCATCCTGCACTGTAACCATTCTATGATTCTGTGATTCTTAAGTTCTGCACGTTCCCAGGTTCTCCCCACACCCCCCACACCCCTACCTCCCCGTTAATATCAAGTTCAATCGAGTTTTTAATAACCATTATTTTAAGAAAGTCCCCAATCTCTACTAAATAAATTCAGGATCTGCCTTTTAGATAAAGTTTGAATGAATCTAAGTTTCTTGTGTGGCTTGTATTGGCCTATTCGTTTGGGTATTACACAAACATGCTGCGACAAGTAGAGAGATGATGCTGTCGGCTCCTGACGGGTCCCTCACAGCCCAATGCATTTATCATTGAATTAGCTTTGTGGGTTAAGAGTTTGTGTGTAAACTGTGAGATCAGAATAGCCTCTTGCTTCCTCAGTATGTTAATGGAGAACTCACTTGCTTATCATGTTACAAGAAAGAAAGACTTGCATTTCTATAGCGCCTTTCACAACCTCAGGGCGTCCCAAAGCACTTTACAGCCAATTAAGTACTTATTGAAGTGGAGTCACTGTTGTAATGTGGGAAACGCGGCAGACAATTTGCGCACAGCAAGCTCCCACAAGCAGCAACGTGATAATGACCAGATAGTCTGCTTTGGATATTTAGGTTGAGGGATAAATATTGGCCCCAGGTCACCGGGGAGCACGCCACTGCTCTAGAACATAAGAACATAAGAATTAGGAGCAGGAGTCGGCCATACGGCCCCTCGAGCCTGCTCCGCCATTCAATAAAATCATGGCTGATCATCGAACTCAACTCCACTTTCCCGCCCGATCCCCATATCCCTTGATTCCCTTAACATCCAAAAGTTTATCGATCTCAGCCTTGAACATACTCAACGAATATACTCAACCGCAGGCCTCTGGGGTAGAGAATTCCAAAGATTCTACAGGAAACTCTTTTTTTATCCGGCACCGACGGGACCGGCGTGGTGCCGGTTGATCAAAAAGTCCGGATTACAGAGAGGTATACTTACTAAGGTACGAGAGCCCCGTACACGGCCACAGATCCAGGAACCCTGGTTACACGGCCACAGATCCAGGAACCCCGGTTACACGGCCACAGATCCAGGAACCCCGGTTACACGGCCACTAATGTGAAATAAAACTTACCTGAAACTACTCCTGAAATTTTGCCGGTTAAGAGAGATTTCCGGTTATTTCGGTGCCGGTAAAAAGAGAGTTCCCTGTACTTCGAAGTAGCACCATGGGATCTTTTACATCTACCTGAGGCAGGGCCTCGCTCGGTTTAACGTCTCATCCAAAAGACAGCACCTCCGACAGTGCAGCACTCCCTTAAGCACCGCCCTGGGAGTGTCAGCCTGGATTTTTGTGCTCAAGTCTCTGGAGTGGGACTTGAACCCACAACCTTCTGACCCAGAGGCGAGGGTGCTGCCCACTTGGAAGAGGTTTATCAGTTTCAGCTGTGTCTCTCGGCTGAGGGATTACCGTAGAAGAAAAACCACATAGAAAAGAACATTTGAAAATGGTGAATAAGAAAGGCCATTTTGCCCATCAAGCCTTCCTCCTTCGATCGGCAGTGTGCTGTGAACCCCATCGTGGATCCTAACTCACCCCATTTAATCTCCTCAGGAAAGCTCCGATGTTAAATGCTCCCTCATTCCCAAATGTCTTCAAGCAAACCTTTTCCTGGCCTGCAGACATCGCTTCCGACCCCAGCAGCAGAGGAAGCATCGCCGCCTGTTTAGTATTTGAGCACCTCCGTCTGGACCAATTCTGTCCCCAACCAGATGTTTCTCCAGCTCCTTTACGAAGGACTTTTGGGGTAAACCTTTTGACGCACCTGTTTCTGGCACATCGCAAAAGGCAAAGTTGGACATCCCTGGCCTGGGATTCTCTATCCATTAAAGTTAATAGATGGAACCACGCCGGCTGGGAGTGTGCTGCTTGCCCTGAAACCTCAGGATGGGGCCCGATGGAATATATACTCTGCTTTTGTCGGGAGCCCATTTCTCACGTTCACTACTCCGTCTAACGTTCACTACTCTGTCTCTGAAAGAGCAGGGGAGTGGGACTAATTGGATAGTTTTTTCAAAGAGCCTGGACCAGGCCCGATGAGCTGTATGATTACATGACAGCGCTGGGTGCAGCCTTATAGCCTTCCATGATCAAATAGGCTGCCAATGCTCACAGTCACAATCGTAGAATGACCCCTGGGGCAGGCAGTAGCTGCGGAACTGTATTTCAGGAGGTGAGGCGGGAAATTAAAAGGAAAACTTAATGGGGGGAGAAATTGGGTTGCTTTGCACCTCCTGTTAGCGCCCCGGGGAAGGTCACTCATGGGGCGCAAAGCAACTAGCGCCCGGGCATGGCGCCACTAACACCTCCCGCAAAATTCAACGGGAGGTTATCGGCGGCGGTAGCCGGTAGGGCCCCGCGGAGCTGCGCCTCTGGCGATTATGTCATCACCGTGCGCAGCGCCCCGCTCGCGCCCCCTGACCTACTGGCGGATGATGTATCTGACAGGGTGAGGGTGGCATTTGTGGCCACGGCAGCGCTAATTAAAGGGCAGGTGCCGGGTGGCCATTCTTTTTTGGGCCACCTGCCAGCACCTGACCCCTTCCACTTCTTCCTGCGGGGTGCCGGCCGCGATCGCTCAGCTCCTCCTAAGTGCCGGGCTCTTTTCCCGGCACTCCGCTCCCCGGTGGTCCCGCAGGGCCCCGGTGCACGCTGCGCTCGGCCCCGCCCCTTGAATCAGGGGCGGGAGGCCTACAATACCGTGGCGCTACGGGCCGGCGCGCGTGGCACTGCTGCATGTAGCGCCGCGATATTGAACGGTAGCACCCCAGGAAGGAGCTTTCAATTTACGGTGCGGGGGCGTTAACTTTTTCGGGGCGCTAAAGGTAGTACCCGCGCAAAGTTAGTGCCCCAGAGGGGGCGCCACCGAATTTTTCTCCCAATAAGTTGTAATAAAGAAGAAATTTGGACTTTCAGAAAGCCTTTACAAAATGCCGCAAAAAGCTTTGAAATGAGCATAGATAATTCGGGTTGGATGGCTCCAGGGAGATTCAATGCTGGAAGCATTAAATAGAATTAGCTGCTAATTTAGAATCAAGCAAAGCTTAGATGGGCTTCCGAACAGCTCCAGTAATCAGGCACCCGTTGCCGGTTTTTCTTTACACTCCCATGTTCTGTAGAACATTTCGAAACAGAACACCCCTCAGGACGGATGATCCGTCCCAAGGGGTGTTGTGTTTCGAAATGTTCTACAGAATATGAGAGTGTAAAGAAAAGCCGGCGGCGTGAATGAAGATAGGAGACCACGGGACCAGACGGGAACTGCAGACTCATCTGGTTCAAGTCAGTCTTCTGACAGAAACCTCTCTGGACTTGAAGCCAATCCCATGGGTCAGGCTGGAGGAAACTGTCAGCGTGGAAAGCAGTTTCTCTCGCCGTTCCTGGCTCCTGTCCTGCGGGAGCTGCCCCCCTGCTTGGCTACGCCCCAATGGGCACCACGGCCTACCCAAGTGACCGCTCTTTGTGTGTGACCAGACTGTCTGCGGAGAATTCAACCGTATGCAGGCATCACTTCACATCACAAGCCTGATCCTTCCTACACCTGCTCACCCTCCAACGTTTCTAAGTCTAATTATGCGAGCAGGAAGGGTTGTGAGGGCTGCAGCTGACTATTTTCTTTTAGCCACATTTTTTAAACTCAGTGTTCCAATGAGGAAGATCTAAAACGAATCGCTATTGGTTTTCGCAGCTTCTGGTAGTGATGTGGCGTGTGACGCTGCCTCATCCATCAAATCTCACTCACTGCGAGTGACACTCACTCATCTTAAACTTTATTCACCCGTTTCGATGTCTGTGACTCTTATGAATAAGCAAAGTCTGGCGCGTTCAAATTGCTTTGCAACCTGTGCGACTCTGTGTGATCTTAAGCCTCAGATGTTGCTAAGAATATAACAGCCTCAGAAATAGGAGCAGGAGTCGGCCATACAGCCCTTCGAGCCTGCTCCGCCATTCAATGAGATCATGGCTGATCTTTGACCTCAACCCCACCTTCCCGCACTATCCCCATATCTCTTAATTCCCTTCGATCTCTGCCTTGAATATACTCAACTACTGAGCATCCACAGCTCTCTGGGGTAGAGAATTCCAAAGTTCACAACCCTTTGGCTGGAGTGTTCCCCCTGGCTGGAGAGTCTAGAACCAGGGGTCACAATCTCAAGATAAGGGGTCGGCCATTTAAGACTGAGATGAGGAGGAATTTCTTCACTCAGAGGGTTGTGAATCTTTGGAATTCTCTGCCCCAGAGGGCTGTGGATGCTCAGTCTTTGAGTATATTCAAGGCTGAGATCGATAGATTTTTGGACTCTAGGGGAATCAAGGGATATGGAGATCGGGCGGGAAAGTGGAGTTGAGGTCGAAGGTCAGCCATGATCTTATTGAATGGCGGAGCAGGCTCGAGGGGCCGTATGGTCTACTCCTGCTCCTATTTCTTATGTTTTTATGTTCTTTGAGTGAAGAAATTTCTCCGCATCTCAGTCCTAAAATGGCCGACTCCTTATTCGGAGGCCGTGTCCCCTAGACTCTCCAGCCAGGGGAAACATCCTCTCAGCATCTACCCTGTCAAGCCCCTTAAAAATCTTATGCCTGAGAATATGAAATCTATGTCCTAGAGTTCGCGGGGGGGGGGGGGCAGTGTTGATTGGTCTTCGAGCGTTTCACCTTTTACACAACTGCCTTTCTGCAAAAAAAAACAACTGTGGCATTTAACACAGTGTCCACAGTACAGGAAACTCTCATTTAAACGGCACCTAAAATCCGGAATTCTCTATTAACTGGCAAAATTCTCGCTCCGAAAACAACACCTCAATAACCGGCAATGTTGCCGAGTCCAAGTCTCCTGCGGTGGCCGAGTTAGTCAGTGGGGGTAGTTCTCCAAACTGCCACTACTCGGCTTCTTGGCGCTGTCGGAAGTCGGAACACCTCAATACCCCTGCAACAGGAGCCTGACTCTCCCGCGCTGCCGGTAGTCTCTTCTGATCCGCCATTTCACAGGGGTACTGTGTGTCTCCCACACTGCTGGTAGTCATTGCATTGCATTATGGAAATCCCAAAAGTTGGTCCAAGCAAAAGGAAGAGAGTGGTGTTAACTTTAAAACAGAAAATCGACATATGCCAACGACTAGAAAGGGGAGAGAAGCGTATCAACATTATGAATGAATTCAAAATCGGTTCGTCAACAATCTATGACATCAAATCGCAGAAGGATAAGCTGCTCAAGTTTTATTCAAGCTCGGAGACATCTAAGGGTGTAGAGAAACGGCGTACGCTTCGTAAGCCTAAGCTTGAAGAGCTGGATACCGTGCTTTATCAGTGGTTTTCTCTTAAGCGTTCAGAGGGTGTTCCGATTTCCAGACCCATGCTAATCGAAAAAGCGAAGGATTTCTATGCAAAGATGGAGCTCACTGACAAGTGTGCTTTCTCCGAGGGATGGCTAACGTACTTCAAGGTACAGCACGGGATACGACGACTCGATATTTCCGGGGAGAAGAAATCAGCTGATCATGACACCGCAGAAGAATACTGCGATTATTTCAATCGGATTGTGCAGCAACATGATTTGTCGCCAGCACAGATATACAATGCCGATGAAACTGGCTTATTGGAGGTTTTTGCCAGAATCAATGCTTGCTGGGGTTAGTGAGGCTAATGCTTCAGGTTACAAGAAAAATAAAGATCGTGTAACCGTGCTAACATGTGCGAACGCTGCTGGATCACACCGGGTTAAACTTCTCGTCATTGGGAAGTATAAAAATCCCCGTGCATTTAAAAATGTGAGGCACTTACCTGTTGAGTACAAAGCTCAAAGAAATGCTTGGATGGATAAGGAAATCTTTTCGAATTGGTTCCATCATATTTTTGTTCCATCTTGTGAGGGAGCATTTCCATAGAATAGGGAAACCTGAAGATAGCAAATGCATTTTATTGCTTGATAATTGTAGAGCCCATCTGCATGAATCCGAGTTGGTTTCGGGAAATACTTTCACCATTTATTTGCCACCAAATGTAACTTCTCTCATACAACCCATGGACCAGGGCGTTATCCAAAATCTCAAGTGTCATTACAAGAAAGACTTCCTACGGAAACTGATAAGCCAAGATGACAATATTCACGCATTTCAGAAGGAATACAATCTTAAAGATGCCATCTTTAATGTTGCATGTTCCTGGAACTTGGTGAAAGGTCACACTTTGAGACAAGCCTGGCGCAAATTGTGGCCTTCTGTAATGTTTGCTGAAGGTTCTTCTTCAGAGGAGGAATTTCATGGGTTCAATGTTCATCCCAAGAGGAGTACAATAATGGAAATGGCTGGCATGGTGAAAAATGTAGGCCCAGCAAACCCTCTATGTCACCGCAGTGAAAGTGATATTGAGCAGTGGGTTGATGCAGAGAGAGAAGTTGCTGTTGTGCATATGCTAAGCGATGATGAAATAATGGAGAATGTTTTGAATCCAAAGGAAGAAAAGGAAAGTGAGATGGAAAGTGAAGAGGATGAGATTTCTGAAGAGAAGAAGATTTCTTGGGCTAAAGCTGCAGAAGATTTTGCTTCATTCCTCAAACTTGCTGAAAGGCAGCCTTGCTACTCTTCCCAAGAAGTTATGCACCTCCATATTCTGCACTCCACCTTTCTACAAAAAAGGCAAGAGCCCACTAAGCAAGCAGACATCCGGGACATGTTTAGGAAAGCTTCCAAAAGAGTCGAAGCAGTGGAAGTGCCTGAAGAATCTGTTGAAGTGCATGATCCTGATGACCCAGCTGGCATGGATATTCCTGATGAACCAGCTGACTTGGAATAAGTGTACAGTCAACCACAGTACTTTATACTGTACTGTCGTTTATAAGTTTTGTTTTACTGTTAAGTAATTAAAGAGTAATGGATTACCCTCAACTGGCAGTACTGTACTTAATCAAGCATCTTCCACCATCCATTTAACACAACATTCTGTAGGTGAGTACCCAATTACTGTATACTGCACATTTCTTGATTTTTTTATTTTTCTTTGTTAAAAATAGCCTCAGTAGATAACCCTCTCCGTCATCCGGAAATTTTGATAAACCGGAAACACGCCGGTCCTGTCGGTGCCGGTTAAAAAAGAGTTTCCTGTATTATGTTAATGTTATCCTTGGATTAGATTAGCCTGTAAGGATATTTACCACTATTTAGAGGATGTGCCAGGGGAGTTCTCCCCGGTGTCCTGCCCAATATTTATCCCTCAACCAACATCACTAAAACAAATTATCTGGTCATTATCACATAGCTGTTTGTGGGATCATGCTGTGCGCAAATTGGCTGCCGCGTTTCCTACATTGCCACAGTGACTACACTTTCAAAGTAGTTAATTGGCTGTGAAGTGCTTTGGGGTGTCCTGAGTTTGTGAAAGGCGCTATATAAATGCATAAGTTAGTTAAGGGAGTGCTGCATTGTCAGAGGTGCTGGACTTTGGAAGAGGCGTTAAACCGAGGCCCCACCGGCCTGTTCAGGTAGACACTGAAGATCCTGTCGCAATGATTCAAGAAGAGAGAGTTCTCCCACAGCAAAGAGCACCATTTTTGGCCATTCATCTTAGTAATATTGCTGGAATATTGCTGCCACAGTTGCCTACATATCAATAATCACTGCACTTCCAAAATTAATTCACTGTAAGAAATGTTTTTGAGACATTTCCAGAATGCGAGAGGTGCGATATAGCTGCAAGTACTTCTTTTAATAAAAATGATGCCCTTGCTCGTGAATCTGCCCTGTCGCTGAATGACATTTAGCAAAGAGGAGTGTAGGATGTTCTTCACACACTCTGCATTCCAAGTGACCGTGGTTGAAGCCAGGCCTCGGCAATATGTGTCTCTGCGACAACTCAGAAACCATTTCCGGCAACATCAATCAAACTGAGGGATGGGAAAGTCTGCCTTCACGAGCAATGGTCAATGTGATGTTGACGGCCGTGAACCAAGATCACTTCTCTGCAGACATATCAGTAAATGTCAGATTGATGTCCAAGGAGCTGGTCAGTAATAACCATTTATCACGGCGCCAATCAGTTTAACTACCATTCTATGTTCATTAACACATGGAGCTCATGGAGTTGGTGGAAATGTCAGTGGCTGGTCTTAGTCTAGTTATTAGTGGGTGTCAGTTGTGGCTCAGTGGGCAGCCCCCTCATTTCTTGAGGTTATGAAGGTTGTGGGTTCAAGTCCCACTCCAGAGACTTGAGCACAAAAATCTACGTTGACACTCCAGTGCAGTGCTGAGGGAGTGCCGCACTGTCAGAGGTGCCGTCCTTCAAATGAGATCTTAAACCGAGGCCTCCTCTGCTCTTTCATACGGATGTAAAAGATCCCATGGCACTATTACAAAGAATAGCAGGGGAGTTCTCCCTGGTGTCCAGGTCACTATTTATCCCTCAATCAACATCACTAAAACAGATTATCTGGTCATTATCACATCGCTCTACTCGGAGCTCCGGCACGGCAAGAAAGCCCCAGGTGGGCAGAGGAAACGCTTCAACGACACCCTCAAAGCCTCCTTGAAAAAGTGTAACATCCCCACCGACACCTGGCCCAAGACTGCACAAAGTGGAGGAGAAGCATCCGGGAAGGCGCCGAACACCTCGAGTCTCTTCGCCGGGAGCAAGCGGAAGCCAAGCGCAAACAGCGGAAGGAGCGCACGTCAACCCAAGCACCCCACCCACCCGCCCCTTCAACCACCGTCTGCCCCACCTGTGACAGAGACTGTAGGTCCCGCATTGAACTCATCAGTCACCTGAGAACTCATTTTTAATGTGGAAGCAAGTCATCCTCGGTTCCGAGGAACTGCCTAAGAAGGAGAAGGAAGGAAGCTGTTTGTGGGAGCTTGCTGTGCGCAAATTGGCTGCCGCGTTTCCTACATTACAACAGTGACTACGCTTCAAAAGCACTTCATTGGCTGTAAAGTGCTTTGGGACGTCCTGAGGTTGTGAAAGGCGCTATAGAAATGCAAGTCAGTTTTTTCTTTTAACAGAGGCCACGAACCCGCCACTAATTTGGTAAAAAATCAACAATCCCGCCCAAAGACGCCCAAAGGCTGGCTTCTCCTCCCATTGGTGGGTTAGCAGCGGAGCAGAATGAACGCCTGTCCACGGGACTCCGCCATTAACCCGCGGCAGTTTGCCCTCATTTGCTGGGCAAGGTGGGTTTGGATCGGTAATCCCGCTCCACATAGGCTTGCCATTCCGAGAGGAAAAGGCACTGGTCTTCCGGCAGAGCAGCAGGTCGCAGTGGCCCAAGGATCTGGCAGCCGGGGAGCAGCAACTTCGAGGCTTTTCAGCAGCTGGGAGAGTCCTCGGGTTCTCGGAGGAATTGGCGGAGGTCCTTTTGGCGGAAGCGAGGAGCGGAAGAGCAAGACTGCTGGGCTTCAGGGCAGGAGGCCCCACAAGATGGAGGTTCGAGCTGTGCTTTGGTGGCAAAAACAGGAAGGCAGATTATTATTTGAATGGCAATAGATTGGGAGAAGGGGAAGTGCAAAGAGACCTGGGTGTTCTTGTGCACCAGTCGCTGAAGGTAAGCATGCAGGTGCAGCAGGCGGTTAAGGCGGCAAATGGTATGTTGGCCTTCGTAGCGAGAGGGTTCGAGTACAGGAACAAGGATGTCTTGCTGCAGTTGTACAGGGCCTTGGTGAGACCACATCTTGAGTGTTGTGTGCAGTTTTGGTCACCTTATCTGAGGAAGGATGTTCTTGCCATGGAAGGAGTGCAGCGAAGATTCACCAGGCTGCATTTAGGGTTAGGGTTAGGGATGGCAGGAATGACGTATGAGGAGAGATTGTGTTGACTGGGCTTATACTCACTGGAATAAGAACATAAGAACATAAGAAATAGGAGCAGGAGTAGGCCAATCGGCCCCTCGAGCCTGCTCCGCCATTCAATAAGATCATGGCTGATCTGATCCTAACCGCCAATCCACTATCACACTATAGAAGAGTGAGAGGGGATCTCATCGAAACCTATAAAATTCTGTCAGGCCTGGACAGACTAGATGCAGGAAGGATGTTTCTGATGGCCGGGGAGTCCAGAAACCAGGGGTCATAGTCTAAGGATAAGGGGTAAGCCATTTAGGACTGAGATGAGGAGGAATTTCTTCACCCAGAGAGTGGTGAACCTGTGGAATTCTCTGCCACAGAGGGCAGTGGAGGCCAGTTCATTAAATATATTCAAGAAGGAGTTAGATATATTTCTTAAGGCTAAAGGGATCAAGGGATATGGGGAGAAGGCAGGGACAGGGTACTGAATTTGGATGATCAGCCATGATCTCATTGAATGGCGGAGCAGGCTCGAGGGGCCGAATGGCCGACTCCTGCTCCTATGTTTCTATGTTTCTATGTGTGGAGGGAGGGGCAGAGTCAGCGCTACTTCTACCACCCCAGGAACTGCCGCAGTGTGGGCAGATCTCACAAGTATAGCAAAGTTACGTCTCGGCCCTGTTGCCAACACACATTTACATGGAGAATGTACAGCATAGATACAGGCCATTCGGCCCATTCAGCCCATGCTGGTGCTTATGCTCCACACGAGCCTCCTCCCACCCCTCTCATCTCACCCTATCAGCATAGCCTTCTATTCCTTTCTCCCTCATGTGTTTATCCCCTTAAATGCATCTATGCTAATTGCCACAACCACACCCTGTGGTAGCGAGTTCCACATTCTCCCCACTCTCTGGGTAAAGAAGTTTCTTCTGAATTCCCTATTGAATTTATTAGTGACTATCTTATATTGATGGCCCCTAGTTTTGGTTTCCCCACAAGTGGAAACATCTTCTCTACATCTACCCTATCGAACCCTTTCATAATCTAAAAGACCTCGATTGGGTCATCTCTATCAGAGCCCCAGCCTGTTCAATCTTTCCTGATAGGTATAACCGCTCAGTTCTGGTATCATCCTTGTCAATCTTCTTTGCATCTTCTCCAGTGCCTTTACAACTGGGTATGGTAGCATAGTGGTTATGTTACTGGCCTAGTACAGGAAACTTTGGTTTATCCGGAGGTTAGCTGTCCAGAATGCTCAAGCCACTGGCAAAAATCAGGAGCCGTTTCGTTAGTTTTTTTTTCTTTTCGTTGCTTTTTTTTCACCAGTCAGGCTCTGCAAGGTCTCGCTGAAGCTGTTGCTTAGCTACAGAGACGCTTGCAAGGTACGGCCGACTGTTTAGAAGCTGTTGCTAAGCAACAGGGTTTGTTGCCAGATACGGAGCTCAAAATCTCCGTATGTTTCCACATTAGCGCTGGTGTGTCCGGCAGTTTTGATGGGGCGGCAACAGCTCGGTCCCGTTGGTGCCGGATAGCACAAAGTTTCCTGTAATCCAGAGGCCTAGACTAAGGATGTGAGTTCAACTCCCATCTCATGCCAGCCAGCTGGAGAATTTGAATTCAGTTAATTAAATAAATTTGGAATTAAAAACAGATATGGTAACCATGAAGTTATTTGATTGTCATAAAAACCCACCTGGTTAACTTAATGTCCTTTAGTGGAAGGAAATCTCCCAGTCTGGCCTGTATGTAACTCCCGATCCACAGCAATGTGGTTGACTTTTAACTACCCTCTGCAGTTCAAGAAGGCAACTCACCACCACCTTCTCCAAGGGCAATTAGGGATGGGCAATAAATGCTGTGACGCCCACATCCCGTGAACAAATAATAAAAACTTTTTTTAATATGGAGGCCAGAATGGTGCACAGTACTCCAAGTGTGATCTACCACTCATATTGTTTTCACTCACCTCCCTGCCTGACACATTCTCTTTGTCCCTCAGCATCTGGGAGTCAAGGAGGCTCATTAATGCAAACAGCAATCTCTGAAAACACTCAAGCACCATCTTAACTAACAACCACTCCGTCAAGTCACATAGCCTCCACAAGGGCTTCTGCTAGTCTTCGAGGACACTTCATTTAAAGGCACCTCCTCATCTCATCATCATGGCATGCGTGCACTCATATAGGTCCATTCCGCCCACGTGCCTTTAACAGTCTCTTCTTTCCCGATTCAGATTCTCACCACTCTCTGAGTTCCTCCCAGTGTCCTGGCCAATACTTATATCTCAACTAACATCAGTAAAACAGATGATCTGGTCATTGTCACGTTGGCGTTTGTGAGAGCTTGCTGTGCACAAATTGACTGCTGCGTTTCCCACATTACAACAAGTGACTACATTTCAAAAAGTAACTAATTGGCGGCAAAGCACTTTGGGACGTCTTGAGGCTGTGGAAGGCGCTATATAAATGCAAGTCTTCCTTTTTTTTTCTCAATGCCACTGCCGCCTCCCTTCACGTGTCACGAGATATATTTTTCGGGGCTTCCGCTCATGAAGACCCAGTGATCTCTTTCCTCATCCAGGAGGGTTTGGAGGTCCACCTCACTGCTGCAATCTTCAGCTTCACTCTACTTTTACATGGGATTTGCGCTAGTGAAACACCAAGGGGTATTAAAATTAGTTGCCTCTGCCACTATGAGAGACTCAATCCTGTAGAATGTCAGTGGATGTACCAGTGAGCACCAAGGAATGGCACCAAGACCCGTTTACCCTGTGCTCGCTGAGCGACATTGGCTCCCAGTCCGGCAACACCTCAGGTTTAAAATTCTCACCCTTACTTTCAAATCCCTCCATGGCCTCGCCCCTCCCTATCTCTGTAACCTGCTCCAGCCCTACAACCCCCCCGAGATCTCTGCGCTCCTTTAATTCTGGCCTCTTGCGCATCCCCAATTTTAATCGCTCCACCATTGGCGCCCGTGCCTTCTGTTGCCTAGGTCATAAACTCTGGAATTCCCTGCCTAAACCTCTCCACCTCTCTACCTCTCTTTCCTCCTTTAAGACGCTCCTTAAAACCTACCTCTTTGACCAAGCTTTTGGTCACCTGCCCTAATATCTCCTTAATTAGCTCAATGTTACATTTTGTCTGATTACGCACCTTGGAATGTTTTACTATGGTAAATGCGCTATATAAACGCACATCGTTGTTGTCGTCCCAGCTCTGTGGAAGAGAGCAAGGTGTGGCAATCCTGAGCATCAACACACAAGTGTGGGTTCGGATGAAAGGTCACCGACCTGAAACGTTAACGCTGTTTCTGTTAGATCCGTGTATTTTTGATGTAGTGTGTCCTTCAATAACTAGACACGAGACTGCAGGAACAATCAACAGGTATTTACTGGATGAGGGTTACTCTAAAACTAAACATACAGATCCCTACTCAGGGTTTATATACAGGTGTGGTCACTGCCGGTACTACAGTATACAGGAGCTGTAAAAAGTAGTTCTCCCCTTAAAGGTACATACACTACAATTCCTCCCCTTTTAGATTGACAGTACCATAACATTCATTTAACAATTAACACTTTTAACATGCACATTAACTGAAAATAGTCCATTTATAAATTCAGTCTTTGGGGCGGCTTCCTGATCCTTTCTGGATAGCGCCTTTCCTGAGTGTCTTGTTCTTGGTGCGGAGGCCCCCTGTCGTCAGTTGGTTCATCAGCTTCCGATGCTACTGTTTCTGGGGTAGATGCTACCTGTATGTCGGGTTCATCACCAGGTGCGCGAGACATGGGGTTGACTCGTTCCTGTGACTCTAGGATCTGGTCGACATGGCGTCTCACAATGTTCTCCCCAACATCCACTGTGTACATTAGTGGCTCCTGCCGTGTGCATATCATCCCTGGCAAATATGGTCCGTAGGACTGCAATAGTTTTCTCCGTGGTGGTGGACGACATTTTGATCACCTCAGGCCATTTCGAGTGCGCATCCACGGCTATTAGAAACATTGAGTCCATGAATGGACCAGCAAAATCAATATGCACCCATTGCCATGGAGATGAGGGCCACTCCCATGGGTGTAGAGGGGCATGTGGTGGTGCATTTTGGACCTTCTGGCATCCTGAGCAGCTCTTTGTCAGGTCCTCGATTTGCTGATCGATCCCCGGCCCCCACACATAAGCCCTAGCAAGGCTTTTCATTTTTACCCCTCCCAGATGGCCTTCGTGAAGCTCATTGAGCACTCTCTCCCTTAACTTGGGTGGAATTACCACTCGGGATCCACACATCAAGGTCCCCTGGCATACTGACAGCTGTTCTCTTCTGGATGAGAATGCTGGCAACAGTGAGTCGCCATGTGTTGGCCATCCCTTCACCGTCAAGTCATATACCCGAGACAGTGTCGGGTCATTTCGGGTCTCCTTCTCTATATCAGCGTTAGTTACTGGCAAGCGTTCAATTATAGTCGAATGAAATATTTCGACAGGGTCCACTGCTGGTGCTTCCTCCGCAGTAGGCAGTGGCAGGCGTGATAGCCCATCAGCGTTTCCATGCTGTTTCGTGCCCTTGTACTCAATTTCATATTGGTTCGCCCCTAGAAAAAGCGACCATCTTTGTAGCCGTTGCGCAGTCATCACCGGCACGCCCTTCTTTGGATTAAAGATGGAGACAAGTGGTTGGTGGTTCGTCAGCAAGGTGAACTTCTGCCCGTGCAGATAGTGATTGAACTTTTTCACTCCCCACATTGGCTGAGGGCCTCCCTGTCAATCTGGGCGTAGTTACGCTCGGCTGAGGTTAGTGACCGAGACGCAAAGGCTACTGGCCTCTCCGAGCCGTCCGGGAACTTATGCGACAGCACCGCTCCAATGCCATAGGGTGATGCATCACACGCCAACCGAATTGGTAGTGCCGGGTTGAAATGAGCCAACACCTCTTTTGATGTGCTGGAATTGCTTATTCTCAACATCTCTTCGTACATTTGGTCTGAGCAAATCCAGACGAGATCTCAACCTTCGGTTAAAGAACATCATGGCCGGGGTCTGGTTGGTGACTGCATGTGTCGCATTTCTGCAGGCTAACAGGAAATTGTCCACCTTATGCTGCAGTGGAATGTCGTCATCGCACATGGCCCTTACTGCTTTCTTAAAGGTTTGTACGAACCTCTCAGCCAACCCATTTGTGGCTGGATGATACGGGGCGGATGTGTAATGCCTTACCCCATTCCTTTTCATGAATCTTCGAAACTCTTTGGACACAAACTGTGGTCTGTTATCAGAGCAAATCTGCTCTGGCAAGCCATTCCTGGATTCCTTAACTTTGAAGCCCACACACAAACTTGTCCCTTAAGGTATCTGCCAGTCCCGCTCCAAACTGGCAGTGTTTCGATAGCTTACGCAGTTCCGTTAAATACTCAGCATTACTTTCATCTTTATGCTGGTTCCTTTTGTGAAACTTAAATCTTTCTGCTATCAGCAGCGGTGTGGGGTTTAAGTGGTCCTGTAGGGTTGACACTATGTTTCCAAAATCCTTGTCCACTGGCTTCTCTGGGGTTACTAGGTTTCGCAGTAAGCCATACATTTTTGCACCCATGGAATTCAACAATACCAGCGCTTTCCTCTCATCTGGCACTTCATTCGCCTTGCAGTACACTTCTATGCGTTCGACATATGTTGTCCAATCTTCGACTTCATTGTCGAACGCTGTGATACTGCTACTCTTCGGTATCCCTGGGTGTGGTTAGACTGGCTCAAAATGGCGTTTTCCCGCGCTCTCCCTTCTTCTCCGCTGCGGCTCAAAATGGCGTTTTCCCGCACTCTCCCTTCTACTCCGCTGCGGCTCAAAATGGCGTTTCCCGCGCTCTCCCTTCTTCTCCGCTGCGACTGCTCGGCCCTTGAACACCAGCTGCGCTCTGCGCGTTTCCCTTTCTTCCCCACTGACGCTGCTCGTCCCTTGAACACCGGCTGCGCTCTGCGCGTTTTCTTTCGCGCCTCTCTCTCTTCTCCCATCGACGCCGTTTGGTCCTGAACACCGGCTGCACCCTGTGCGCTCTACCCTCTCTCTTCTCCCGTCGACGCCGCTCGGTCCTGAACACCGGCTGCGCCCTGTGCGCTCTACCCTCTCTCTTCTCCCGTCGACGCCGCTCAGTCCTGAACACCGGCTGCGCCCTGTGCGCTCTACCCTCTCTCTTCTCCCGTCGACGCTGCTCGGCCTTTTCTGTGCCATCGGTCGGCTCTAGCCGCCGCTGTCCGGGAAGGGTCTGCGCCGTACCTGTTGCCAGCCCGTTTCGCTGGACCACCGTGACTGGAGAACCAAGCCCAGCTCTCAGCAGCCTCCCCTGCGATGCTCAATCTCTGCTGGATGACTGGGCGGTTGCTCGTGGTCGACGCCCGTGCTTCTGGCCTCAACTTTCTTCCACTGTTCTCCAGGAGCGAATCCCTGGGAGGTAATGCAGAGTTGCAGGTAGGTTCGAATCTGCCTCGTCGCCACTGTTAGATCCGTGTATTTTTGATGTAGTGTGTCCTTCAATAACTAGACACGAGACTGCAGGAACAATCAACAGGTATTTACTGGATGAGGGTTACTCTAAAACTAAACGTACAGATCCCTACTCAGGGTTTATATACAGGTGTGGTCACTGCCGGTACTACAGTATACAGGAGCTGTAAAAAGTAGTTCTCCCCTTAAAGGTACATACATTACAGTTTCTCCCGCCACAGATGCTGCCTGGCCTGCTGAGTATTTCCAGCATTTTCCATTTCTATCTCAAATATGCAGAACTGTAAAAGAATCCATTGTGTGTGTGTGTGTGTGTGTGTGTGAGTGTGTGTGTGTGTGTGTGAGTGTGTGTGTGTGTGTGTGTGTGTGAGTGTGTGTGTGTGTGTGTGTGTGTGTGTGTGTGTGTGTGTGTGTGTGTGAGTGTGTGTGTGTGTGTGTGAGTGTGTGTGTGTGTGTGTGTGTGTGAGCATGCACCAGCACTCGGGGCAACTGTGCAATCTCTTTTCTTCCTAATGAAGAAAAATAAAAACACATTTCTTCGTAAAATGCATTAGATAACTCGAATCAACGTCCCCTTTGAAAATGCCTGGTTGGCGACTGGATTAAGTTCCCCAATCCCAGAGCTAGAAATACTCATCAGGGAGTGTGTGGGGATTTGGTGGACATAAGAACATAAGAACATAAGAAATAGGAGCAGGAGTCGGCCATTTGGCCCTTCGAGCCTGCTCCGCCATTCAGTTAGATCATGGCTGATCTTTTACCTCATCTCCACTTTCCTGCACTAGCCCCATATCCCTTGATTCCCTCAATATTCAAAAATCTATCGAGCTCTGTCTTGAATATACTCAACGACTGAGCCTCCACAGCCCTCTGGGGTAGAGAATTCCAAAGATTCACCACCCTCCGAGTGAAGAAATTTCTCCTCATCTCAGTCCTAAATGGCTGACCCCTTATTCTGAGACTGTGACCCCTGGTTCTAGATTCCCCAGCCAGGGGAAACATCCTCCCTGCATCTACCCTGTCAAGCCCTGTAAGAATTTTGTATGTTTCAATGAGATCACCTCTCATTCTTCTAAACCCTAGAGAATATAGGCCCAGTCTACTCAATCTCTCCTCATAGGACAATCTCGTGAACCTTCGTTGCACTCCCTCTATTGCAAGTATATCCCTCCTTAGGTAAGGAGAACAATACTGTACACAGTACTCCAGGTGTGGTCTCACCAGGGCCCTATATAATTGCAGTAAGACATCTTTACTCTTATACTCAAATCCTCTTGTAATAACGGCCAACATACCATTTGAAACATAGAAACATAGAAGATAGGAGCAGGAGTAGGCCATTCGGCCCCTTGAGCCTACTCTGCCATTCAATGAGATCATGGCTGATCATCCAAATTCAGTACCCTGTCCCTGCTTTCTCCCCATATCACTTGATCCCTTTAGCCTTAAGAAATATATCTAACTCCTTCTTGAATATATTTAATGAATTGGCCTCAACTGCCTTCTGTGGTAGAGAATTCCACAGGTTCACCACTCTCTGGGTGAAGAAATTCCTCCTCATCTCTGTCCTAAATGGCTTACCCCTTATCCTTAGACTGTGACCCCTGGTTCTGGACTCCCCTGCCATCAGGAACATCCTTCCTGCATCTAGTCTGTCTAGTCCTGTTAGAATTTTATAAGTTTCAATGAGATCCCCTCTTATTCTTCTAAACTCCAGTGAGTATAAGCCCAATCGACCCAATCTCTCCTCATACGTCATTCCTGCCATCCCAGGTATCAGTCTGGTGAATCTTCGCTGCACTCCCTCCATGGCAAGAACATCCTTCCTCAGATAAGGCGACCAAAACTGCACACAATACTCAAGGTGTGGTCTCACCAAGGCCCTGTACAACTGCAGCAAGACATCCTTGTTCCTGTACTCAAACCCTCTCACTACGAAGGCCAACATACCATTTGCCGCCTTAACCGCCTGCTGCACCTACATGCTTACCTTCAGCGACTGGTGCACAAGGACACCCAGGCCTCGTTGCACTTCCCCTTCTCCCAATCTATTGCCGTTCAGATAATAATCTGCCTTCCTGTTTTTATCCACATTATACTGCATCTGCCATGCATCTGCCCAATCACCCAACCTGTCCAAATCATACTGGAGTTTCTCAGCATCCTCCTCACAGCACACACGCCCACCCAGCTTTGTGTCATCTACAAACTTGGAGATATTACATCTAGTTCCCTTGTCTAGGTCAGTGCTTTCCTAATTGCTTGCTGTACCTGCATGTGAAAGGCGGGGGGGGGGTGCGGTTGGTAAATAATTGATAGATGAATAATGAATGATTAACCTGTGGCGTACCGATCACAGAAAGGACACAATCCGCTTTTCGGTCCGTAGACTATAAATCAGGCGTCATGCCTTTAAGAAGGATCACACCTTTAAGAAACTCGATCTGCAACATAGTAAAGCCCAGAGCGGGGGAGGAGCAGTCGAAGCTGTGGACTGATGAAAGGCAGTCGGACTTGGTGTAGGCTCTGACGCCATTTTGTGTTCAACATGCAGTCTCAACAATTAAACCTTTTCTGTTGAACCTCTCCGAGTTCAGTGTTTTTTGCTAGGAGTACGTAGACTCCTACATTGGTGACCCCAACGCTCAGGACGACTCCTAAGCGTAACCATGGCTGACACAAACGCAGTTTCTGTGAAGCTGCCGGAATTCTGGGAGAACCTAGCCACCGCCTGGTTCCTTCAAGCCGAATCGCAATTCCGACTCCGCGGCATCACCGCGGACGCAACGATGTACGACTACCTCCTCGCCTCCCTGGGCAGCTCCACAATCACGAAAGTCTGGACAACACTACAAAACCCTTCGGAGGAAGGCAAGTAGCACATCTCAAGGCCGCGCTCCTTAAAAAATTCACAGCCTCCCAATTTTTGCGCAACTGCCACCTCCTCGACCTCCCGGGCCTCGGTGACTCCACGCCGTCAGACTTGCTCTCACACATGCTTGCTCTGACCGACGAGAAACCGCCCGGCTCCCTCTTCCGCACGCTCTTTATCCGCCAACTACCTCCCAGCATCCGCCCGGCGATCGTGGCGTCCAGCCTCACGGACCTTGAGGCCCTGGCCGACGAAGCCGATAAGCTCCTGTCCGCCGGCTCCAACCACGCCGTCACCCCCGACCTGGCCTCCGCAGCGTCGGCGCGCGCTCCACCCTCTATCGCATGGCCACACAGCTCGGCCACGAGGCCCCCCAGGCCCCCACGTCCCCCAAGCCCTCCGACCCAGGGCTACTGCTACTTCCATACCCGGTTCGGCGCACGGGCACGCTGCTGCAGCCATCCCTGCACGTTTCCAACCGCCCCCACACGATGGCCGTGGGGCAAGCAGGCGCGCTGCTGTACGTTACGGACAGCGCCTCCGGATGCCGTTTCCTATGCGACACGGGCGCGCAGCGCTGCATCATCCCCGCGTCCACCCTCGAGATCCAGCGAGGCGGCCGCGGCCCTGCGCTGGCTGCCGCCAACGGCACCGACATCCGGATGTATGGCACCCGCACCGTCACCATCGACCTCGCAGGCCGCCGCTACCACTGGGAGTTTATCACCGCCAAGGTGCTCTCCCCGCTCCTCGGTGCGGATTTCCTGTGCGCCCACGGCCTGTTGGTCGACATGCCTCAGCGCCACCTCGTGGACATGAGCACCATGTCACCTATCCCGGGCGCCATGGCCCCCCCCAACCCGCCGAAATGGCGTGGCAGTGCCGCGCCCGCTCAACGGACGACTACTCAGCACTCCTGGCTGAGTTCCCAGCCCTCACCAACCCGACCTTCTCCGCGAAAGTTGCTAAGCATGGGGTAGAACACTTCATCCCCACCACAGACCCACCGGTGTATGCCCACGCCCGCAGGCTGGACCCGGCCAAGCTGGAGATCGCGCGGGCCAAGTTCGCCACAATGGAACAGCTCGGCATCATCCGCCGCTCCAACAGCCCCTGGGCCTCCCCACTCCACATCGTCAACAAACCCGCCGGGGGATGCCACCCCTGCGGGGACTACCGGCGCCTAAACGACGCCACCACGCCGGATCGGTACTCCATACCGCACATTCAAGACTTCTCGGCTAGACTGGCCGGCCGCTCAGTCTTCTCCAAAGCCGACCTGGTGCGCGGTTACCATCAGGTGCCAGTCCATCCCACGGACGTTCCGAAGACGGCCATAATCACCCCTTTTGGGCTATTCGAGTTCCTCCGAATGCCCTTCGGCCTTAAAAACGCGGCCCAGGCCTTCCAGCGGCTCATGGACTCGGTCCTCCGGGACCTGAAGTTCCTCTTTGTGTACCTGGATGACATCCTGGCAGCTAGTTCCTCCAAGCAGGAACACATCGAGCACCTCCGCACCCTGTTCCAGCGGCTCAGTGAGCACGGGCTCATCATCAGCCCAGCCAAGTGCCAATTCGGCCTCAGCAGGATCGAATTCCTCGGCCACCACATCACGCAGGACGGAGCCATTCCCCTGCCCGCCAAGGTGCAAGCCGTCCAGCAGTTCCCCCGGCCTACCACCATCAAAGGCCTCCAGGAGTTCTTGGGGATGATCAACTTTTACAACGGCTTCATTCCCGGAGCGGCCTCCCTCATGCGGCCCCTATACGAAGCCCTCCGGGGTAAGAAAGACAGAATGGCGATCGAGTGGTCGGCGGACATGTTGACCGCTTTCGACTCGACCAAAAAGGCGCTCGCTGACGCCACCGTGCTCGCTCACCCACAGCCCAATGCCAGGGTGGCCCTCACCACGGACGCCTCCGACCACGCGGTTGGCGCCGTGTACGAACAGTGGGTCGACGAGGCCTGGCAACCGCTGGCCTTTTTCAGCCGCCAACTGCGCCCCCCGGAGGCCAAATACAGCGCCTTTGACCGCGAGCTCCTCGCACTGTACCTGGCAGTCCGCCATTTTAGATTTCTTCTGGAGGGCCGCCCCTTCACCGCGTTTGTCGACCACAAACCCCTGACATTCGTGATGGCGAAATCTGCGGACCCATGGTCAGCCAGGCAACAACGCCAGCTCGCCGCGGTGGCCGAATTCACCACGGACATCCAGCACGTCTCCGGTCGAGACAACGCGGTGGCCGACTGCCTATCCCGCCCCGCCGTCCACAGCGCCCACCTGGCAGTGGACTATGCTCAACTGGCAGCGGAGCAACGCACCGACCCCGATCTGCTCTCCGCACCCACAACCCTCCCAGGGCTGCGACTGACCGATGTCGCCTGCGGCCCGTCCGCCGTCACAGTCAAATGCGACACCTCCTTGGCGCAACCCCGCCCCGTAGTCCCGGCGTCCTGGCGAAAACGGGTGTTCGACATTGTCCACAGCCTCTCACACCCCGGCACCCGCGCGTCCATTAGACTGGTGGCCAACTGATTTGTCTGGCGCGGCCTGCGCAAAGATGTGCGCGTCTGGTCCAGATCCTGCATAGCTTGCCAGCATGCCAAAATCCACCAGCACGTCAAAGCCCCACTCGAGGAGTTCACCGTGCCAGAAAGAAGGTTCGACCACGTCCACATCGACCTCGTCGGCCCCCTGCCGCCATCACAAGGTCACACGCACCTGCTGACAATCGTGGACCATACCACCCGCTGGCCCGAGGCCATTCCACTGACGTCCACCACCACCGCCGACATCGTGAGGGCGTTCATCGGTACCTGGGTCGCTCGGTTCGGCGTCCCCTCCGACATGACGTCGGATAGAGGCCCGCAGTTCACCTCTGATCTGTGGGCCACCATCGCCCGAAACCTCGGGGTGGCCGTTCATCGCACCACGGCTTACCACCCCCAAGCCAACGGACTGTGTGAGTGATTCCACAGGTCCATGAAGGCGTCCCTCCACGCCAGCCTCGAGGATGAGGCTTGGATCAACTGCCTCCCGTGGGTGCTACTTGGCCTACACTCCGCGGTCAAGGAAGACCTGCAAGCCTCGGCGGCGGAACTCGTGTACGGCCAGCCGCTGCGCGTACCCGGAGAGTTCCTGCTCACCGCCACGACCCCCTGGTCGGCTGACCAGCAACGCCACGCTTTCGCCAACCGAGCACAACAGTTCGCTCCGCTACCCACCGGCCGGCACGGCGAACCAGCAACCCGCGTACCACCTAGCCTGCACATGGCCAAATTTGTTTTCGTGCGCCATGACGCCCACCGAGGACCTCTACGGCCCCCATACGACGGACCCTACACGGTACTCCAGATGGGGAACAAGTTCTTCCTCCTCGAAGTGGGCAGCAGAACTGACAAGGTGTTGGTCGACCGGCTCAAGCTGGTGCACCTAGAGCCCGACGAACCCGTTCAAGTGGGCCAACCCCCACCGCGGGGCAGACCGCCTAAGAGCCCGACGCGTCCGACCGCCCCGCTCCCGACACCAACCGCCAAGAGCCGTTCCGGCCGTGCCATCAAGCCGCCACGCCGGTTCGTACACTCCCTACTAGCGGATTCTGGGGGGAGCTGTGTGGCGTACCGATCACAGAAAGGACACAATCCGCTTTTCGGTCCGTAGACTATAAATCAGGCGTCATGCCTTTAAGAAGGATCACACCTTTAAGAAACTCGATCTGCAACATAGTTAAGCCCAGAGCGGGGGAGGAGCAGTCGAAGCTGTGGACTGATGAAAGGCAGTCGGAATTGGTGTAGGCTCTGACGCCATTTTGTGTTCAACATGCAGTCTCAACAATTAAACCTTTTCTGTTGAACCTCTCCGAGTTCGGTATTTTTTGCTAGGAGTACGTAGACTCCTACAAACCGAGCATTGAATGAAACACGGGGGTGGGGGTGTTGGTTGGGAGTGGGGAAGGGGTCAGGCAGATGCCCAATTAACCTGAGTTTCTCTGCCTTCAGTGGGAGTGCTGATATTCCACACTCAGACATCCCGGTATGAATTCTGTCCGACTGCAAAGTTTGGACGTGGTCTCCGCTGGGATTGTGAGTTGGTGCAGACAGAACCTTCTCTGTTCAACATTAACCCAGAACATAAAAGCAAGAGGCAGGTATCAGGAGATTCTGGAATTATTCCTACAGCAGGCGGAATCACTGATCTGATTCTGCCGATTTCAGGCACTGCCCTTTGTCTCTGATGAGCGAAAATGAGAGAAATGCAGCAAGCTTTTAGGCTGAATAAACATTTAGATCAGAAGCCCCCCTGAAGGGAGAGTTCTTTTGATGAGAATCCTTTGATCTTTTTAACTGATTCCTCGTTCTTTTTTTTGAACCAGCTGCAGAGCCATTCTCACTGAGTAATCCTGTGCTTTTCATATTTATTCCCTTTTCGCACGATAGCAGAGTGGCGTTAGCTCATGAAGAATTGGATGCTTGGAATCGTACAGCACAGAGGGAGGTCATTCAGCCTATTGTGCCTGTGCCGGCTCTTTGAAAGAGCTCTCTAATTAGTTCCACTCCCCCGCTCTTGCCCCATAGCCCTTTAAATTTTTCCTTTTCAAGTACATATCCAATTCCCTTTTCAAAGTTATTATTGAATCTGCTTCCACCGCCCTTTCAGGCAGCGCATTCCAGATCACAACAACTCGCTGCATAAATGTTTTATTGCTCACGTGGCCCTCTGGTTCATTTTCCAGTTCAGCTTCTCATTAACTGTCTACCTGCAGACACCAGAGATCGTTCATAGGCTTTTACCCAACGGTGTGGCTTTTTTGCTGGGGTACATTGACCAGAAACTTAACTGGACCAGCCACATAAATACTGTGGCAACAAGAGCAGGTCAGAGGCTAGGTATTCTGCGGCGAGTGTCTCACCTCCTGACTCCCCAAAGCCTTTCCACCATCTACAAGGCACAAGTCAGGAGTGTGATGGAATACCCTCCACTTGCCTGGATGAGTGCAGCTCCAACAACACTCAAGAAGCTCGACACCATTCAGGACAAAGCAGCCCGTTTGATTGGCACCCCATCCACCACCTTAAACATTCACTCCCTCCACCACCAGCGCACTGTGGCTGCAGTGTGTACCATCTACAAGATGCACTGCAGCAACTCGCCAAGACTTCTTCGGCAGCACTACCCAAACCCGCGACCTCTTCCACCTAGAAGGACAAGGGCAGCAGGCGCATGGGAACACCACCACCTCCAAGTTCCCCTCCAAGTCACACATCATCTTGACTTGGAAATATATCGGCCGTTCCTTCATTGTCGCTGGGTCAAAATCCTGGAACTCCCTCCCTAACAGCACTGTGGGAGCACCTTCACCACACGGACTGCGGCAGTTCAAGGCGGCGACTCACCACCTCCTTCTCGAGGGCAATTAGGGATGGGCAATAAATGCTGGCCTTGCCAGCGACACCCACATCGCATAAACGAATAAAAACAAAGGTCCATGGATACCACTGTAACAAGTGAAACTTTGGGATTTGCTGTTGTTTATTTTGTAATGAATTCTCCGTGTTTGGGAGCTGGTTGAATTCCTTTCATTAGAGTATCTCATACAAATAAACAAGAGGTTAACTTATTTCTGCTGCTATCTGATACTACTTATAACTGATACCAGAACTGAGGGGTTACACCTAACAGGAAAGATTGAACAGGCTGGGACTCTTTACTCTAGAAAAGAGAAGGCTGAGGGGTGACCCGATAGAGGTCTTTAAAATTATGAATGGGTTTGATAGACATAGAGAAGATGTTTCCACTTGTGGGGGAGACCAGAACTAGGGACCATAAATGTAAGATAGTCACTAATAAATCCAATAGGGAATTCAGGAGAAACTTCTTTACCCAGAGAGTGGCGAGAATGTGGAACTCGCTACCACAGGGAGTGGTTGAAGCGAATAGTACAGATGTATTTAAGGGGAGGCTAGAGAGAGAAAGGAATAGAAGGGTGTGTTGATAGGGTGAGTTAGAGTGGGGTGGGAGGAGGCCCGTGTGGAGCATAAACACCAGCTTAGTCTTGTTGAGCCGAATGGCCTGTTTCTGTGCCGCACATTCGATGTAAAGAAGGGAATTTCTGGAAGGGCTGTAGCATTTTCAAGTAAAGAGAGGGAGTTGTGGATTTAAATATTCTGGATTGGGACATGTTGGGGGGCGATTCCCAACTTCTCACTCGAAAAATGGGCAGCTGGGTCGTTGAAAATTGGGTCTGCTCCTTCGAACGCCACAACCGGCTACTTCGGGCGGGAGGCTTTTCAAATACGCAGTATTGGGGTCCTACCTCATTGTAGGACTCCGATTATAATTTCGGTGCAAATGGGTCGAGCGCGCTCTGCGCAAGCCCCGTCTATTTGTATCAGGCGGTGAGTGGTCTAACCAGCGGTCCTTAAAGGCTCCACCGGTGGCCATTCCACCAAAGGGCCCCAAACTTTTGTTTCTTTTATTTTTTGTGGAGCCAGCAGTGGAAGGAGCTGCTCTTGGCTTTAAGAACTATTCTATGGCTCGCTCCCGGCCCGTGCTTGCACCTGCCCCTGTTCTGTGCTTGGTAACCCCTCAGAGGACGAGATAGCCAATGTCCTATCCTTCCACATTGGGCAAGATGCAGTGAAGTGCCCACCTGGCACCTCCAGCTCACCAGCGACAACCATAGGACAGGAGGAGGCCATTCAGCCCCTCTAGAGGAAATAGTTTCTCTCTCTCTACCCTAGCAAATCCTTTAATCATCTTAAACACCTCGATTAGATCACCCCTTAATCTTCTATATTCAACGGTCTGATCTTCATTCCATTGATTTCAGTCGGGGAGGATCTGCAACAGATGGGAGACCCACTCCATCACCTCATGTCCCAGGCAGAAACGCTTGATGATGAAAGAGCGATGCAAATTGGTTTAAGATTTTCATATTTTGGGTTTTGTGTGCAGTCTATTTATTCAATATTTCTAGTGTTGGACTGGCCATGATGAGTAAATGTCGCTAACCAAACCCATGCCTAAAAAGAAAGTGGAACTGTAATGGAAAGTAGAACTGCCTTCATCCCACCGTGATTGCCAAGTAGGAGGAGTAGGCGGCCATTTTAAAGCAGTTTAGAAGACTATTTGGAAGATTGGGAAGGGTAGGAAGAGTATGAATTGTAGGGAAGTAGGGAGGGTGGGGAGGTAGGGAGGGCAGGGAGGTAGGGAAGGTGGGGAGGGATGGAGGGAGGGTAAGGAGGGAGGGAGGTAGGGAGGGTAGGGAGGGAGGAAGGGAGGGTAGGGAGGTAGGGGAGGTAGGGAAGGTGGGGAGGGATGGAGGGAGGGTAAGGAGGGAGGGAGGTAGGGAGGGTAGGGAGGGAGGAAGGGAGGGTAGGGAGGGAGGAAGGGTAAGGAGGGAGGGAGGTAGGGAGGGTAGGGAGGGTAAGGAGGGAGGGAGGTAGGGAGGGTAGGGAGGGAGGAAGGGTAAGGAGGGAGGGGTACGGAAGGTAAGGAGGGAGGGAGGTAGGGAGGGTAGGGAGGGAGGAAGGGTAAGGAGGGAGGGGTAGGGAAGGTAAGGAGGGAGGGAGGTAGGGAGGGTAGGGAGGGAGGAAGGGTAAGGAGGGAGGGAGGTAGGGAGGGTAAGGAGGGAGGGAGGTAGGGAGGGTAGGGAGGGAGGTAGTGAGGGAGGGAGGGTAAGGAGGGAGGGAGGGAGGGAGGTAGGGAGGGCAAGGAGGGAGGGAGGGATAGAGGGTAAGGAGGGTAGGGAGGGATGGAGGGAGGTAGGGAGGGAGGGAGGGTAAGGAGGGAGGGATGGAGGGAGGGTAAGGAGGGAGGGAGGGATAGAGGGTAAGGAGGGAGGGAGGGAGGGAGGGTAGGGAGGGAGGGAGGGTAAGGAGGGATGGAAGGAGGGAGGGAGGTAGGGAGGGAGGGAGGGAGGGTAAGGAGGGAGGGAGTGAGGGAGGTAGGAAGGGAGGGAGGGATGGAGGGTAAGGAGGGAGGTAGGGAGGTAGGGAGAGTAATGTAAGAAAGCCTAGATTTAGGCCTCTATTTTAGTCCAATAGGTTCAAGCCGACAATATTGGGTTACTATAATAGTTTATTTTGAGAAGTGAAACAAAGTTTGATACATGCAAGTATCTAAGCAGTAATGAACAAAATGGAGCAAGCAATGATATTACCTGGTTCAATTTAGGTAGGGGTCATAACTGTGGATGCCTGTTGCTTCTTCCTGTTTACTTCCCCTGGATGCCTCTATGCTAACAAAAGCTCAATTTCCCTATACTATACCCTAAAAAACAGACTGCGGCAAAATACATCCAATCAGGTATTTCCCCAATACACCCCTCATTCTATGGTCATATGGATAGCACGAACTTGTCCAGATGCAGGCAGTGCCTTGTGGCTCCCGTTTATCTCTCTTTTAGCCTCGACACAATGGGTGGAATTTTCTGTACCTGGGCGGGTCAGATGCGGGCAATCAGCGTAGCGGGTCGCGACCCCACTCCTCATTCCACGCCGCTCCTGAGATCGACTTTCCCTTAATGGGGCCTATTAAGCCCGCCCAGTGCATTACCCGGCCCTATTAAATGGTGCGGGTCTGATGACGTCATCGATGAGGCGTTTTCAGCTGGGATATTTAAAGGAGCCTTGGCCACAGTGCATTTGAAGGTTCATCGCGGATTGTGCAGGCCCTGCACTGCACCATTGGAGTGTTGCAAAGACTTGGAAACATGGCTGCACAGAGACAGAGGGCCGCACCCAGCTTCTCAGATGACTCCCTCCATATACTTGTGGAGGGAGTGAGTGTACGAGGGAGGGCCTCTTCCCTTTGGATAGGCGGAAGAGACCCCACCACCCACCCCCAGCAGACCAAACGAGCCTGGTTGGAGATTGTCGAGGAGGTCAACAGCAGGGATGTTGTCAGGAGGACCTGGGTGCAGTGCCAGAAACATTTCAAAGATCTCATGAGATCAGGAAAGGTGAGTACAAAGCCACACTCAACCTCATCCTGCTGTGCTGCTCATCGCATCCCCATCACTCTGCCTTCCCAAGCCTGCTCCTGCACATCCTTCCTCACATCAGCATACCTTGCACGTCCATCCTTCCCTCTCTCTCTATCTACATTATCACATCCCCATTTGACTAACCACCCCTCACACTCACCCTCATCCTAATGTAATCATATCAACTAACAACACCATTTGGCATTGGCACCTTCTAAAGATGTAACCCATCCATTCCTTACACTCATTCCATCACTCTCACTCCAACTTCTCTTCTTTCCCTCCTTGCAGGAGAAGAGAGCCCACAATAAGAGGGAGAGGGAGGGAACCGGAGGAGGTCCTCCATTATTGGCCACCTTAACTGCAGCAGAGGAGGTCACCCTGGAAGTATCAGGAGTTGCAGAGCAGCTGGCGTTGGGAGACGGACGAGGGGAACATCTCAGCAACCTGGTGATAGAATTACATCTCATGCAGCTACATGGCATACAGCAGTCACTCATGTGGGGACTGACCTCAGCAGCCAGTGAATGTTCATCATGTGCATAATGGTATCTGTACCCATTCTTAATGTGACATTTCTAAATAATTTCTTTACTCTCCCACAGGTCCATCAAGAGCCCCCCCCCCCTCCCTCCCCCACTGTCCAGGAGGAAGAGGAAGACGACTCCTCAGAGGAGCCTCCAGCCTCTGAGGGCGCAGCATCACCAGACATGAGCGCACCCAGCACTAGCGCAGATACGCACACCTCGGTGGGTCCCACGCGAGATAGTGTAGTGTTGTCACCTGGTGTGTCACAAGTCACAAGTGAGCAAGAGCAGATGGTGGAGACAGGGACAGCAGTGGAGGGTCCTCGCCGGAGGGTGCAGGACGCTCCTAGCTCTGCTCAGCTGCATGCAGACACTGAGCCTCAGGGGCCATCCAGAAATCTTTCGCTCCTGGAGGTGCAGGAAGCTTTGACAGGTTTTGCGATGTCTGCAAATGTTCAGAGAATAAAGGAGTCCATCTCCAACATGAGCAGCACCATTCCGCAGGCGATGGTGACTGTAGGCTCCTCCATGGATAGGATGGCCATCTGTATGGAGCAGCTAATGCGCCACTCACAGGAGCACATGGTATCTATGGAGAATAGATGGCTATCTATGGAGAATAGATGGCAGAAGCTCATAGACCTCTTCTCTAGGTGGGTTGTCAATGTAGACGTGGGTCCTCATGGCCCCACTGCTGTGCAGCAAGGTGCTGTCCACCTCCTTGCTAGCAGGGAAATGCAGGTGGCCCATGAGAGGGATAACGGTGAGAGATAACATGGAAGTGGGGGCTCCTCTCAAAGTGCTCCCACTTCTCCCCCATTGCCTCCCCCTCAGTCAGAGCCCCAGATGCCTCCTGGGATCGCGATGGCCGAGTCTGCCCCTGCGCAGTCGCAGGAGGAGCAGATTTTGGCGGGGCCATCACAGGCCCCAAGACGCAGAAGACGTCCGCCAGTAGTGTCTATGTAGTCGCAGCAGGGAAATGAGCTGGCTGCCTGTACCTCTGCTGAAGCCACAGGGGTTGCACCTCGCAGAAGCACGCATAAGAGAAAGATGAAACACAAGGGTAAGCACTTGGGTGTTTTAATAGCTATTTGTGTTAAGTGTCCATTATTCTGATGTCACAGATAAAAATAATAATTTTCACCACTTTTGTGGTCAATGGTCAATTTTTTCTGCAACTTTGGAAGTGACTTAGTGAGTTGGAGTGAATGGTGAGACATAACGTTACCTCCAGCAATGCTGATCAGTGTGAAAGGAATGGCCTGGTCATTGTAGGGATGCTTTATGGAGTTGCTGTGAGGTGTTGGGAGCCTGGTGCAGCATGAGGCAGCCATATGGGTGCAATGACTGAAGTTAAGTAAATCTGGCCATGACTAGGCCATCCCTGGCCTTCCGGGCAACAATGTGCTCGGGTCCTGGTGGGATCTGGACCGTAGGCTCCTCCAGCTCCTCCTCTTCCTCATCATCCAGCTGATGCTCCTCCTCCTCCTCCTCCTCTGAAGAGGCTGTGTGCTCAGTGCCTTGTTCCTCATGCAGTGCTAATCCTCGCTGCTGTGCTATGTTGTGCGGGGCGCAGCAGACTACAATGATTCTGGATGCCCTGGCTGCTGCGTATTGAAGGGCTCCTCCAGATCTGTCAAGGCATCTGAAGTGCATTTTGAGCATGCCAATTCTGCTCTATGACACATTTGGTGGAACTGTGGCTTTCTTTATATCTCTCCTGAGCCTCAGTACTTGGCCTCCTCAAGGGTGTCATGAACCGTGTCTTCAGTGGATAGCCCTTGTCTCCAAGCAGCCAGCCAGAAAGTCTGTTTGGAGGAGCAAAGAGCTGAGGGAGGGTGGACTGGCGAAGGACGAAAGAGTCATGGCAGCTGCCAGGAAATTTGGCACATATGCATGATAATCTTCCTATGGTTGTAGACGAGCTGCACATTGAGGGAGTGGAAGCCCTTGTGGTTGACAAAGACTCCTGGGTGATGATGGGGTGCCCTGATGGCCACGTGTGCAGTCGATGACGCCCTGCACCCGTGGGAAGCCAGCCAGAGTGACAAAGCCGAGCGCCCGCTCAGTAACACTGGCTTCATCAGTGGCAAAGTTTATTTATTTATTTAATTATTATTCGTTTATGGAATGTGTGCGTCGTTGGCAAGGCCAACATGTATTGCCCATCCCTAGTTGCCCTTGAGAAGGTGGTGGTGAGCCGCCTTCTTGAACCGCTGCAGTCCGTGTGGTGAAGGTACTCCCACAGTGCTGTTAGGAGGGAGTTCCAGGATTTTGACCCAGCGACGATGAAGGATCGGTGAAATACTTCTAAGTCAGGATGGTGTGAACTGGAGGGGAACTTGCAGGTGGTGGTGTTCCCATGCGTCTGCTGCCCTTGTCCTTCTAGGTGGAAGAGGTCGTGGGTTTGGGAGGCGCTGCTGAAGAAGCCTTGGCGAGTTGCTGCAGTGCATCTTGTAGATGGTACACACTGCAGCCACGGTGCACCAGTGGTGGAGGGAGTGAATGTTTAAGGTGGTGGATGGGGTGCCAATCAAGCGGGCTGCTTTGTCCTGGATGGTGTCGAGCTTCTTGGAGCTGCACTCATCCAGGCAAGTGGAGAGTATTCCATCACACTCCTTACTTGTGCCTTGTAGATGGTGGAAAGGCTTTGGGGAGTCAGGAGGTGAGACACTCGCCGCAGAATACCCAGCCTCTGACCTGCTCTTGTTGCCACAGTATTTATATGGCTGGTCCAGTTAAGTTTCTGGTTAATGGTGACCCCCAGGATGTTGATAGTGGGGGATTCGGCGATGGTAATGCCATTGAATGTCAAGGGGAGGTGGTTAGACTCTCGCTTGTTGGAGATAGTCATTGCCTGGCATTTCTGTGGCGCAAATGCTACCTGCCACTTATCAGCCCAAGCCTGAACATCGTCCAGGTCTTTTTGCATGCGGGTGTGATGAAATATTCCATTCATCACTGCCTGTGACTGTGGTTGGTTTCAGGTTCCCCCTTACCATTGTACTGCCTGTGACTGTGGTTGGTTTCAGGTTTCTCCTCACCATTGTATTGTGTATTGGAATGTATGGAATGTGTTGTGTGTAGGGCTCCGCCCATACCTGGCCTCTATGTAAGCCAGCTCAGTCTGGCCTCACAGCCAGTACTGCAGACCTCCAGGGAAGATACCTCTCTCCACTGCGTGTTATCTTCTAAGTTAATAAAAGCCTTGTTTTGTTTCGCTAACATCGAGTCTCGGGATTATTGAGGCACATCAATTTTATTAACTTATTTTTCAACACAATGGATCAACTCCTGAAACCCGAACGTTTGGATTTGGATCAGCATGCTCCGGACGCATCAGCACGCTTCGGACACTGGTTTATGTGTACGGAATTCTTCCTGGACAATTCCACAGCCGTCAAAGACGCAACGGACGCTGCGAGTATGAAACTCGGAATTCTGCGGAATTGGGTAAGCCACCGGGTTTACCCCCTCATCCAAGACGCCGACACGTACCTGGCCGCCTGCGACATCTTAAAGGCGCATTACCAGCAGCCTACGAATGAGGTGTATGCTAGGCATCTGCTCGCCACTCACACACAGCGACCTGGGGAATCGGTGGAGGAGTTCCTAGGCACCCTGAAAATGCTTGGCAAAGACTGCAAGTGCCGAGATGTAAAAGCCGCAGTGTACACCGACGAGCTTGTTCGCGATGCCTTTATCACAGGCCTCAGCTCCACTTACATCCGGCAAAGACTGCTGGAAAAAACGGGATTGGACCTGAAACAGGCTGCGGACACCGCGCGATCCCTGGATGTGGCCCAGAGAAACTCGGATGCCTACTCTTCAGCCCGCGCCGTCCACGCCGCCACGTGTGCACCAAGGGCGCCGCCATCTTGGAAGGCATCTTCCCCGCCCGGCAGCCCGACACCGTCGGGGCCCCGCTCTCCCCCCAGAAGCCCTACGACAGCCGCGACGCGTCGGGGACCCAACTGCTACTTCTGCGGGCAGCCAAAGCACACCAGAAACCTGTGCCCGGCAAAAGGCACCACCTGCTTTAAGTGCGGTAAGAAGGGGCACTTTGGGAAGGTGTGCAGAGGGAACCCCGCTGGAAAACCAAAACCCGCCACCGCCGCGTGTGCGCCGTGGGAGCGGCCATCTTGGACGCCATCTTGCCCGACCTCGTGGGGTCCGCCATCTTGTGAGCAGACAGCGCGGACGCCATCTTGTCTCGATCAGGGCCCTACAGTGGCATCGGTCACAGTGGACCAGACCAGGCCCCACCCGCTATCCAAATCAATGGTGGACATCGAGGTAAACGGGTGCGGGGTTAAATGTTTAATTGACAGTGGAAGCACGGAGAGTTTTATCCACCCGGAACTGGCACGACAACTCTCCCTAAAGGTGGTCCCTACTCGGGGTACCATCTCTATGGCTGATAAAACCCAGACATCGACCATTCTGGGTTACTGCACGGTACAATTGTCCGTTAACGGGACTGTATACGATAATTTTAAAGTATTAATCATGAAGAATCTATGCGCGAGCGTGATCTTGGGCCTGGATTTCCAGTGCAACCACCAAAGCATCACGCTCAAGTACGGTGGGTCCCAGCCGCCCCTCACAGTGTGCGGCCTGGCTACCCTGAAGGTAAAGCCGCCTTCGCTATTCGCGAACCTTACCCCTAACTGCCGGCCAATAGCGACCAAAAGCAGGAGGTACAGCTGGGAGGACAGGCGGTTTATCGCAACCGAGGTAGACAGGCTCCTGAAAGAGCGCATTATTGAATGCAGCAATAGCCCGTGGCGCGCCCAGGTGGTGGTGGTAAGGGGTAGCGAGAAGAAACGGATGGTGATCGACTATAGCCAAACGATCAACAGGTACACCCAACTAGACGCCTACCCGCTACCCCGCATATCAGAAATGGTGAACCAAATCGCCCAATACCGGGTGTTCTCCACCATCGACCTCAAGTCAGCGTACCACCAGCTCCCTATCAGACCAGAGGACCGCCCGTACACCGCCTTCGAGGCGAACGGACGCCTCTACCAATTCCTCAGAGTCCCCTTTGGGGTGACGAATGGGGTCTCGGTCTTCCAGAGGGAGATGGATCGCATGGTCGATGACCACCACTTGCAGGCAACCTTCCCCTACCTCGACAACGTCACCATCTGCAGTCACAACCAGCAGGATCACGACTCGAACCTCGAGAGGTTCCTGAAAACCGCACAAAAACTCAACCTCACCTACAACGAGGACAAGTGCGTTTTCAACACCACGCGCCTCTGCATACTAGGCAGCGTGGTGGAGAATGGGGAAATTGGACCAGACCCCGACCGATTGCGCCCCCTACGGGAGCTGCCCCTGCCCAACACTCCCAAAGCCCTGAAAAGGTGCCTGGGGTTATTTTCTTATTATTCCCAATGGGTCCCCAACTACTCCGACAAAGCCCGCCCCCTCTTGAAAGCATCCTCTTTTCTGCTCTCTGCTGAGGCCCACGCCGCCTTCAAAAGCATTAAGCAGGATATTGAGCGGGCCACGCTACAGGCAGTGGACGAGAACACTCCATTTCAAGTGGAAAGTGATGCGTCTGACTTTGCCTTGGCGGCCACCCTCAACCAGGCGGGGCGGCCCGTAGCTTTCTTCTCGAGGACCCTCCAAGGGCCCGAGATCAGACACTCCTCCGTGGAAAAGGAGGCCCAAGCCATCGTGGAGGCAGTGCGCCACTGGCGCCACTACCTAGCCGGCAAACGCTTCACCCTACTTACCGACCAGCGGTCGGTAGCGTTTATGTTCAATAATAAACAGAGGGGGAAGATCAAAAATGATAAGATTCTTAGGTGGCGGATCGAGCTCTCCACCTTCGAGTATGACATCATTTACCGGCCAGGGGCCCTTAACGAATCCCCAGATGCCCTCTCACGAGGGATGTGTGCCAGCGCCACCGGGGATCGGCTACAGACCCTCCACAACGACCTCTGCCACCCAGGGGTCACGCGGCTGTTCCACTTCATAACGTCCCGCAACTTACCCTACTCGATTGAGGAAGTTCGGTCTCTGACCAGGAACTGCCGCACTTGCGCTGAGTGCAAGCCTCGGTTCTACCACCCTGATAGAGCCCACTTAATCAAAGCTACACGGCCCTTTGAGCGGCTCAGCTTAGATTTCAAGGGCCCCCTCCCGTCCGTCGACCGCAATGTTTACTTCCTGAACATTGTGGACGAATACTCCCGGTTCCCATTCGCCTTCCCCTGCCCAGACATGACCAGCGCCACGGTCATTAAATGCCTCAACAGCCTGTTCTGCCTGTTCGGTATGCCGAGCTACATCCACACGGATAGGGGGGCATCCTTCATGAGTGAAGAGCTACGCCAGTACATGCTGTCCAGGGGTATCGCCATGAGCCGTACCACCAGCTACAACCCCCGGGGTAACGGTCAAGTGGAGCGAGAGAACGGGACAGTATGGAAAGCAGTCACCCTAGCTCTAAGGACCAAGGGCCTCCCTATCTCCCGCTGGCAGGAAGTCCTCTCAGGTGTGCTCCATTCGATACGGTCGCTATTGTGTACTGCCACTAATGCCACGCCTCATGAACGAATGTTTAGCTTCCCCCGGAAATCCACCTCAGGCGTATCCATGCCGTCATGGCTCTCCACCCCGGGTCCGGTATTCGTGCGAAGGCATGTGAGGGGCCATAAGACGGACCCTCTCGTGGAGCCAGTGCATCTACTCCACGCCAACCCCCAATACGCGTATGTCCGGCACGCCGACGGAAGGGAGGACACCGTGTCAATAAAAGACGTCGCCCCAGCCGGTAACGACAACAACCACGGCAATAGCAGCAACAACGACCACAGCAACTCTTACCCACCCACTACTCTTTCATCACCCCCGGAAGAACATCGACCAACGGCACCCCCACCAACTACCCCTTCAACAACCCTGGCGGCACCCCCGGCAGAGACCCAGGAGGCCACCGGGGACACCCAGCCGACACCCGCGACACCACAACAGCCACGTCGGTCGCAGAGGACTACCAAACCCCCGAACAGACTAAATCTATAGAAGGGGTGAATGTGATGAAATATTCCATTCATCACTGCCTGTGACTGTGGTTGGTTTCAGGTTCCCCCTTACCATTGTACTGCCTGTGACTGTGGTTGGTTTCAGGTTTCTCCTCACCATTGTATTGTGTATTGGAATGTATGGAATGTGTTGTGTGTAGGGCTCCGCCCATACCTGGCCTCTATGTAAGCCAGCTCAGTCTGGCCTCACAGCCAGTACTGCAGACCTCCAGGGAAGATACCTCTCTCCACTGCGTGTTATCTTCTAAGTTAATAAAAGCCTTGTTTTGTTTCGCTAACATCGAGTCTCGGGATTATTGGCACATCAGCGGGCATGGACTGCTTCATTATCTGTGGAGTTGTGAATGGCGCTGAACACTGTGCAGTCATCAGCGAACATCCCCATTTCTGACCTTATGCTGGAGGGAAGGTCATTGATGAAGCAGCTAAAGATGGTTGGGCCTAGGACACTGCCCTGAGGAACTCCTGCAGCGATGTCCTGGGGCTGTGATGATTGACCTTCAACCACCACAGCCATCTTACTTTGTGCTAGGTATGACTCCAGCCAGTGGAGCGTTTTCCCCCTGATTCCCATTGACTTCAGTTTTACTAGGGCTCCTTGATGCCACACTTGGTCAAATGCTGCCTTGATGTCAAGGGCAGTGACTCTCACCTCACCTCTGGAATTCAGCTCCTTTGTCCATGTTTGGACCAAGGCTGTAATGAGGTCGGGAGCCAAGTGGTCTTGGCGAAACCCAAACTGGGCATCAGTAAGCAGGTTATTGGTGAGTAAGTGCCACTTGATAGCCCTGTCGATGACACCTTCCATCGCTTTGCTGATGATTGAGAGTAGACTGATGGGGCGGCAATTGGCCAGGTTGGATTTGTCCTGCTTTTTGTGGACAGGACATACCTGGGCAGTTTTCCACATTGCCGGATAGATGCCAGTGTTGTAGCTGTAATGGAACAGCTTGGCTAGAGGTGTGGCTAGTTCTGGAACACAAATCTTCAGCACGACAGCCGGGATGTTGTCGGGGCCCAGAACCTTTGCTGTATCCAGTGCGCTCAGCTGTTTCTTGATATCACGTGGAGTGAATCGAATTGGGTGAAGACTGGCTTCTGTGGTGGTGGGGACCTTGGGAGTCAGCCGATATGGATCATCCACTTGGCACTTCTGGCTGAAGTTGGTTGCAAACGCTTCAACTTTGTCTTTTGCACTCACGTGCTGGGCTCCACCATCATTGAGGATGGGGATATTCTTTGAGCCTCCTCCTCCCGTTAGCTGTTTAATGGTCCACCACCATTCATGACTGGATGTGGCAGGACTGCAGAGCTTTGATCTGATCCGTTGATTGTGGGATCGCTTAGCCCTGTCTATGGCATGCTGCTTCCGCCTTTTAGCATGCATGTAGTCCTGTGTTGCAGCTTCCCCAGGTGTATAATTGGCTGACTTGTCAAAGAGGGCATCAGTGATGCATCTGTGGGCGGCCGACTGCGAGATGCCGCAAAATGTCTGCTGCACTAATGAGTTCCATCAATGGCCACTGAACGTCCGCCTCAGGTTCACAGACGTGGTTCCTGAGCAGCGTGATTCCTGTGGTCATCCAGTGAAATTGGAAAGGTAGGGTTAAAAAGACACTTAGGGGTCTGACAAGTACCTGATAATGAAGTAAATTCACTCGGCCGCCTCTGCCGTTCGGGTGGCGGGTGCGCTGGCAAACGCGACCGAGTGAAAGGCGCGTGGGGGTGCGGGATGACGGTGGGTTCCCAACCCGCTCCGAGCTACTTCAACTTTCACCTCCGACCCGCCTCCAATCCCGCCCACACAGACGCCAGAAAACTCCGGCCAGTGTTTTCCTGTTCATGCAGATGATGACTCACCGTACAGACCTTGAAGATAACAACAGCTCCAACTGTAAGAAAGCTGTTTCAACAATCATCTTTTCATGCATTCTAAAGAGTAAACAAATGATACGCTAGCCAAATGTAAAACTGCAATCTAGCAAAGCTTAATACTGAAAGTAATAAAAGAGATTATATTCAAACCGAGGGAAGGGTAGGAACAGTAGTGGACTGTGATCTTCTGCTCTGTGTGCTTGAGGCTGCAATTTTCTACCCATTCAAGTGACAACTGGTGAACTAATTAGGAAAACATCATCCTCTACTCCAGCGCAAAAACTGTTGATGTGAGCTTGTGTAAGATTTGGATACAGGAAGGTGTAGATGCTGCGACTCAGAGAGCTGTGTCAAATTTTGAGACATCTCTTAGCAACAGGAGAAGAGCACTTCCATGGTGTTATCCTCGGCTCGGCGGTCGCACTTGTCTCTGAGTCACGAGGTCATGGCTTCGCGCCCCCCTGCAGTGAGAGAGGCTTGTACTTCCGCACAGTGCTGAGTGAGTGCTGCACTGTCAGATGAGACGTTCGAATGAATCCAAGTGGATGTGAAAGATCACCTGGCTCTATCCGAGGAAGATCGGAGGGGAGTGTCCTGGCCAACCTTCGTCCCTCAACCAACAACACGAAAACAACAGGTTTATCTCATTAATAATAAATCAAAACAGAAATGCTGGAAATACTCAGCAGGTCAGGCAGCATCTGTGAAGAGAGAGAAACAGAGTTAGCGTTTCAGGTCGATGATCCTTTCGTCAGAACTGGAAAAAAGCAGGAAATGGAACAGATTTTTAAGCAAGGGCAGGGGCTGGGAAAGGGGGGAGGGGAAGGTTTATCTCATTGCTGTTTGTGGGACCTTGCTGTGCGCAAATTGGCTGCCAATTTTCCCCATATTACAGCAGTGACTCCACCAAACAGCAATTCATTTGGAAAGCTCTGAGGTTGTGATCGAGGCCGTATAAGTACAAGTTCTTTCTTGTGGAATACTGCTGTGATGACCAGGCTAGCAGATCATCATCATCCAGCTGTTGGCTTCTGGATAATAAGAGCAAGCCCTAAATGAGGAGAAGACGGTCATTCCCAAAACCACTAGCCAGTAGGATCCATCCCTTGTGACTGTTTGGAAGAAATCCCGGGAGATAAGAGTTTGTACCCACGTCCATGGACCTTTATGGATACGCGCCCTCTATTCCACCAGGCTGATGGTTTAGTGGCACTGAGAGAGAATATCATAGTCTGCTCTATGCCTCTCACAGCAGGGGTTATTATAGAAAGAAAGACTTGCCTTTCGATAGCGCCTTTCACCACTTCAGGACATCCCAAAGCTCTTTACAGCCAATGAAGTACTTTTTGAAGTGTGGTCACTGTTGTAATGTAGGAAACGCAGCAGCCAATTTGCGCACAGCAGGCTCCCACAAACAGCAATGTGATAATGACCAGATAATCTGTTTTTAGTGATGTTGATTGAGGGATAAATATTGGCCCAGGACACCGGGGAGAACTCCCCTGCTCTTCTTCAAAGTAGTGCCATGGGATCTTTCACGTCCACCTGAGGGAGCAGGCGGGGCCTCGGTTTAACATCTCATCCGAAAGACGGCACCTCCGACAGTGCAGCACTCCCTCAGTACTGCACTGGAGTGTCAGCCTAGATTATGAGCTCAAGACTCTGGAGCGAGACTTGAACCCACAACCTTCTGACTCAGAGGCGAGGGTGCTGCCCACTGAGCCACGGCTGACGTCCCTTGTCAGGAAGAAGACATGTTTACAGCCCACACTGCACCATGGGATCTGTTTGTGTATAATTGATCACTCCAGACTCTCTCTAACTCTCCTGGCTCTTTTCTGAGAATCATGACTTTAATTTTAACAGACCAGAATGATGGCCGCCTTCTCTTCCATCTGACAGACCCCTTGGTCTTCACACTTGGGACAGTACGAGGATGCTTCACGACTCGCTACCGCCAGTGTGATGTGATATTTGGTAGTTTAATCAGCCATTCCATCGTGCAAAGGGCCTGCCTCACACCCCCCGTGATCGAGAAGCCTCAGCCCCTGTGAGACCTCTACCCTTGTCACACAGCTCTGGGTTGCTTGTGCCTGCTGCACTTCAGTTATCCCCGGGCTGCATAGAGTGACCCCCCACCCCGCGATTCTCGGCCAGCATGGAGATGATTGGGTAATTCCCCCGCCAATCACGCCTGGAGTACACACTGACTGGGATCGGTTTTACTCGCATCATTTGTATGATGGAACTATCCTCCACTCACTGCATTGTGCTGGTGAAATCACCCTGCTGGACTCGGGAGACTCTGTTTGCTGTAGTTTCGGTCACAAGCCCCGCCCCACCTCCAACTCCAATGTGTCTATTGACACCACTGTGTCACCCAATGAGTTGGAGGTGGGGGCGGGACCTACGGCAGGACTCACAGCAAACAGAGTCTATTTACTCAGCAAACAGTCTATTTACTCAGCAAACAGAGTCTATTTACTCAGCAAACAGAGTCTATTTACTCAACAAACAGAGTCTATTTACTCCACGAACACAGGGGTCGATTTTCATAAAGCTGTCGGGAAGGAGGCGGGACTACAACTTTCGGGTTTTAGTCCCGCCTACATCGACGTTCAGCCAATCCACGCGATTTTCCCTTGATTGACCTTGTTAAGCCCACCCAGCGGGCTCAGCAGGCCAATTAAGGGCCACCCAGCAACAGGTGACGTCACAGGCTGAAATTTCATCTGTCAAGAGGTCCTGACAGATGAAATATCAGTGTTTCACAGCTGTTTGAAGCTGTCAAACACTGACAGTCTGACTTCTAACCTGAATCCCTCTACACAGACTCAGTTAGAACTCACACCGGCACTGAAAGCTGAAGGCTGTCACTTTTGACAGCTCGCAGCCATTTTGCTTTCAGTGCCGGCTGAGTGATGGACTCCCGAAACCTAGAGGAAGAAAGGCTGTTAAGGTAAGTACAGGTAATTTAAACTTCTTTACACACATTAGACACACCAAACACACTTACCTTTGCACTCATGCACCCATCACTCACCTGAACACTGGCAACGCGACCCCTCCAAGTCCTTCAACCCGACGGCCCGCCTGCTCTAACCTGGCGTGGTTTGGAGCCGTCGGGAATCCCACACGACACCCCTCAAAATAGGGATTAAGCTAAAAACTGCCTGTTAACTACCTGTTAACAGGCAGTTAATTGGCACTAATCCCTTCTTGCCTCGGGTCGGCGGGTCCCAGTGCGGGGTGGGTACCCGCCTCCCCTGAAACTTACGTGGAGGTGGGTTTTGGGCAGGATGGTGTCGGGACCCCCGAAATTGGGATTTCCCCCCCCCCACACGCCTGAAACCCCACCTGACGGCTCCAGGAAAATCGGGGCCACAGTCTATTTACTCAGCAAACAGAGTCTATTTACTCTGCGAACACAGTCTATTTACTCAGCAAACAGAGTCTATTTACTCAGCAAACGGAGTTTATTTACTCAGCAAACACAGTCTATTTATTCAGCAAACAGAGTCTATTTACTCAGCAGAGTCTATTTACTCAACAAACAGAGTCTATTTACTCAGCAAACAGAGTCTATTTACTCAGCAAACAGAGTCTATTTACTCAGCAGAGTCTATTTACTCAACAAACAGAGTCTATTTACTCAACAAACAGAGTCTATTTACTCAGCAGAGTTTATTTACTCAGCAAACACAGTCTATTTATTCAGCAAACAGAGTCTATTTACTCAGCAGAGTCTATTTACTCAACAAACAGAGTCTATTTACTCAACAAACAGAGTCTATTTACTCAGCAAACAGAGTCTATTTACTCAGCAAACAGAGTCTATTTACTCAGCAAACAGAGTCTATTTACTCAGCAAACAAGTCTATTTACTCCGCGAACACAGTCTATTTACTCAGCAAACAGAGTCTATTTACTCAGCAAACAGAGTCTATTTACTCAGCAAGCAGTGTCTATTTACTCAGCAAACAGAGTCTATTTACTCAGCAAACGGAGTTTATTTACTCAGCTAACACAGTCTATTTATTCAGCAAACAGAGTCTATTTACTCAACAAACAGAGTCTATTTACTCAGCACACAGAGTCTATTTACTCAACAAACAGAGTCTATTTACTCAGCAAACACAGTCTATTTATTCAGCAAACAGAGTCTATTTACTCAGCAGAGTCTATTTACTCAGCAAACAGAGTCTATTTACTCAGCGAACAGTGGCCTAGAAATTCAGTATAGCCACTTTTGGGGCGGTAAAGTCGGGCGGGCGCTAAAGTTTGCGCCTGCCGGAAAGTGGAGGCCACTTCACCGATATTCAGTAGCTTTGGCCAAGGAGTTTGCTCGAGCGCTAAAACTGGCGTTGCACCCCTATCTTTAGGCGCTAAGCCGGCGGTGCAGACTGATACCGCCGAGGCCGGGCGCAGCGCAGGTGCGGTCATGTTTTGATTGACAGCAGACACCCTGGCGCCGGCCAGCTCTTAAAGGGGGAAGGGTCAACTTGGTCTGCTGCCACGCCCTGGATACTGCAGCCCTCCAGCTAGGCCTAAACACTGCTGCTGGAGAGAAATAGCGCCAGCAACGATGCAGAGGGCCCGTGAGCGAGCGCAGCGCTTCTCTGCCCATGATTTGAAGGTGCTGCTTAGGGGTTTGGAGAAGAGAAGAGATATCTTGTGCCCGGACAGTGGCAAGAAGGCTCCCAAGAGGCTGTACAGGAGAGCCTGGAGGGAAATCGCCCAGAGGGTCACAGCCAACAGCGATGTCCCCAGGACTGGTGACCAATGCCGGAAAAAGTTTAACGACCTCACTCGGTTGGTCAGGGTGAGTACCCTTTCCATTGTCCTCCTCATCCTTGCATGTGCACCTCACATTATGGGCAAAGGGACCTCAAAGGCCTAATGGCCAGCCCTCCTCCAGCAGCTATGGCACTGGCATGAACATCAATAGCACTTTCTGCACTTTACACACTGGCCAAGCTATTCGACCATGGGAGGCAGTGCACACAACAACAGGGCACCACACTGGCCAAGCTATTCGACCATGGGAGGCAGTGCACACAACAACAGGGCACCACACTGGCCAAGCTATTCGACCATGGGAGGCAGTGCACACAACAACAGGGCACCACACTGGCCAAGCTATTCCACCATGGGAGGCAGTGCACACAACAACAGGGCACCACACTGGCCAAGCTATTCCACCATGGGAGGCAGTGCACACAACAACAGGGCACCACACTGGCCAAGCTATTCCACCATGGGAGGCAGTGCACACAACAACGGGGCACCACACTGGCCAAGCTATTCCACCATGGGAGGCAGTGCACACAACAACAGGGCACCACACTGGCCAAGCTATTCCACCATGGGAGGCAGTGCACACAACAACAGGGCACCACACTGTACTTAGAGGCCGTCCTTTCTCTTGCAGGCCAAGCTGGCCCAGAATCTGAAGAGCCGGACTGTCACCGGGGGAGGCCGTGCCCAGTTCCAGGAGCTCAGTGACCTGGAGGAGCGCGTGGGTCGACTCATGGGTGCCCGGGTGATTGGCCCCGTTGCAATTGGAGATGCCGACCCTGTGCTGGGCCCCAATGGTAAGGACATGAGCGTTTGGACCTCTCTCGTTCCCCTTGCGCTTCAGATCTACATCCTTTGCCACTGTCCGACCAATGCGCATAATGCCACCACTCATGCCTCCCTCGCTGATGCCCTGTCCTCACTCTAAAGCTACTCTTGTGCCTTCCTGCTTTCAGCTGGTGAGGAGGAGGTCCCTGAGGCTGCGAGTGTCAGTCCCTCGGAAGAGGAGGACGACGAGGAGCAAGAGGAAGGCGGCACATCGGGGGAACCCTCATCCGCGCCAGGGGATGGCAATGGAGGGGACACGTCTTGCCTAGAGGAGAGCCAGGGGGAAGTGTTGCAGGGGGGTGTAGCTCCTGTGCCCAGTGGCGTCCAGCCACGCGGGAAGGGTCGGGCAGCACGGCTGCCTTCTCCCCAGAGGGGGGACGTGTTGCAGGGGAGTGTAGCTCCTGTGCCCAGTGGCATCCTGCCACGCGGGAAGGGTCGGCCAGCTCGGCGGCCTTCTCCCCAGAGGGGGGAAGTGTTGCAGGGGAGTGCAGTTGCTGGGCCCAGTGGCGTCCAGCCACGCAGGAAGGGTCGGGCAGCTCGGCGGCCTTCTCCCCAGAGGGAGAGTCCGGCCTCCAGTCTGGAGACGGTCCTCGCCCAGGAGGTGCGCCTCCTTGATCAAATGTCCGTGGACTCGGATCGTCGGCACACCGAGTTCATGGGGGTTGTGGGACGGTTGCCTGAGGCCATTGAGTCCCTGGCTCATAGTGTGGCCGATTTCGGGGCCTCACAGGCCAGGGGTTTAGAAGAACTCGCGGCAGCACAGGCCAGGGGTCACAAACAATTCGGGGCAGCACAGGCCAGGGGTCACGAAGAATTCAGGGCATCACAGGACGCGAGTCGGGCCGATTTCAGGGCAGCACAGGCAGCGAGTGCAGAGTTGATGAGTGGTGCCGTGCAGTCACTGGCTGGTCTGATGCGGGCACAGACCAGGGCAGTACGGGCACTCACTGCTGCCACACTCGCTGTGCCACGCACGCATCGCCAGGGCACCCGCCGCGCTGCTGCAGCACAGCGGTCTGGGCTTCACCAGATTGCTGCGCTTGCTGCAGTGCCAGCCCGGCCGACTGCCAGTGTCTCTGGCGACCAGCGAGCGCCTGGCATCAGCCAGCTTGCCCCCATTGCTGCAGCTGCCACTGCCACTCCCCCAGCAAAGCTGCGACGAGCTGCTGGAGAGACTGATGCTGCCCAGCCACAGCTGCAGCAGTCAGCAGCCGGCCCCTCCAGGGCCGGAGCTCGTCTAGGCCGACCCCCAAGGGCATCTGCCGTCACGCATTGTGCCCCTCAGGAGCCTTCCCCCAGCCTTGCAACACCCACAGGGCCCAGGTTGAGGCGGAGCAGCAGGTCGGCCAGGGGCCGGAAAAGCCTGGACAAGGACTCGCCCTCTCGGCACACAAAGTAGAGTGTGTTGCCAAATGTTTTTTTATATGGGAGTGTTTGTGTTCTATATGGGGGGGGTTTATTTTGGTAAGGCCGAAGATGAAGGCAAATGTTTTTTTATATGGGGGTGTTTGTGTTCTATATGGGGGGGGTTTATTTTGGTAAGGCCGAAGATGAAGGCAAATGTTTTTTTATATGGGGGTGTTTGTGTTCTGTATGGGGGGGTTTGTCTTGGTAAGGCCAAGGATGAAGGCCATTTGGATGGACAAGTTTTGTTATTCCTCCCCAGGTTGTGGGAGTGAGATATGTTTTTGACTGTTTTTTGGGGGTCTTGTCTGTTTTTGGGTTTCATGTGGGAAGGGCCCTGAGTTTGTTAAATAAAGCTTTTTATTTATTCAGCTTGTCCATGTGTGATGTTTCAAGTGGTTGTTGCGTTAACCGGCTGAGGGCTTGCGGAGCGGCTGCATTCAGGTGCGTTCATTGCCACAAGCCATTCCCTGACAGGGGGCCTAGAAGTGTCGTTCAATAAGCCGCCGACGGATGGCCCTTGGACCTTGTGGCTCCCTCCTGGGCTGGTACTCCTCCTCCTCCTCCTCCTCCTCCTCATGGTCCTCCTGCTCGTCCTCCTGAGGTGGTGGTCCAACGTGAGGTGGCAGTGCCTGAGTCCTGCGGATAGCCAGGTTGTGCAGCATGCAGCAAACGACGACGAACTGGGAGACTCTATCCGGCGAATACTGTAGAGATCCGCCGGAACGATCCAGGCAGCGGAACCGTTGCTTGAGGACGCCAATCGTTTGCTCTATGATGTTCCTTGTGGCTTGATGGCTTTCGTTGTATGCCTCCTCAGCAGGGGTCCTGGGCGCGCGGAGCGGGGTCATGAGCCATGTACACAAAGGATAGCCTTTGTCCCCGATAAGCCATCCTCTTGGGGAAGGCTGTGCCTGGAACATGTCAGCCACAGTAGTCTGGCGCAGGATAAATGCATCGTGGCTGCTTCCTGGAAAGCGGGCATTGACAGCTAGGATGCGCTGCCTGTGGTCACACACCAGCTGTACATTGAGGGAATGGTAGCCCTTCCGGTTGCGGTAATCCTCGGCATTGTCGATAGGTGCCCGCATAGCCACATGCGTGCAGTCAATGGCGCCCTGCACCATGGGGAAGTCGGCGATCCTCGCAAATCCGACTGCACGCTGCTCCTGCCTCTCTAGGGTCATGGGGAAGGAGATGAATTGGTGTCTCCTTGTGAAAAGGGCATTGGTGGCCTGCCGGATGCAGCGATGCATGGCGAACTGGGAGATGTTCGCTATGTCCCCAGCAGCGGCTTGGAAGGAGCCGCTTGCATAAAAGTTCAGAGCCACCGTGACCTTCACTTCCACCGACAGAGACGTCCTGCACATCAGCTGTGGACGCAGATCTCTGTGAAGCAGCTGGCAGATCTCTGCAACCACCTCCCTTCTGAAGCGCAGCCTCTTAACACAATGCGCGGCAGTCATGGTGAGATAGGACACCTGCTGGCGGCATTCCCTGAGTGGGTAAGGCCTACGTTGCCGACGCCTGATGGCCCCTCTGCGTCTAGGCATGGCTGCCCCTCTCACACAGCGTCTGCGAGCCCTTCGCACATAATGCTGGAACTGAGGGTTGGAACCCCATGCAGCCCCCATAATATACTTGCAAACAGTGAAATCACAATGAGACAAATTTGCAAGCTCTGGCCAGAAGCCAAAAATACCTCTCCTATGTTGGCCCAATTCAGTAAGGTCTCTTCCTTGGTCTCTGTCCAGAAATCCGTAGCACTAAAGTCATTGCAGCAAAATGGCTGCCCTTTATAGTTCAGTCTAAGTGCCCTTTAATTAGCGCTCCCCGAGGCCCACAGGGCCTCTGCTGCGTTCCACTTCACAGTTCTTAACAGCGCCACGCTCACATTGGGCGGGCGCCACTGAAGTTCCGGTTTGGGGGCGCACAAACGGCGTTGCACGACGAAATGACGTCATAAGCTGCGCGCGCAGCTGAGCGCGCGCAAACACTTTGCGCCGGCGCTAAATGTCAACTGAAGTTGGGCGTAGGCGCAGATCGGTCTGCGCCCGGGCGCTAAGTGCCTAGCGCTCGAAATCTACCCCTCTTATGGCGCTAACGGCTGGCGAACGCAACTGAATTTCTAGGCCAGTGTATATTTACTCAGCAAACAGAGTCTATTTACTCAGCAAACAGAGTCTATTTACTCAGCAGAGCCTATTTACTCAGCAAACAGTGTCTATTTACTCAGCAAATAGAGTCTATTTACTCAGCAAACAGAGTCTATTTACTCAGCAGAGCCTATTTACTCAGCAAACAGTGTCTATTTACTCAGCAAATAGAGTCTATTTACTCAGCGAACAGTGTCTATTTACTCAACAAACAGAGTCTATTTACTCAGTGAACAGAGTCTATTTGGATTGGCTGGAGTTCCACGCCCGCCGGCACCTTCCCTCTAACCAAGGGGCCATTCCATGTGTGAGGCTCGATGAGTGAGTCAGGAGGATATTGGACCCCAGATGGCAACACAGCTGCCCTCTAACCCAACCTTACTCGATACCCATACATGCACACTTTCTGTTGGGGGTCATTCGATAGAGGTCGGGAGCAGGAAGTGCTGATTCATATTCCCTCTCCCTAGCGGAGGGTGCTGAGGTCAGTTGTGGCCTTCCCCAACTGAGATCCGCCATCTCAGCCCAGACGGTGACATGTGTCACAGAGTGGTGAGTCACGGCTTCATAACAACTAGAGGGCTAGAATATAAAGCGGAGGCGGGGGTGGGGGGGATTTGCTCCAGCTATACAAAGCCCTGGTTAGGACAGATCTGGAGCACTGTGAGCAGGTCTGACCACCGCACCTCAGAAAGGATATATTGGCCTTGGAAGGAGTGCGGCGTCGGTTTATCAGAATGTTACCAGGGTTGAAATTATGAGGAGAAATTACATAAACTAAGGTTGTATTCTCTGGAATATAGAAGGTTAAGTACAGGAAACTTTCTGGTATCCGGCACGGACAGGACCGACGGTCCAAGTACGGGGCGGGTACCCGCCTCCTTTGAAACTGGCATGGAGGCGGGTTTGGGTGCGGGAAGGGGTCGGGACCCCTGATTTCGGGATTTTAACCCCCCACACGCCTCCAATCCCGACTCCACGGCACAATGAAAATCCTGTCCCATCCCTCTCCCTAACATCTATCTGAGGCTGAACCACACTGTTCGCAACCTTAGTCTCATATTTGACCCTGAAATGAGCTTCCAACCACATAACACCGCCCGTCTCCGCCCTTGCCTCAGCTCGTCCGCCGCTGAAACCCTCATCCATGCCTTTGTTACCTCCAGACTTGACTATTCCAACGCACTCCTGGCCGGCCTCCCACATTCCACCCTACGTAAACTTGAGGTCATCCAAAACTCGGCTGCCCGTGTCCTAACTCGCACCAAGTCCCGTTCACCCATCACCCCTGTGCTCGCTGACCTACATTGGCTCCCGGTTAAGCAACGCCTCGATTTCAAAATTCTCATCCTTGTTTTCAAATCCCTCCACGGCCTCGCCCCTCCCTATCTCTGTAATCTCCTTCAGCCCCACAACCCCCCCCCCCCCCGAGATCTCTGCGCTCCTCTAATTCTGCCCTCTTGATGATCCCTGATTATAATCGCTCCACCATTGGTGGCCGTGCCTTCTGTTGCCTTGGCCCTGAGCTCTGGAATTCCCTGCCTAAACCTCTCCACCTCGCTACCTTTCTTTCCTCCTTTAAGATGCTCCTTAAAACCTACCTCTTTGACCAAGCTTTTGGTCACCTGCCCTAATTTATCCTTATGTGGCTCGGTGTCAAAATTTTTGTCTTAAAATACTCCTGTGACGCGCCTTGGGACGTTTTACTACGTTAAAGGCACTATATAATTACAAGTTGTTGTTGTTGTTGAGGTAATACGGTACGTTCCTGATCCTAAGCAGCACCCAGCGACCTCCTCCAGAAAGTGCGTGTGGATAATGTGTCTTTGTTACCTCCAGACTCCACTATTCCAATGCTCTCCAGGCCACCTTCAGTAATCTTGAGCTCATCCAAATCTCTGCTGCCCCATGTCCTAACTCGCACCACGTCCCGTTCACCCATCACCCCCCGTGCCCGCTGACCCACATTGGCTTCCAGTCCGGCACCCCATCCACCACCTTAAACATTCACTCCCTCCACCACCGGCGCACCGTGGCTGCAGTGTGTACCATCTACAAGATGCACTGCAGCAACTCGCCAAGGCGTCTTCGGCAGCAGCTCCCAAACCCGCGACCTCTTCCACCTAGAAGGACAAGGGCAGCAGGCGCACGGGAACACCACCACCTCCAAGTTCCCCCCCAAGTCACACACCATCCTGACTTAGAAGTATATTGTCGTTCCTTCATCGTCGCTGGGTCAAAATCCTGGAACTCCCTCCCTAACAGCACTGTGGGAGCACCTTCACCACACGGACTGCAGCAGTTCAAGAAGGCGGCTCACCACCACCTTCTCAAGGGCAACTAGGGATGGGCAATAAATGCCGGCCTTGCCAGCGACACCCACATCCCATAAACGAAAAAAAAAAGCCTCAAATTAAAAATTCTCACTCTGATTTTCAAATCCCTCCATGGCCTCGCCCCTCCCTATCTCTGTAACCTCCTCCAGCTCTTCAACTCCTCGAGATCTCTGCGCTCCTCCAATTCTGGCCTCTTGCGCATCCCCAATTTTCATTGGCGGCCGTGCCTTCAGCTGCCTAGGCCCTAAGCTCTGGAATTCCCTCCCTAAAACTCTCCACCTCTCTCTCCCCTCCTTTAAGATGCTCTTTAAACCCTACCTCTTGCCTCCTGTCCTAATATCTCCTTATGTGGGGAGTCCTGCTTTAAATCACCAGATTGGGCTAGACCTGCTATTTCCTGAGTGGTGGTGCGGTGTGTCGGGGGGCGGGGGGGCGGGCAGTGATCGCACTCCCACCACCCCACAGGCCAGACATGTTGGGAGGGCGACCATGGGCTAGAAGAGGTCCAGGCAGGCACGTTAAAAAAATTAATTAGGCCTCCGTGTGGGCCAGGAGAGGCAGTAGTGATTCACCGGGCCTCACGAGGAAGGTCTTGAGCCTCCCTTGTCCTGGGGCTCCTCCCCTCAGCTGACTGTCACCGACCGTTCCCACGGGTACCTGGCTGCGGCCTCCTGCCATCGAACCCCCCGCTCCCGCCCCTCGGCCAGGGAGTAGATCGGTGGATCGGGCTGAGTTCGGGCAGGACTCCGGGAACGTTGATGGGATTGAGGCCCAGCCCTTACGAGTTGCTGCCTCTGAGTGGAACTTCACCCTGACTAAACCGCCAGCAAAGAAGGTGAGAAAATTAGGAGAGTAAAGTAGCAACATTTGGGCAAAAAAGTAGTTCATGGAGGCTGAAAGTATTTCCAGCCTCCATCTAGCAGATCATCATTGCTCAATAGTTTGTTCTCTTCGCACGATGTGCTGTCAGGCCCCCTGTCCATCATCCCCGAGGGTTCTATTGATTGATTTGTCAACGAGTTGTGAATTCAGGCGACACGGATGCTGAACGCTCCAGTGCAACCAATCACAGCCAACGGATCCCACCGTCACCAACAACCTATGGGGGAAAAATTCGGTTGCTTAGCGCCTCCCGTTAGTGCCTCTGGGGGCCGCTAATGGGGCGTTAGGCACTCAGCGTCCGAGCGCGGTGATTTTAGCACCGCTCGCGAAATTGACCAGTCGTTTTACGGTGGCGCTAAACACTACCGCCACGATCTCCTGCGCTGGCAGATCGTGACGTCAGTCGAGCGTGCAACGCCCCGGACCGGATATTGAGTTGCAGCCCCCTGCCTTAGCGCCTGCCGCTAGCAACGACAGGTAGAGGGGAATGGTTTCAAGTCAGGAAGGGGCTGGGGGAGCGCTATTTAAAGGCGGGCGCTTCCTGCCTTTTCTTGTCGGCAACATTTTTGGTCTTACGCTGTCCTAAGGAGTTTTGGCCCTCAGCACCACTTTTGAGGTTCCTAAGCGCCGAGCTCTTTCCCTGGGCCTCTCCATTAGTGCTTCCAACACAATTGCTTTCGAGGTCTCTCCGGGCCGAGATTCAAGGCTGCAATGAGCAGGGAGTGGCTGGCCAGCAAGATGGCCCCCCCCCCTTTAAGAACTGGACAGTGCCAGTCTGTCTGGCTTCCATGGTAACGGACATCGCCTGAGCTTCGGTAGCGTTTTGAGGTAGCGCCTTGCTCCCTGATGTTAGCGCCTTAAGAGAGGTGTGCAGCGCCTGATTTAGCGCTCAAATCACCTCCACGGGGGCGATTGAGGCGAATTTTGCAGTCGGAGGTGATAATTAGCGCCGGGCGCTAAACTTTGCACCCAGCCGATATTAGCGCCCCAAAATGGGCGATACCCAATTTTCCCCTCCATATTTTTTATGAAGTTTAAAAGGTGGGGGGGGGGGTGGCGGGGGTGGGGGGGGGCGGGTCGGGTGGCGGAAATCTTTTCCAAACTAGATGAGGTATTTGAGAATTTGCAAATAGTGAACGAATGGGCTGGACTTTCAGGCGATTACCGGGGCTGCCGGAAAATGCGGCCTAGGAACTTTCAGCTGTCGTGGCGGCGGCCGCCATTTTGCTGGGGTCCTCCAAGCAGGCATTCCGAGCAACTGCCTGAGAGAACGCCCGGCTGATTAGAATATTTAAATTCGGGGTCCTAAAATCTTGGAATTCGAAATCCCGACTCCAACCCGCCGTGTTCCCGCCCGTTGTAATATTAATGGCGTCGATTTAGGCCCTCGACGAGGCTCCCGCTAAAGTCAGACAGGGCCTGCTTAGGATACGGGCGTGATGCCGGCCCACATGGCACGATCTCGACTGGAGCATTTGAAGGGCCAATCCAAAAATGGAATTTGGAGGAGTTTGGAGTTTGCACCAAAATAGGGAGAAGTTTCATCGTGGATTTAGTCTCAGGATAAGGGGTCGGCCATTTAAGACCGAGATGAGGAGGAATTTCTTCACTCAGCGGGTTGTGAATCTTTGGAATTCTTTGCCCTCGAGGGCTGTGGATGCTGAGCCGTTGAGTATATTCAAGGCTGAGATCGATAGATTTTTGGACTCTTGGGGAATCGAGGGATATGGAGATTGGGCGGGAAGGTGGAGTTGAGGTGGAAGATCAGCCATGATCTCATTGAATGGCGGAGCAGGCTCGAGGGGCCGTGGGGCCTGACCCTGCTCCTAATTCTTATGTTCTTAATTCACTGATTTAAATATTGAAATCGCTAACCCGCCTCCCCGGAGGGTGTTACGCACTCGCAGCCGAATGAGTTAGACCCGGAAGTCGGCGCGTTGGAGCCGCATTCTGGAGGCGCCGACACTTTGGCTGATTTTAACCGCCCACCTGAACCCACGGCGCTGCTCAATGTTAAAACTCCTCTCCCTGCCGCATGTTAAACCGACAGATGTTGACGCACAGATCCTGACATCAGCTGCAGAGGAACGGTGGCTTTAAGGCCACGTGACACTTTTCAAGGCCGCAGCACGGGTCTGCTGAGCTGTTGAGAGATATTGAGAAAAAATTGGCTTTGTGCAACTGAACAATGGGTTTCATTTCAGAATTTTTTCTTTCAGGGTTCTTGTCACACATAGAAACATAGAAACATAGAAGATAGGAGCAGGAGTAGGCCATTCGGCCCCTCGAGCCTGCTCCGCCATTCAATGCGATCATGGCTGATCATCCAAATTCAGTACCCTGTCCCTGCTTTCTCCCCATATCCCTTGATCCCTTTAGCCTTAAAAAATATATCTAACTCCCTCTTGAATATATTTAATGAATTGGCCTTAACTGCCTTCTGTGGTAGAGAATTCCACAGGTTCACCACTCTCTGGGTGAAGAACATAAGAACATAAGAAATAGGAGCAGGAGTAGGCCAATCGGCCCCTCGAGCCTGCTCCGCCATTCAATAAGATCATGGCTGATCTGATCCTAACCGCCAATCTACTATCACAGAATTCCTCCTCATCTCAGTCCTAAATGGCTTACCCCTTATCCTTAGACTGTGACGCCTGGTTCTGGACTCCCCCGCCATCGGGAACATCCTTCCTGCATCTAGTCTGTCTAGTCCTGTTAGAATTTTATAAGTTTCAATGAAACACTGTCACACTGTCTTTACTGAGTTACAACATTTTTGCAGGAGATTTTGAGATATTCCCTCAAGCTTCATAATAAGATAGACATAAGATAGAGAGGGAGGAGCAGAGTTGCAACTGAACGGTCCTGACATCTTCATAAACCAACAGTCGAGCTGAGGAGGTACAAAGCAGAGGCCTACAGTTCAATCACAATGTGTCTTCACATAAACTCCAGCAGAGGAGCATTGACAGCTCTCGTGTGACAGTTCCAATTCCCACACCTGTCATCATCGTGGCCTCTTGCAATGAGACTGCCAATTAGTATTGAACTACTGTAATAGAGGACTTGTGAACAGTTCTGGCCTCCGTATTAGAAAAAGGATATTGAGGCACTGGAGAAGGTGCAAAAATGATGATACCAGAACTGAGAGGCTATACCTGTCGGGAAAGGTTGAACAGACTGGGGCTCTTTTCGCTAGAAAAGAGAAGGCTGAGGGGTGACCCGATAGAGGTCTTTAAAATTATGGAAGGGTTTGATAGGGTAGGTGTAGAGAAAATGTGTCCACTTGTGAGGGAGACCAAAACTAGGTGCCATTAAGTTATAGAATGGTTACAGCACAGAAGGAGGCCATTCGGCCCGTCGAGCCCGTGCCAGCTCTCTGCAAGAGCACTTCAGCTAGTCCCACTCCCCCGCCCTTTCCCCATAGCCCTGAAAATCTTTTCCTTCAGGTACTTATCCATCTCCCCTTTGAAGTTACTTTTGAATTCTAACCCTAACCCCACCCTCCCCCCCTCATTTGTTTCCTATCTTTCGTGTCAGCTGTGGCTCAGTGGGCAGCACGCTCGCCTTTGAGTCAGAAGGTTGTGGGTTCATAGTCCCACTCCACACAAAAATCCAGGCTGACGCTCCCAGTGCAGTGCTGAGGGAGAGCTGCACTGTCAGAGGTGCTGTCTTTTGGATGAGGCGTTAAACCGAGGCCCCGTCTGCTCTCTCAGGTGGATGTAAAAGATCCCGTGGCACTATTTCGAAGAAGAGCAGGGGAGTTATCCCCAGTGTCCTGGCCAATATTTATCCCTTAACCAACATTCACTAAAAAACTGATTATCTGGTCATTATCACATTGCTGTTTGTGGGGGCTTGCTGCGCACAAAATGGCTGCTGTGTTTCCCACATTACAACAGTGACTACACTTCAAAAGTACTTCATTGGCTGTAAAGCGCTTTGAGATGTCTGGTGGTAGTGAAAGGCGCTATATAAATGCAAGTCTTTCTTTTCTTTTTGCTGAATATCTTGTAGTCAGGAATATTAAGTTCCCAATTCTCCCCTAATTTGAACCAAATCTCTTTTATTCCCACTATATCATATTCCCATGTGATGACTTGTGCCTGCAGCTCACCAACCTTATTTACCGTGCGACGTGCATTTATGCACATGCACTCTAAACCCATCTTAGACTGCCTCACAGTTGCCTCCAGTCTGATCCCTCCTACTTCTGAACTATTCTTTATTGTAGTGATATTTGCCACTCTGAGCACTTTGTTTCTCCTTTCTAATTTTTCATCCTGGTGTCCATCCCCCTACCAAATTAGTTTAAAGATAGTTACGAATAAATCCATTAGGGAATTCAGGAGAATCATCTTTGCCCAGAGAGTGGTGAGAATGTGGAGCTCGCTACCACAAGGAGTAGTTGAGGCGAATAGATGCTTTAAGGGGAAGCTGGATAAACACATGAGGGAGAAAGGAATAGAAGGATATGTTGATGGAGTTAGATGAAGAGGGGTGGGAGGAGGCTCGTGTGGAGCATAAACACCGGCACGGACCAGTTGGGCCGCTTGGCCTGTTTCTGTGCTGTACGATCTATGTAATTCTATATGTAAATATGCGGCATTTTGAGCTTTGAGCCGATGCCCACGAGAACTCGATGAGATTGCTCAAATTCATTTCACACTGGACCCTTAGGCTGACTGTTGAAGGAGATTTTGATCCTATAGTCTGGGCTGGATTGGAACCCAAATTCCAGTGGAATAAAATGATAAAGTACAGTACAGAGAGAGGACAATTCTTTTAGAATTCATCTCCACCCTCCAATCAGCTCCTCTTCCCAACCTCAAGGTGCTGACTCACCCAAGAGCTTCACGGAGACCCGCAGCCCTCCAGCACCTCATTATTAGGATATATTCGGATCTAAATCTCACGGGAGTGGGTTCACAGTCCAAGACTACCAATAGGAACAGGAGGAGGCCATTCAGCCCCTCGAGCCTGTTCCGTCATTCAGTTAGATCATGGCCGATCTGTATCCTAACTCCATCTACCCGCCTTGGTTCCATTACCCTTAATACCCTTGCCTAAAAAAATCCATCAATCTCAGTTTTGAAAGTTAGAATTGACCTCCGGCCTCTCAGCTTTTTGGGGGAGAGAGTTCCAGATTTCCACCACCCTTTGTGTGAAGAAGTGCTTCCTGACCTCACCCCTGAACGGCCTGGCTCTAATTTTAAGGTAATGCCCCCTTGTTCTGGACTCCCCCCACCAGAGGAAATAGTTTCTCTCTCTCTACCCGATCAACTCCTTTGATCATCTTAAACACCTTGAATAGATCACCCCTTAATCTTCTATACTCGAGGGAATACAAGCCCAGTCCATGCAACTTGTCCTTGTAATTTAACCCTTTTAATACCGGTATCATTGTGGTGAATCTGCACTGCACCCCCTCCAAGGTCAATGTATTCTTTCTGAATGACCTTCTCCTAAGGGGCCGAGGTTCTGTTGGCCTTTATTTCAAAGGGGTTGGAGTATAAAAGCAGGGAAGTCCTGCTACAACTGTACAGGGCATTGGTGAGACCACACCTGGAGTACTGCGTACAGTTTTGGTCTCCTTATTTAAGGAAGGATATACTTGCATTGGAGGCAGTTCAGAGACAATTCACTCGGTTAATTCCAGAGATGAGGGGGTTGACTTATGAGGAAAGGTTGAGCAGGCTGGGCCGAAACTCACTGGAATTTAGAAGAATGAGAGGTGATCTTATTGAAACATATAAGATACTGAGGGGGCTCGACAAGGTAGAGGCAGAGAGGATGTTTCCCCTCGTGCGGAAATCTAGAACTCGGGGGCACAGTCTCAGAATAAAGGGTCGCCCTTTTAGAACTGAGATGAGGAGGAATTTCTTATCTGAGGATTGTAAATCTGTGGAATTCTCTGCCTCAGAGAGCTGTGGAGGCTGGGTCATTAAATACATTTAAGGTGGAGATAGACAGATTTTTGCAAGATAAGGGAGTGAAGGGTCATGGGGAGCGGGCGGGGAAGTGGCTTTGAGCCCAAGATCAGCCATGATCTTATTGAATGGCGGAGCAGGCTCGAGGGGCCGAGTGGCCTATTCCTGCTCCTATTTCTTATGTTCTTATGTTCTTAAGTTTGTGGAACCTCTTTCTCATGCCTGTAGGAGTGAGGTGAGCGAACCAACTGACATGGGAGAGGTGATGTGAGAGTTTTGGGGGTGGGGAGGTATGAGGCTGTTAAAGTGGAGGAAGGAGCTTTAGTCTTGTTCATGTAAGGGGATTGCTGTGAGGGGAGCCGGATAACCATAGCACAAGGTGTTGTGTTGGAGACCCCCCGTAACCAAAGAGTATTGTGAAGTGCCAGTTACACCTCATCTAGAGCCATCTTTTGTTTCTTAACTTGTCCCATTACTTTCTCCTTTTGCCTTGTGTTAGATCCGTGAATCTTTAGGTATGGTGTTCTTCAATAAAAAGACGGAGACTGCAGATCAACAATCAACAGGTGTTTACTGGCTGAGAGTAGTCTAAAACTAAAAGTACAGAAGCCTGCTCCGGCTTTATATACAGGTGTGGTCACTGCCGGTACTACAGTATACAGGAGCTGTAAAAGCAGTTCTCTCTTAAAGGTACATACACAACAATTCCTCCCCTTTTAGATTAACAGTACCATAACATTAATTTAACAATTAACATTTTTAACATGCAACATTAACTGAAAATAGTCCATTTATAAATTCAGTCTTTGGGGCGGCTTCCTGATCCTTTCTGGATAGCGCCTTCCCTGAGTGTCTTGCTCTTGGTGCGGAGGCGATTCTGGCCCCCTGTCATCGGTTGGTTCATCAGCTTCCGATGCTACTGTTTCTGAGGTAGATGCTACCGGTATGTTGGGTTCATCACCAGGTACGCGGGACATGGGGTTGGCTCGTTCCTGTGACGCTAGGATCTGGTCGACATGGCGTCTCACAATGTTCTCCCCGACATCCACTGTGTACATTAGTGGCCCCTGCCGTGTGCATATCGTTCCGGGTTGCCATTTCTCTGTTCGGTAGTCGCGGGCCAAGACTGGTTGTCCTACATTGAAGCTCCTTGTTGGCTTCTCATTGATGTGCTGGAATTGCTTATTCTCAACATTTCTTCGCACATTTGGTCTGAGCAAATCCAGACGAGATCTCAACCTTCGGTTAAAGAACATCATGGCTGGGGTTTGGTTGGTAACTGCATGTGTCGCATTTCTGTAGGCTAACAGGAAATTGTCCACCTTATGCTGCAGTGGACTGTCGTCATCGCACATGGCCCTTACTGCCTTTTTAAAGGTTTGTACGAACCTCTCGGCCAATCCATTTGTGGCTGGATGATACGGGGCGGATGTATAATGCCTTACCCCATTCCTTCTCATAAATTTCCGAAACTCTTCGGACACAAACTGTGGTCCGTTATCAGAGCAAATCTGCTCTGGCAAGCCGTTCCTGGCAAATATGGTCCGTAGGACTGCAATCGTTTTCTCCGTAGTGGTGGAGGACATTTTGATCACCTCAGGCCATTTCAAATGCGCATCCACTGCTATTAAGAACATTGAGTTCATGAATGGACCAGCAAAATCAATATGCACCCGTTGCCATGGAGAGGAGGGCCACTCCCATGGGTGTAGAGGGGCATGTGGTGGTGCATTTTGGACCTTCTGGCATCCTGAGCAGCTCTTTGTTAGGTCCTCGATTTGTTGATCGATCCCCGGCCACCGCACATAAGCCCTAGCAAGACCTTTCATTTTCACCCCTCCCAGATGGCCTTCGTAAAGCTCATTGAGCACTCTCTCCCTTAACTTGGGTGGAATTACCACTCGGGATCCACACATCACTGTCCCCTGGCATACTGACAGCTGTTCTCTTCTGGATGAGAATGCTGGCAACAGTGAGTCGCCATGTGTTGGCCATCCCTTCACCGTCAAATCATATACCCGAGACAGTGTCGGATCATTTCGGGTCTCCTTCTCTATATCCGCGTTAGTTACTGGCAATCGTTCAATTATCAACGAATAAAATATTTCGACAGGGTCCACTGCAGGTGCTTCCTCCACAGTAGGCAGTGGCAGGCGTGATAGCCCATCAGCGTTTCCATGCTGTTTCGTGCCCTTATACTCTATTTCATATTGGTTCGCTCCTAGAAAAAGGGACCATCTTTGTAGCCGTTGCGCAGTCATCACCGGCACGCCCTTCTTTGGATTAAAGATGGAGACACGTGGTTGGTGGTCAGTCAGCAAGGTGAACTTCTGCCCGTGCAGATAGTGGTTGAATTTTTTTACTCCTCATACTAGGCTGAGGGCCTCCTTGTCAATCTGGGCGTAGTTGCGCTCGGCCGAGGTTAGTGACCGAGACGCAAAGGCTACTGGCCTCTCCAACCCGTCTGGGAATTTGTGCGACAGCACCGCTCCAATACCATGGGGTGATGCATCACACGCCAACCGAATTGGTAGTGCTGGGTTGAAATGGGCCAACACCTCTTTTGATGTGATCAATTCTTTGCACTTCTGGAAAGCTCGTTTACATTCATCATTCCACTTCCATGGTACCCCCGTCTGCAGTAGGGTGTTCAGTGGGTGTAATACTGTAGACAAATTTGGTAAGAACTTATGGTAATAGTTCACCAGCCCGAGGAACGGCCTCAGTTGTGACACATTTTCTGGGGCGGAGCCTTGACTACTGCCTCAATCTTTTCAGGAGACTTATGTAACCCCTCTTCATCAATAACATGGCCACAATACGAGATCTGCTTCTGGAAAAACTCGAATTTGTGGCGATTAGCTCGTAGCCCATATCCCTTCAATCTAGTGAGCACCTGCTCCAGGTTGGCGAGGTGATCACTGTCATTTTTGCTCCTGACCAGGATGTCGTCCAAATAACACTGGGTCCCTGGAATCCCTTGCAGGACTTGATCCATTGCCCTTTGCCAAATAGCCGGAGCCGATGCTACCCTGAACACCAGCCGGTTATATTGGTAGAGACCTTTGTGAGTGTTGATCATGAGGTATTGTTTCGAGGCTTCTTCTACCTCCATTTGCAGGTACGCCTGGGCCAGATCAATCTTAGTGAAGCGTTTTCCTCCAGATAGCGAGGCGAAAATATCTTCTATCTGCGGAAGCGAATATTGTACCGTGTGAAGGACTGGGTTCACTGTCACCTTAAAGTCCCCACAGATGCGAACCTTCTTTGGTTCCCCAGGCGTATTACTCAACGACCTCTTCATTACAGGAACGATGGGTGTAGCCCACTCACTCCAGTCCACTTTGGACAGTACTCCTGAACGTTCCAACCCTTCCAGCTCTGCTTCGACGGCTGGGCGGATCGCATAAGGCACCGGTCTGGCCTTAAAAACTTTGGGCTTGCATTTTCCTCTATTTTAATCGTCGCTGTTATGCCTTTTAGTGTTCCGAGTCTCTGCTGGAACACTTCTTGTGCATCAGTTGGCATTTTTGACAGTCGTCCAGGTGTGGCGTCGTCATCCTTTTTGGCCTCTACCGTCAGTGCCTGTATGGAATGCCAATCTAATTGTATCTTCCGGATCCATTCACGTCCTAGTAGTGGTGGTCCTCCATCTGGCAATACATATAGGTCCATTTTTGGTATCTCTTGGCCGTTGTATATCACGTTCACCCTTATTTTTCCTTTGGGGTGGACTTTTTCTCCCGTGTACATCTTCAAGACAATCTCTGTAGCTCTCAAGGGTATATGTGAGAATAGCTGCTTGTAGTCCCTTCGATTTATGACTGTTAGGGCTGATCCTGTGTCCAATTCCATTTTCACTTGGACTCCGTCTATCTTAAGTGTGACCCAGATAGTCTGGTGATCCTCCATTTTGATTACATTATGTAGTTTCAGACAACCCAGCTCCTTGCTTCCGGAGTCTGTGTCACTTTTCTGTTCATCTGAACTACTCTCCGTCACCTTATGTACCTTTTTGTACTTCTCCTGTGGAGATTTCTTGCTGCTGGTTTTTTCTTCCCCGACCTGCAGACTCTTGCTATGTGTCCTGCTTTTCCACACTGTCTGCACAATTGGTCCTTGAACCAGCAATCCTTCTGGTCGTGTGTTGTTTTGCCGCAGCGATAACACTTCCCTGCTCCATATGACATTTCATTGGTGCCATATTCTTGCGGTCTCCGCTGTATCTCTGCAGCGCCCCGTGCGGCTGCTTCATGTGATACTGCCATGCTGAAAGTCTTGTCCAGCGTAAGATCCTTTTCTGATAGAAGCCGTTTCTGGGTTCCTTCACTTTGAAGCCCACACACAAACTTGTCCCTTAACGTATCTGCTAGTCCCATTCCAAACTGGCAGTGTTTCGATAGCTTGCGCAGTTCCGTTAAATACTCAGCATTACTTTCGTCTTTATGCTGGTTCCTTTTGTGAAACTTAAATCTTTCTGCTATCAGCAGCAGTGTGGGGTTTAAGTGGTCCTGTAGGATTTCCACTATGCTTTCGAAATCCTTATCCACTGGCTTCTCTGAGGTTATTAGGTTTCGCAGTAAGCCATACATTTTTGCACCCATGGAATTCAACAAAACCAGTGCTTTCCTGGCATCTGGCACTTCATTCGCCTTGCAGTACACCTCAATGCGTTCCACATATGTCGCCCAATCTTCGACTTCATTGTCGAACGCTGTGACACTGCCACTCTTCTGCATCCCTGGGTGTGGTTAGACTGGCTAAAATGGCATCTCCCGCGCTTCCCTTTCTTCCCGTGCTCGCCCTTCTTCTCTGCTGCGGCTTCTAAAATGGCATCTCCCGCGCTCGCTGCTCAGCCCTTGAGCCCTGGCTGCGCTCTGCGCGTTTTACTGTGCACCTCTCCCGTTGCCGCCGCTCGGTCCTGAACCCCGGCTGTGCTTTACTCTCTCTCTCTTTTTTGTTTTCCCGTCGACGCCGCTCAGTCTTCAACCCCTGGCTGTGCCCTGTGCGCTTTACCCTCTCTCTTACCCCGTCGACGCTGCTCGGCCTTTTCTGTGCCGTCGGTCGGCTCCAGCCGCTGCTGTCCGGGAAGGGTCTGCGCTGTACCTGTTGCCAGCCTGTTGCTGGATCGTCGTGGCTGGAGAACCAAGCCTGGCTCTCAACAGCCTCCCCTGCAATGCTCACTCTCTGCCGGATGACTGGGCGGTTGCTCGTGGTCGACGCCCGTGCTTCTGGCCTCGACTTCTTCCACTGTCCTCCAGGAGCAAATCATTGGGAGGAAATGCAGAGTTGCAGGTAGGTTCGAATCGACCTCGTCGCCACTGTTAGATCCGTGAATCTTTAGGTATGGTGTTCTTCAATAAAAAGACGGAGACTGCAGATCAACAATCAACAGGTGTTTACTGGCTGAGAGTAGTCTAAAACTAAAAATACAGAAGCCTGCTCCGGCTTTATATACAGGTGTGGTCACTGCCAGTACTACAGTATACAGGAGCTGTAAAAGCAGTTCTCTCTTAAAGGTACATACACTACACCTTGCACCATCATCCCTTTGGTCTCTTAATCTCTCCTGCCTTCCACCCTATCACAGACCTTCCCTTTTGTTCTTTCTTGCCCTTTCCCTGCCCCTGCACTTCCTTAAAAATCTGTTCCATCTCCAGCTTTTTCCAGTTCTGACGAAGGGTCATCGACCTGAAACGTTAACTCTGTTTCTCTCTCCACAGATGCTGCCTGGCCTGCTGAGTGTTTCCAGCATTTTCTGTTCACATTTCAGATTTCCAGCACCCGCAGTATTTTGCTTTTGTATTGTGAAGGGTTAGTTGAGCAAGTGTTGCTGCCAGAGGGCGAGTGTGTGTCCAGGGTGGGAGAGAAACTCAGTTGAGGATGTGGATCTTTTTTTGCGGCACTGTTCTGCAGTCCTGGGGGGGTGGGGTTGGGGTGGGTGGTGAGGGAGTTCGGCACTCAGTGCCAGTGAGAATTCTGGGGGACTTGGTAATGCCCACACCCAGGAGTCTCTTAGTCCGGCCTCCAATGTCCTCCAGCAGGGCTTGCGGGTCTGAATGAGAGAAGTTGCTCTCCTCTGCCTCGATGCCCTGCCGACTGCCCCCTGGACACGGGTGAGTGCTTATGATTCTGTCCAAGTGTAATAAAAATATTGCTGAGACATGCAGTGAAGTTATTAGTGTGAAGTGAAAGAGCCACTTAACGCGTTGCCCCTCCGTCTGTTGCTGAAGAATGCGGGCTGAACTGGGTTTTTTTTTAAAGATGCACAGAAATTTCCAGGTACAGGAAACTTTCGATTTACCGGCACCTAAATAACCAGAAATCTCGGTTAACCGGCAAAATTCAGGAGTAGGTTCAGGTAACTTTTATTACTTGCCTTCCTCCATTTGTTGCTGTGCAAGGGTGTGGCTGCAGCTGTTGCTAAACTACAGAGACGCTTGCAACTTGTGGCCATTGTTCTGAAGCTGCAGGGTTTGTTGCTTTATACGGAGCGCTCAGCTCTCCCTATCTTTTACTATAGCTTTCGGTTATCCGGAATTTTTGATGAACTGGCACCACGTCGGTCCCGTCCGTGCCGGATAAAAAAAAGTTTCCTGTACGTCACCTGCTTGCACTGGTTTTACACCAATGCCTGCACCAATGAGCTGACCCAGGAAACTTGCGTCTTACTCCCTCTGGAGGTGCAACGGCAGCGGAAAATCATTTTAGCACAATGGCCGCAAATTTCCTCCAGGCTGTGGAATGTAACATAGAAACATAGAACAATAGGAGCAGGAGTAGGCCATTCGGCCCTTCGAGCCTGCTCCGCCATTCAATATGATCATGGCTGATCCTCTATCTCAATACCATATTCCCGCTCTCTCCCCATACCCCTTGATGCCTTTTGTGTCTAGAAATTTATTTATCTCCTTCTTAAATATATTCAGTGACTTGGCCTCCACAGCCTTCTGTGGTAGAGAATTCCACAGGTTCACCACCCTCTGAGTGAAGAAATTTCTCCTCATCTCACTCCTAAATGTCCTACCCCGTATCCTGAGACTGTGACCCCTCGTTCTAGACCCCCCCCCAGCCAGGGGAAACATCCTCCCTGCATCCACTCTGTCTAGCCCTGTCAGAATTTTATACGTTTCAATGAGATCCCCTCTCATTCTAAACTCTAGTGAATACAGGCCTAGTCGACCCAATCTCTCCTCATACGACAGTCCTGCCATCCCAGGAATCAGTCTGGTGAACCTTCGCTGCACTCCCTCTATGGCAAGTATATCCTTTCTTAGGTAAGGAGACCAAAACTGCACACAGTACTCCAGGTGTGGTCTCACCAAGGCCCTGTACAACTGTATTAAGATATCCTTGCTCCTGTACTCAAATCCTCTTGTAATGAAGGCCAACATACCATTTGCCTTCCTAACTGCTTGCTGCACCTGCATGTAAGTCACTGCGACAGAGCGGGAACCGCCCTGAGGAAATCCCCACCAAATGTAGTCATCCACAGAGAGGAGCGAGGCAGGGACGAGATTTTTTCCCCGAATTTAAAAAGCAGTAATAGGACCCGCAGGCTCCCCAGCTTCCTTTTTATGGAGCAGGCTGTAATCTCCAATCGCGGGTCTGAAAACGCACTGTTCAATCTGGTCATCGTTTTTGAACATGAAGTTGGATGCTGAGGGGAGCAAACTGCAATCGCCTGCATCAGTGAATTATCGCCACTGTACAAAGCGCAACTAAACAATGGCATCATTGTTGCTGCAAACTACCCCCTCCCTGGAACAAGATGCGATATAAAGAGGTTACTGCCTGAGGTTTAAAGTCAACCTAAGGAGCAGAATGTACATAGATCCCTGAAGGCAGCAGGATAGGTAGATAAGGTGGTTAAAAAGGCATATGGGATACTTGACTTCATTAGCCGAGGCATTGAATATAAGAGCGGGGAGATTATGCTGGAGCTGCACAAAACGCTAGTTAGGCCACAGCTGGAATACTGTGTGCAGTTCTGGTCGCCACACTATAGGAAGGATGTGATTGCATTGGAGAGGGTGCAGAAGAGTTTCACTCGGATGTTGCCTGGGCTGGAGCGCTTCAGCTATGAGGAGAGACTGGACAGGCTGGGGTTGTTTTCCTTGGAGCAGAGAAGGCTGAGGGGGGACCTGATTGAGGTGTACAAAATTATATGGGGTATAGATAGGGTAGATAGAAAGGAACTTTTCCCCTTAGTAGAGGGGTCAATAACCAGGGGGCATAGTTTCAAGGTAAGGGGCAGGAGGTTTAGAGGGGATTTGAGGAAAAACTTTTTCACCCAGAGGGTGGTTGGAATCTGGAACTCACTGCCTGAAAGGGTGGTAGAGGCAGGAACCCTCACAACATTCAAGAAGCATTTAGATGAACACTTGAAACGCCATAGCATACAAGGCTACGGACCAAGTGCTGGAAAATGGGATTAGAATAGACAGGGCTTGACGGCCGGCGCGGACACGATGGGCCGAAGGGCCTCTTTCTGTGCTGTATAACTCAATGACTCTATGACTAATGCATTAGCACCTGTGTGTCAGACTCAAAGCTATGTTATCAATTAGTTATTTGAGCAGTCATGAACGATCACATTTTCCATATCTTTCTATTTTTAATTGAGAAATGTTAGATGCAGGGCCAAGGATATTCCTATGAGCCCGAAGTTAGAAAGAGTTGGAGCAAAGAAAGAACTTTCATTTTATATTGCTCTTTTCAGAACCTCAGGATATCTACAGCGCTTTTCACCCAATGAAGTACTTTTTGAAGTGTAGTCACTGTTGTAATGTCGGAAACGCAGCAGACAATTTGCGCACAGCGATAAATGACCAGATAATCTGTTTTAGTGATGTTGATTGAGGGATAAATTTTGGCCAGGACATTGGGGATAACTTCCCTACTCTTCAAACAGTGCTGTGGGATCTTTCATGTCTACCTGAGAGTGCAGATGGGGCCTCGGTTTAACGTCTCATCCGAAAGACAGTACAACGCTCCCTCAGCACTGCACTAGAGTGTCAACCTAGATTTTTGTGCTCAAGTCTCCTGGAGTGCGGACCTGAACCCACAACCTTCTGACTCAGAGGGTGCTGCCCCCTGAGCCACGACTGACACCTAGTTACTAAAGAAATGAAGTAGCAGTGATTCAATGCCATCAAACTCGAGCTTTAAAAGTTTGTAGATCGTGGAGGAGGGAAAAACTGAGAGAGGTAAGGAATCCCTCAATTCTGAGGGAGTAGGTAGGTTTGTGCTTACTTTGGACAATAGGCTACAACAATTCGTGGCACACAATCTGGAGGATATGTGTCGACCATGGCTCGGTGGGCAGCACTTTTGCCGTTGGGTCAGACGGTCATCAGTTCATGTCCCACTGCAAAGTCTTGAACACAAAATCCAGGCTGACACCTCAGTGCCGTACTGAGGGAGTGCTGCACTGTCGGAGGTGCTGTCTTTTCAGATGAGACGTTAAACCGAGGCCCCGTCTGCCCTCTTAGCGGGATCTTATCGATGGGAGCAGGGGATAGACTTTTGTCACCCAAAAGCTATCCGGTGACCTTGATTTTCTTCCCTGAAGAGCTCAGGGAGGCCTGAATTTCAATGAGTGAATGTTATTGTGACAATTACCAGCAAATCTCGCGTTGATGTGAAGGGTCCTCTGTATGTTGTCGCACGCAATCTGCGCACTGATGGACTAGAAGTCCTTCCTGCTGAGGTCGTTGAGGGGGTTTTCTAGGGAAGTGTGGGTGTCATTGTTTGCACCCTGAACCTTGGGGAAGCCAGCAATCCTATGAAGATGGGTGACCCTATCTTACTGTAAGGCCACTCTTGCACAGGATACAAGGATTTCGGGCGGGCAGCTCTCGCCGCTCGCTCCCGCAACCGAAGTGAAGTGTTCGGCGAGTCGGGCAGAGGCAGCACAGCGCGGCAAGCAGCAGCAGCAGCCGCGACGACCCGCTGGAGCACGTCGGTCGGCAGCTCCTCGGCGGGAAGGCATTCCGACTGGGAGAAGGGGAGCCGAGCATGGTGGCCAGAGGCCGAAGCGTGAGAAGGAGAAGCAGGCCCCGGGCCATTGGACCGTGGAGCCGGTGACGGTGAGGAGGAGGCCGTGGTGACCGGAGCATTCACATCCCGACGATGTGTTCGGTGAGTCGGGCGGAGGCAGCGCAGCGCAGCTCAACGAGCAGCAGCAGCAGCAGCCACGACGTCCCGCTGCAGCACGTCGGCCGGCAGCTCCATGGCGGGAAGCTCGCAGTCCGACTGGGAGGAGGGGAGCCGGGCATGGCGGCCAGAGGTCGGATCGTGAGCGGGAGAAGCAGGCCACCACTTGGAGCCGGCAACAGTGAGGAGGAGGCCGCGGTGACGAGGAGGACGGAGCGGCTGAGGGACATCGTGCTCCCACTGCCACTGGAAGCCATTGTATTGACTTTCTGAACACGACGCTGTATGAATAGCTGACGCGTCCCTACGGGGAGTAAGCATTCCATTGTAATTGTACTTGTACTGGTTACATATGGCAAATAAAATTGAATTGATTTACGACACTCCTCGCAGTACTAGCCTCCAGACTCTCTCTCTGCCTCATACGCTAAAGGTGGAAAGGAAAAGACCAGCTGGTCCCTCAAGTCTGTCCCATTCAATCATGTTACAATGCAGCAACAGGGGTACAGTAGCGTAGTGGTTATGTTACTGAACTAGTAATCCAGAGGCCTGGACTAATGATCCAGTTAATATGTGAGTTCAAATCGCACCACGGTAGCTGGGGAATTTAAATTCAGTTAATTAAATACAAAGCTAGTATTAGTAAAGGTGACCATGAAACTACCATCTGGTTCACCAATGTCCTTTAGTGGAAGGAAATCTACCGTCCTTACCCGGTCTGGCCTATATGTGACTCTGGACCCACAGCAATGTGGTTGACTCTGAAATGACCTAGCAAGCCACTCTAGTTGTATTCAAGAAGGTGGCTCAGCGCCACCTTCTTGAGGGCAATTAGGGATGGGCAATAAATGCTGGACTTGCATTTTTTATTAAAAATGACTCTCCATGGTTCCCAAGCACCAGCAACCATGGTATCTCCTCGGAGAGGCAAAAAGTCAGATAAAAGAGCCTTTGGCTAAATACAGCAAGTTAACATGCAGGTACTGCAAGCAATTAGGAAGGCAAAATGGTATTGCAAGGGGGTTGGAGTATAAGAGTAAGGGAGTCTTGCTGCAATTATATAGCGCTTTGGTGAGACCACACCTGGAGCACTGTGCGCAGTTTTGGTCTCCTTACCCAAGGAAGGGTATACTTGCCTTCGAGGGAGCCTCACAGCACCAGGGACCCGGGTTCAAATCCGGCCTCGGGTGACTGTCTGTGTGGAGTTTGCACATTTTCCCTGTGTTTGCGTGGGTTTCCTCCGGGTGCTCCGGTTTCCTCCCACAGTCCAAAGATGTGCGGGTTAGGTTGATTGGCTATGATAAATTGACCCTTAGTGTTAGGGGGATTAAATACGTGGGGTTACGGGGATAGGGTGGGATATGTGTCGGTGCAGGCTTGATGGGCCGAAATGGCCTCTATCTGCACTGTGGGGTTTCTGTGATTTCTGTGATTTCTGAGTGCAACAACAGGAATTAGATAGATTCCTGGGATGAGAGGATTGTCCGATGAGGATAGATTGTGTAGAATGGGCCGATACTCTCTGGTGTTTAGAAGAATGAGAGGTGATCGCATTGAAACATATAAGATTCTGAGGGGGATTGACAGGGTAGATGCTGAGAGGTTGTTTCCCCTGGCTGGAGAGTCTAGAACTAGGGGGCATAGTCTCAGGGTAAGGGGTCGGCCATTTAAGACTGAGATGCGGAGACATTTCTTCACTCAGAGGGTGGTGAATCTTTGGAATTCTCTACCCCAGAGGGCTGCGGATGTTCAGTCGATGAGTATATTCAAAACTGAGATCGATAGATTTTTGGATACTAGGGGAATCAAGGGATATGGGGATAGTGCAGGAAAGTGGAGTTGAGGTCGAAGATCAGCCATGATCTTACTGAATGGTGGAGCAGGCTCGAGGGGCCGTATGGCCGACTCCTGATCCCATTTCTTATGTTCTAATTCAAGGGAAAAACACATTCTGGGAAATTCCACTCCAATCCCCAAAGGAAATCAAAAATTAGTTCCAGGAAATAACAGCCTCTCTTTAATTTATTGATATTATAATGGTCATTGCTCATGTCCTCTCTCCTCTCTTGGTCCTCTTAAGCCCCTAATATACTGTAATCCATGCTTTCCTTCTCCCTGTATCCTCACTGTGTTAAAATCAAGCCATCATAGTGCTCTTTCCTATAACTATTCTTTCCTAGGACCTCAAAACTGTGGAACTCCTCACCTCTCTCTATCTTAGGAACATAGGGACAGGAGCAGGCCATTCAGCCCCCTCGAGCCTGTTACCACAGGAACAGGAGCAGGCCATTCAGCCCCCTCGAACCTGTTACCATAGGGACAGGAGTAGGCCATTCAGCCCCCTCGAGCCTGTTACCACAGGAACAGGAGTAGGCCATTTAGCCCCCTCGAGTCTGTTATCATAGGGACAGGAGCAGGCCATTCAGCCCCCTCGAGCCTGTCACCACAGGAACAGGAATAGGCCATTCAGCCCCCTCGAGTCTGTTATCATAGGGACAGGAGCAGGCTATTCAGCCCCCTCGAGTCTGTTACCACAGGGACAGGAGTAGGCCATTCAGCCCCCTCGAGTCTGTTATCATAGGAACAGGAGTAGGCTATTCAGCCCCCTCGAGCCTGTTACCACAGGAACAGGAGTACGCCATTCAGCCCCCTCGAGCCTGTTACCATAGGAACAGGAGTAGGCCATTCAGCCCCCTCGAGTCTGTTACCACAGGAACAGGAGTACGCCATTCAGCCCCCTCGAGCCTGTTATCATAGGAACAGGAGTAGGCTATTCAGCCCCCTCGAGCCTGTTACCACAGGAACAGGAGTAGGCCATTCAGCCCCCTCGAGCCTGTTACCATAGGAACAGGAGTAGGCCATTCAAAGGTCTTCCCTTTGTCCTATAATATAGAAACTTTTAAAACTGAAATTGGACAGCACTGACCCACTACTCCTTTCTTCTCTACTCCTTTCAATGTGCGCCCAGCACTAACGGCCTTGGCTCTTCACTTACATTTCTCAGTAAAAAATAAATAAATAGGAGGAATAGTATCGCTCACTGCTGCTCATGAAATCAATGAGTTCTGAGACTGACACACTGGTGCCAAATAAAGGGCAGCTTTGATGCTGCGGCATCATTCCTACTAAGAATTATGTTGTGGTGAGACTGTTCAACCCCATATAACCTATAGACAGAGCAGGCTTTCATCCCATTACTCTACATTATATGGTAGCATAGTGGTAGAGGCCTAGACTAATGATCAGGACACATGAGTTCAAATGCCAACTGGGGAATTTAAATTTATTTTTAAAAAATAAATCTGGAATAAAAAGCTAGTATCAGTAATGACATAGGCATAGACATAGAAGATAGGAACAGGAGCAGGCCATTCGGCCCCTCGAGCCTGCTCCGCCATTCAATGAGATCAAGGCTGATCATCCAAATTCAGTACCCAGTCCCTGCCTTCTCCCCATATCCCTTGATCCCTTTAGCCTTAAGAAATATATCTAACTCCTTCTTGAATATATTTAATGAATTGGTCTCAACAGCCTTCTGTGGTAGAGAATTCCACAGGTTCACCACTCTCTGGGTGAAGAAATTCCTCCTCATCTCTGTCCTAAATGGCTTACCCCTTATCCTTAGCCTGTGACCCCTGCTTCTGGACTCCCCCGCCATCGGGAACATCCTTCTAGTCTGTCTAGTCCTGTTAGAATTTTATACGTTTCAATGAAATCCCCTCTCATTCTTCTAAACTCCAGCAAATATAAGCCCAATCGACCCAATCTCTCCTCATACGTCATTCCTGCCATCCCAGTTATCAGTCTGGTGAATCTTCACTGCACTCCCTCCATGGCAAGACCATGTTGTAAAAACTCACCTGGTTCACTAATGTCCCTTAGGGAAGGAAATCTGCCGTCCTTACCCGGTCTGGCCTATATGTGACTCCAGACCCACAGCAATGTGGTTGACCCTTACATGCCCTCTGAAATGGCCCAGCAAGCCACTCAATTGTATCAAACCACTCGGAAAAACACCACACGGACTGCAGCGGTATTAGCAGGGTGGCTCACCACCACCTTCTCGAGGGCAATTAGGGAATGGGCAATAAATGCCGGCCTTGCCAGTGATGCCCGCATCCAATGAAGAAAAAAAAAATTAAATCCAAGTCTCAGGAAAGTGAAATGGAAACAAGTTAACCCGCTCCAGTTGACTGCGGTACTCCTAAAATGGGATTGAAATGGCAATCTCACTCAGAGAGGCCACAAGGATCGATCGTGCAGAAGATCATACTCATAGTACTACTACTATCACAACTAAAGAAAGACTTGCATTTATATAGCGCCATTCACAACCACCAAACGTCCCAAAGTGCTTTACAGCCAATGAAGTGTAGTCACTGTAGTAATATAGGAAACGCAGCAGCCAATTTTCACACGTCAAGCTCCCACAAACAGCAATATGATAATGACCAGATCATCTGTTTTTATGATGTTGATTGAGGGATAAATCTTGGCCAGGACACCGGGGAGAACTCCCCCTGCTCTTCTTCGAAATAGTGCCGCGGGATCTTTTACATCCACCTGAGAGGGCAGACAGAGCCTCGGTTTAACATCTCATCCGAAAGACGGCACCTCCGGCAGTGCGGCGCTCCCTCAGCACGGCACCGGGAGTGCCAGCCTAGATTTTTGTACTCAAGTCTCCGGAGTGGGACTTGAACCCACGACCTTCTGACTCAGAGGTGAGGGTGTTGACCCACTACTGAAACAGCAACTACGTGCATTTAACAGCACCTTTAACATAGGAGAACAGAGGTGTGATCAAGCATTGACACTTAGCCAAAGAAAGAGATATTGGCCAGTTAGTTAATTTAAAAAAAAATTCATTTGCAGGATATGGGCATCACCGACAAGGCTAGCATTTACTGCCCATCCCATTTCAGAGGGTAACTAAAACTCAACCACATTGCTCTGGCTCTGGCATCACATAGAGGATAGGATAGCAGATGGGTTTCTAAACGACAATTCAGTCGTCACATGCTCACCATTACTGATACTAGCTTTTATTCCAGATTTATTTAACTGAATTCAAATTCCCCAGCTGCTGACGTGGAGGATTTGAACATCTTGTCCCCAGATTCTTAGGCCAGGCCTCAGGGTTACCCCGGTGACCCCGAGCTTCCGGTCGCCTGTCATTTTAATTCACCACCCCATTCCCACTCGGACCTCACCGTCTGCGGCCTCTTGCATTGTTCCACGGAAGCTCAGCGTAAACTTGAGGAACAGCACCTCATCTTCCGATTAGGCACTTTACAGCCTTCCGGACTCAATATCGAGTTCAACAATTTCAGATCATAACCTCGGCCCCTATTACATTTTTATATATTTTTTATCCACGCCTTTGTTTTGGCCTTTCCCCCCCCCTTTCTTTTTTTTTCTCTCTCCTACATGGCAGCTGTCTCCCATTCTGCCAGCGCATTTCACACCTAATCTAGAGCTGTCTTTTGTCTCCACTAGTCCTATCACCATCTCGTCTCGTTTTGAATACCTCTTAATGTCTCTTCTCTTTTGTTCTCTCCCAGCCTGGCTGCTTAATCTATTTCATTCCCTGTGCTTCTTTAGTCTTGACAAAGGGTTTTCACCCGAAACGTTGACTCTATTTTCACTCCACGGATGTTGCCTGGCCTGCTGAGTTTTTCCAGCATTTTCTGTTGTTATCTCAGGGTTACCAACTCGCCTCGGAGTCAGAAGGTTGTGGGTTCAAGTCCCACTCCAGCAACACTGAGCACAAGATCTCAGCTGACACGCCCAGTGCAGTGCTGAGGGAGTGCGGCACTGTCAGAGGTGCCGTCTTTCGGATGAGATGTTAAACTGAGTCCCTGTCTGCCCTCTTGGGTGGATGTAAAAGATCCCATGGCACTATTTCGAAGAAGAGCAGGGGAGTTCTCCTCGGTGTCCTGGGGCCAATATTTATCCCTCAATCAACATCACTAAAACAGATTATCTGGTCATTATCACATTGCTGTTTGTGGGACCTTGCTGTGCGCAAATTGGCTGCTGCATTTCCCACATTACAACAGTGACTACACTTCAAAAGTACTTCATTGGCTGTAAAGCACTTTGGGAGGCCGGGTGGTTGTGAAAGGCGCTATAGAAATGCAAGTCTTTTTCTTTCCATTACTGCAACGAAATCACTTGCATTTAAAAAGCATAGAAGATGTTTGTGGGTAAAACACTGATTAATTCAAATCTGAAGCGACAGAGAATTTAAGTACAGTCTAGAGCCCAGAAGTGGTGTAAATTAATGTACTGCCAAGTGCTTTCTCAGCAGGAGACGTCCTCTCACCTCAGGGAGCTGTGCTGAGAGCAGCGGAAAGTTAATTAATACACAGATAGAAATTAATTGGTGGCAGGGAGATTGCGATTTGGAGACTGCTCTCCGATATTCTTCAATTCTTGTGTTCTTCCGAGGTGATGCACCCTGCACCTTCAGATAGAAGTAATTGTGTAATATGCTGCGGCTTGTTGTGCTGTGGATTTCATCTTGTTTATCCTGTGGTGTACTGCTCCTCTGGGTCAGCTCCAGTGCCCAGTACTGTGCATGGTTTTGGTCTCCTTATCTGAGGAAGGATATACTTGCCTTGGAGACGGTGCAACGAAGGTTCACTAGATTAATTCCTGGGGTGAGAGGGTTGTCCTATGATGAGAGATTGTGTAGATTGGGCCTATACTCTCTGGAGTTTAGAAGAATGAGAGGCGATCTCATTGAAACATACAAGATTCTGAGGGGGATTGACAGGGTAGATGCTGAGAGGTTGTTTCCCCTGGCTGGAGAGTCTAGAACTAGGGGCACAGTCTCAGGATAAGGGGTCGGCCATTTAAGACTGAGAGGAGGAGGAATTTCTTCACTCAGAGGGTTGTGAATCTTTGGAATTCTCTGCCCCAGAGGGCTGTGAATGCTCAGTCGTTGAGTATATTCAAGGCTGAGATTGATAGATTTTTGGACGCTAGGGGAATCGAGGGATATGGAGATCGGGCGGGAAAGTGGAGTTGAGGTCGATGATCAGCCATGATCTTATTGAATGGCGGAGCAGGCTCGAGGGGCCGTATGGCCTACTCCTGCTCCTAATTCTTATCTTCTTATGGTGTATAGGCAGATACTGAGTAAACCTTTATTTACTATACACCAAACCCAAAATGTCACCTTCTACTGCCTTTGACACAGCTGACCACACCATCTTCTTCCAACACTTCTGTCCTGTAGTCCGTAGGACTGCCCTTATCGGTTCCACGCTTTCTTATCCAACCATAGCCAGAGCATCTCCAGTAATGGCTTCTCTTCCCAACAACCCCCCCTGCCCCCACCCCCACACTGTTATCTCCAGAGTCGCCCCAAGGGCCTGTCCGTGGGCCCCTCCTATTTCTCATCTACATGCTGCCCCTCAATGACATCATCCAAAGACATGAGGCCAGGTTCCACATGTACGCTGAGGACACCCAGCTCTACCTCACCACCACCTGTCACAACCCCTCCACGGCCTCTGTGTTGTCAGATTGTGTATCCAACATCCAGTCCTGAATGAGTTGCAACTTCCTCCAGTTAAAGATTGGGAAGACCAAAGCCATTGTCTTCGGACCCTGTCGCAAACTCCGTTCCCTTGCCTTCAATTCCATCACCCACCCCAGCCACTATAAGAACATAAGAAAATAAGAATTAGGAGCAGGAGTCGGCCATACGGCCCCTCGAGCCTGCTCCATTATTCAATAAGATCATGGCTGATCTTCGACATCACCTCCACTTTCCCGCCCGATCTCCATATCCCTTGATTCCCCTAGAGTCCAAAAATCTATCGATCTCAGCCTTGAATATACTCAACAGCTCTCTGGTGCAAAGAATTCCAAAGATTCATAACCCTCCGAGTGAAGAAATTCCTCCTCATCTCAGTCTTAAATGGCCGACCACTTATTCTGAGACTATGCCCCCTAGTTCTAGACTCTCCAGCCAGGGGAAACAATCTCTCAGCATCTACCCTGTCAATCCCCCTCAGAATCTTGTATGTTTCAATGAGATCACCTCTCATTCTTCTAAACTCCAGAGAGTATAGGCCCATTCTACACAATCTCTCCTCATCGGACAGCCCTCTCAGGTTGAAGCTGACTGTTCGCAATCTTGGCATACTATTTGACCCTGAGCTGAGCTTCCAGCCCCATATCCCCACCGCCTCCCCAATCACAAAGACCATCTACTTCCACCTTTTGCCTGTCTCCGCCCCTGCCTCAGCCCACCTGCTGCTGAAACGCTCATCCAAGCCTTTGTCAACTCCAGACTCAACTATTCCAACGCTGTCCTGGCCGGCCTCCCGTCCTCCATAAACTTCAGCTCATCCTAAACCTCACTGCCCGTATCCTAGTTCGCACCAAGTCCCACTCACCCATCAGTTGGCCTACGTTTACCCCCCCAGTGCCTCAAATTTAAAATTCTCATTGTATTCATATCCCTTCGTGGCCTCGCCCCTCCCTATCTCTGTAACGTCCTCCAGCCCTACAACACTCCCTATCTCTGTAACCTCCCCCAGTACTACAACCCTCCCTATCTCTATAACCTCCTCCAGTCCAACAACCCTTCCTATCTCTGTAACCTCCTCCGGCCCTACAATCCTCCCTATCTCTGTAACCTCCTCCAGTCCTCCAACCCTCCCTATCTCTGTAACTTCCTCCAGCCCTACAACCCTTCCTATCTCTGTAACCTCCTCCAGTCCTACAACACTATCTCTGTAACCTCCTCCAGTCCCTACAACCCTCCCTATCTCTGTAACCTCCTCCAGCCCTACAACCCTCCCTATCTCTGTAACCTCCTCCAGCCCTACAACACTATCTCTGTAACCTCCTCCAGTCCCTACAATCCTCCCTATCTCTGTAACCTCCTCCAGTCCTACAACCCTCCCAATCTCTGTAACCTCCTCCAGCCCTACAACCCTCCCTATCTCTGTAACCCCCTCCAGCCCTACAACCCTCCCTATCTCTGTAACCTCCTCCAGCCCTACAACCCTCCCTATCTCTGTAACCTCCTCCAGTCCTACAACCCTCCCTATCTCCATAACCTCCTCCAGTCCTACAACCCTCCCCATCTCTGTAACCTCCTCCAGCCCTACAACCCTCCCTATCTCTGTAACCTCCTCCATCCCCGACAACCCTCCCTATCTCTGTAACCTCCTCCAGCCCTACAACCCTCCCTATCTCTGTAACCTCCTCCAGTCCTCCAACCCTCCCTATCTCTGTAACCTCCTCCAGCCCTACAACCCTCCCTATCTCTGTAACCTCCTCCAGCCCTACAACCCTCCCTATCTCTGTAACCTCCCCCAGTCCTACAACACTCCGAGATCTCTGTTCCCCTCCAATTTTGGCCTCTTGAGCATCCCTGATTTCCTTTGCCCCACCATTGGCAGCTGTGCCTTCAGCTGTTCGGGCCCTAAGCTCTGGAATTCCCTCACTAAACCTCTCCACCTCTCTCTCCTCCTTTAAGACCCTCCTTAAAACTTGCCTCTTTGACCGAGCTTTTGGTCACCTGTCCTAATATCTCCTTATGTGGCTCGGTGATAATCGCTCCTGTGCAGCGCCTTGGGATGTTTCACTACATTAAAGGCGCTACAGGAAACTTTGTGCTATCCGGCACCGACGGGACCGAGCTGTTGCTGTTCCCTCAAAACTGCCGGACAAACCAGCGTTAATGTTGAAGCATACGGAGCTTTTCATCTCCGTATCTGGCAACAAACATTGTTGCTTAGCAACAGCTTCTAAACAGTCGGCCCGTACCTTGGAAACGTCTCTGTCGCTTAGCAACAGCTTCAGAGAGACTTTGCAGAGCCTGACTGTTGAAAAAAAAGCCACAAGAAGAAAAAAAACCTAACAAAACGGCTCCTGATTTTTGCCGGTGGCTCGAGCTTGCCTCCGGATAACACAAAGTTTCCTGTATGTAAATACAAGTTGTTGTTGTATGGAGTAAACGAGCCCAGGCTCCACTTCTGATCGCTGCTGAATTAACTGACCGCAGCCAATATCTGACCTAGGCCCAGGGGAAAATCAGCCCGGGTTCCCCCACTCCTGCTCATTATTCAGCGAGTCTTGCTGAAGAGCCTACGTGCGTTGACTTTGGATGAGGACAAGTCTGGACACAGTTGTGATCCACAATGGAAGATCCTGTAGATTCCACCTCTCCAGGCTCTCGTATATAGAATAGACACGTGGGTGAGTGAAGTACTGAAAGTTACCAGCAACCAAGAAACCCCGACGTCCTCCTAAGGGAACTTCTTCGGAAGGGGAGAGAAAATTAAAGTACAAAACTCATTTACAAACGTCTAGACACCTGTTCTCTGATGTTATAAGATGTGACCTTTTCCTTTTGAAGTGGGCTTGAGACGATCAATGCCCATGAATTCATCCATTGATTTTTTTAAAGGCAGATGCATTTGTTTTGATGGCAAACTCTGTGAAGCTTCTACTCTTTCAAAACTGTACGTCCTGTAGTGAACGTCAAGGGTTAATGTGTTATTGTTTTTCGATCACTTCCCCCGGCCCCGCTGAATAAACTGGAGCTTGACATTAGCACAATAACGGCTGGGGCTGGTGATTTACAATGATAGTGAAAACCTCGTGTGAAATCTTTCAGTGTATTGACAGCAGTAAAAGCAAGTGACTACTTTTTTAATATTCGTTCCTGGGATGTGGACGTCGTGGGCAAGGCCAGTATTTATTGCCCAGCCCTAATTGCCCTCGAGAAGGTGGTGGTGAGCCACCGCCTTGAGCCGCTGCAGTCCGTGTGGTGAAGGTGCTCCCACAGTGCTGTTAGGGAGGGAGTTCCAGGATTTTGGCCCAGCGACGATGAAGGACCGGCGATATATTTCCAGGTCAGGATGGTGTGTGACTTGGAGGGGAACTTGGAGGTGGTGGTGTTCCCATGCGCCTGCTGCCCTTGTCCTTCTAGGTGGAAGAGGTCACGGGTTTGGGGAGTGTTGTCGAAGATACTCTCTTTTACCTTAACAGAGGGTACTCCCTCTGTGCCTACGGACTGCAGGTGATGCAACCCAATTTGCTTATCTTGGGTGATCGAGTTGTGTTAGTTGACTAGCAGACTGTTGGATGAAGATGCTGGGGCAGGTTGTAACTCCTAGCGGGATTCGTGGAGCTAGGGGAGGAGGGCTGAATGCAGAAAAAGAAAGCAAGACTTGCATTTCTATAGCGCCTTTCACGACCTCAAGAAAAGCAGGAGGCCCTCCCTCTACAGACCAGACCAAGAAGCAAGGAAAAAGGCCATGTGTATTGCTTGACTCAGGGAAGTAGCAGTCTGTGTAAATTGAACCCATTACCTCACCTGTTGTAATCGAGTAGAGTCCATAGGATACCAGGCTGTTGTCTTGATGTGCATGAGTGTGTGTGTTTAATAAACTTATTCCAAATTGTTTCAAAAGAATTGATCTTGCTGTCAATTTAATGCCAGTCGAAATAAAAAGCTTACAAACTAATAAACAGAACTAACTAACAAAAAGAAAATGAAAAAGTCACGCCATTGTTTTAATGCCCCGAGGAAGGATCCCTCTACAAGATAAATGGTGGAATTTTAACGGGCTGTGGAATCCGAGCAATCCGGGGGTTTATATACACAGATGTTTGAAGGTGGCAGGGCAAGTTGATAAAGCCTACGGGATCCTGGGCTTTAGAAATAGCGGCATATACAGCACAAAAGCAAGGAAGTTATGCCAAACCTAACTCGCACCAAGTCCCGTTCGCCCATCACCCCTGTGCTCTCGGATCCACACTGGCGCCCGGTCTGGTAACGCCTCGATCTTAAAATTCTCACCCTTGTTTTCAAATCCCTTCATTTCCCTGCCACGGATAAATACTTGAAGGGGGAAAACTTGCAGGGCTATGGGGAAAGAGCGGGGGGGGGGGGGGAGTGGGATTAATTGGAGTGCTCTCTCAAAGAGCCAGCACAGGCAGGATGGGCCGAATGGCCTCTTACTGTGCTCTATGATTCTATGATTCTATAAGCGGGACAGGGTTTGGATTCCTCAGCCCAACCCCGCCCGCGGCAACCAACTAAAAAAACCTTCAGAAGGAGCCGGGGTGACGCCACAATCCGAGAGATTGTCCCCCACCCCCCTCCACCCACTCACCCCGTGTGGCCTGCTCCAAACCACCCCCATCCCCGCTTCCCAGAAGGTGCCTGTCTAATTGAAATGGTCTTTTCTCTTGGTTGTGGATGGTGTTGACTCTGTGCGCTGGTGTGAGCCGGGTGATAGCGAGTCGGCAGATTGACCTGACTGGAGCTGAAAATCGGGAGATGTACAAGGGGCGACCGGCCAGCTATCACCCGTCTCACACCAGCGCACACAGTCAGCATGAGGCCCCCCGGGCAGGCTGCCTGAGAAGCAGCGACCGGCACTGCCAGCTCAGCTGGGGATCAGGCCCGAAGGACCCAGTCCTTGTCACCCTTGAGTGCCAGCCCGATAACGAGCCCAGACAATCCCAAAAGATCAAAAACCTTATTAACAAGGTAGTTCACTTCCCCTCCCTCTTCCCTCACTCTCCCCATCCCCCCTCTCTCCTTCTCCCGTCTCCCCTCTCCCCCTCTCTCCCCCTCCCCCTCTCCCTCTCTCCCTCTCCCCTCCCCTCTCCCCTCCCCCCTCTCCCCTCTCCCCTCTCCCCCTCCCTCCCCCTCTCCCTCTCCCTCCCTCACCCTCTCCCCCTCCCCTCCCCTCTCCCTCACCCTCTCCCTCTCTCCCTCTCCCTCTCTCTCTCCCTCTCCCCTCTCTCTCCCTCCTCCCCTCTCCCTCCTCCTCCCTCTTTCCCCTCTCCTCCCTCTCTCCCCCCTCTCTCTCTCCCCTCTCCCCTCTCCCTCTCTCCCTCCTCCCCTCTCTCCCTCCTCCCCCTCTCCCTCCTCCTCTCCCTCCTCTTCTCCCCCCTCCTCTCCCTCGCCCCTCTCTCTCTCCCCACTCTCCCTCCTCCCCCTCTCCCTCCTCCTCCCTCTTTCCCCTCCTCCTCCCTCTTTCCCCTCCTCCTCACTCTCTCCCTCCTCCTCTCCCTCTCCCTCCTCCTCTCTCTCGCCCCACTCCCCCTCTCCCTCCTCCTCCCTCTTTCCCCTCCTCCTCCCTCTTTCCCCTCCTCCTCACTCTCTCCCTCCTCCTCTCCCTCTCCCCTCTCCCTCACTCTCTCCCTCCTCTCTCTCTCCTCCCCTCTCCCCCTCCCTCTCCTCCCGGATGATGATCACTTTAAAGCAGTGCGTTCCTGTTCTACCTGTACAGGGTACATTGCTGCCACCTAGTGACAGACCTGAATCCCCGCCATAGAATGCCACCTCCTGCAATCAGTAGTAAAGAGCTGGTTTGAGACCTAAACAGACTCACTCCCACACTGTCCCTGTGTTGTGCATAAGATCAAATCTGAATTTGATATTTTAACATATTTCCCACTGCATTTCAGATACTTGTGAATTTTATGCAGTGCGATGGTTTAGATGTCTTTTTTTGGTGCTTTCCAGCAGGTTCTTGTTCTGTGGCACCCCACACTGTGTCTGCAGTGGGTCGCACTCCCCCCTCTGGGTCAGAAGGTCACAGATTCAAGTCCCACTCCAGAGACTTGAGCACAAATTCCAGGCTGACTCTCCCAGCGCAGGGCTGAGGGAGTGCGGCACTGTTGGAGGTGCCATCTTTCCAATTAAACCGAGGCCCTGTCTGCCATCTCAGGTGGATGTAGAAGATCCCATGGCACCAATGTTCCTTTTAAGTTGCGCAGCGCTCAGGACCTCCCGCCCAGCCGGCTTTCCAATAGGGAAGAGCCCGCATCCGTGGTATTTTGAAAGGGCTGCGCAACTTATTAAAAAAAGTTAATGAGAACATTGCACGGCACTATTTCGAAGAAGAGCAGGAGAGTTCTCCCGGGTGTCCTGGCTGATATTTACCCCTGGGCCAATATTCACCAACATCGCTAAAAGATTATCTGCTCATTATCACATTGCTGTTTGTGGGAGCTTGCTGTGCGCAAATTGGCTGCCGCGTTTCCCACATTACAACAGTGACCACACTTCAAAAGTACTTCAGGTCTGTTACTTCATGTAAAGCGCTTTGGGAGGTCCTTAAGTGGTGAAAAGCACTATAGAAATGCAAAGGGGAAAAATTGGGTATCGCCCATTTTGGGGCGCTAATATCGGCTGGACGCAAAGTTTAGCGCCCGGCGCTAATTATCGCCTCCGACTGCAAAATTCACCTCTATCGCCCCTGGGGGTGATTTGAGCGCTAAATCAGGTGCTACACACCTCTCTTAAGGCGCTAACGTCAGGGAGCGAGGCGCTACCTCAGAGCGCTGGCGAAGCTCCGGCGATGTCCGTTACCATGGAAGCCAGACAGACTGGCGCCGTCCAGTTCTTAAAGGGGTGGGGCCATCTTGCCGGCCAGCCGCTCCCTGCTCATTGCAGCCTTGAATCTCGGCCCGGAGAGACCTCAAAAGCAATTGTGTTGGAAGCACTAATGGATAGGCCCAGGGAAAGGGCTCGGCGCTTGGGAACCTCAAAAGTGGTGCTGAGGGCCAAAACTCCTTAGGACAGCGTTAAAAACAAAAATCTTGCCGACAAGAAAACGCAGGAAGCGCCCGCCTTTAAATAGCGCTCCCCCAGCCTCTTCCCGACTTGAAAACGTTCCCCTCTACCTGTCGTTGCTTACGGCAGGCGCTAAGGCAGGGGGCGCCACTCAATATCCGGTCCAGGGCACTACCGGGGCGTTGCACGTTCGACTGACGTCACGATCTGCTGGCGCAGGAGATCGTGGCGGTAGTGTTTAGCGCCGCCGCAAAACGACTGGTCAATTTCGCGAGCGGCGCTAAAATCGCCGCGCTCGGGCGCTGAGTTCCTAACATCCCGTTAGCGCCTCGGGGGGGCGTTAACCAACCAAATTTCCCCCCTCCCCCCCCCAAGTCTTTAGTACTGGTGGAGGTGGAGGAGCAAGTCTTTCAGCAGAGGACGGGAGCTTGACTCTCAGCGCATGTGGTGGGGTGTCGGTCAAGAAAACTTTATCGATAAAGTACGCTGGAGTCTTACCCTAACCAAACAAAAATTTCATCTGATTGTCTTCCATTGTGGCTCAAGAAACACACAGGGCGGAAGGCCCCAAGTCTGTGATTTATGGTCTGTACATTGGGAGGCTGCAACTGAACTCAGTGCTCCTGGGGGTAGGGATTAGATAAAATTCCCAACTCCCGGTGGTTTATCTGCTGGAAAGTGTGCCCTGTGGCCATCGGGTTAGGGTACAATCAGACTCAGCAAGTGATGCCATTTAGAAAGAAAGACTTACATTTCTATAGCGCCTTTCACAATCACCGGACAAATCAAAGCGCTTTACAGCCAATGAAGCACTTTTTGAAGTGTAGTCACTGTTGTAATGTAGGAAACGCAGCAGCCAATTTGCACACAGCAAGCTCCCACAAACAGCAATGTGATAATGGCCAGATAATCTGTTTTTTAGTGATAAATATTGGCCAGGACACCAGGGATAACTCCGCTGCTCTTCTTCCAATAGTGTCATGGGATCTTTTACGTCCACCTGAGAGAGCAGACGGGGCCTCGGTTTAATATCTCATCCAAAAGACGGCACCTCCGACAGTGCAGCATTCCCTCAGCACTGCACTGGGAATGTCAGCCTAGCTTTATGAGCTCAAGTCTCTGGAGTGGGACTTGAACCCACAACCTTCTGACTCAGCAGGCGAGAGTGCTGTCCACTGAGCCACAGCAGACACCGTTTCCAGTCGAATCGCCAGCCGGCACTGCCTGGTCCTACCCATAAGCAATGACCACCGGAGGAAGAGTCCCATTGCCTGATGCCCCAGCGAGGGAAAGCCCCCTTTGAGGGACGGGAGGAGAAATACAGAAGAAAATGAACCTCTATATAATGAGGGAGGGGTATTTTACCCTCTCGTGCTGGGTGGGGACGGTGTATGGGTTGGGGTTAAAATTCCCGCTCAACGCCTAATTCTCGCCACTGGCTCTCAAGTAGGCCGAGGCTCCGGCTACAGACAGGCCGAGGCCTACTCGGCGTGTAAGAGGTGCAGCCTGATGATGTCACTGGTGCTGTGAGGCTACTTTATCTGCAGCTCAGGAGTCCTGCCCTCCTGCCAGAGAAACCTGACTCTTCGAGGGGGTTCCTTGGGGCCCAGGAGGAACAGGAGTATTTTAAGGATCCTTGGGCCTACCCTGCTCCTGCCCTGCTTCTCGCTCCCAACACCGGCATCTGTCTGGGAAACCCACCCCCCCACCCGTCCCAGCACTGACCCAATCTCTTGGGTCCCCGGCAGTGTCCAGCTCCCTATTCCCACTCCTGCTCCCCGGCCTTGATATCAGGCTTCGGGCAGGGGACATATTAAAATGGTGGTTAAAATCAGCCGGACCTCCCCTCCCCTCCGCCCCCACCCCACCGATCCCACCCTGAGTTAAAATCCACCCCATAATGTCCCCGGTCACACCACAACAAGCCGCTGACCACACAAACTGGCAAGGCGCCACATTGCGAAGCGGACCCCGGCCCTCCGCCCCCACAGACTATCAAAATTCTTCACACCTTATGTGGAAAAAAATACAAAACAAATAATTGAACATGGACTAAATATTTTATAAACAGGTAGACAGAGTCAGTCAAGCGCTGCACATTGATGAGAGGCTACATGGAATACTGAACTTGCGATTGAGACAGGAACAGGAGGCGGCCATTCGGCCCCTCGAGCCTCCACCGCCATTCACTGAGACCACGGCTGATCTGTATCTTAACTCCATTACGCCTTGGCTCCATATCCCTGAATACCCCTTGGCCAGCAAAAATCTATCAGTCTCCGAGTTAAAATTACGAATTGAGCCCCAGCATCTGCTGTTTTTTGTGGGCGAGAGTTCCAAGATGTGTTTCCTAACTTCTCCCCTGAACGGCCCGGCTCTGATTTTGAAGCTATGTCCCCTCTGTCCTAGACTCCCCGCCACCCCCCCCCCACCCGCCACCAGCGGAAAGATGTTTCTCTCTCTCTCTCTAGCCTATCAATTGACACCTGCTGTCTACTGGTGCCATAGTTACTGGTGTAACCAACCCGCCTCCATAGGCCCCAAACCCTTGCTACGGTTACCATGGCATTCTAGGCCCTGATCCTGATCTAGGGCCAGAGTTGCAAAGGAACTGATCCAACCTTCCTGTCTAAAACTGAAGTCAATGATATCTGGCCATTTTCATGCGACAAGCTTCCTGGATTTATTTCACCAATGATAGTTCGCTCGTCCTTCCCTCTCCCTATTTTAAGGCAATGCGCGCACTTTCTCTGGCGCTGGATTCACTGATGAAAGCGTAGGAAGCCTGTGCACCGCGGGTCGCCAACGCTGATTGGGCATATTCATCACATGACCTCCCACCTTTAACCCCCCACCCCCACCCCCTGCCCGGTCAAACAGAGCCTCCCCCCCCACCCCCGCCCCGCTTCCCCCCTCCCGTCCCATCTCGTAGAATCAATACAGCACAGGAGGAGACCATTCGGCCCATCGTGCCTGTGCCGGCTCTTTGAAAGAGCTCTCCAATTAGTCCCACTCCCCCGCCCCCCTGCTCTTTTCCCCATGTAAATGTTTTAATAGCTGAGGCACAAAACTGTTCAAAGAAAATGAAGAAAACACATTTTATTGTGATTTTTCTCCCCGGGTGTTTGCTGCCCGCAAGGGTCCTGGAGATTAACCTGGAGGCTCCAGGCCAGTCCTGGAGGGTTGGCTACCCCCTCTATTGGCCGTCGTGATACATTTCTGCCGTCCGGCTTTCAATTCGAGGCTAAGTGGGGCACCCCGATCTCCTCAGGTGCACGGCACCTCCAGACCGCTCAGGCTAGGAGAATCAGTGCCAACATCCACGGAGGTTGTGAGATACCAGGGTGAATGTGTCCCTCCACGGGGCGGGCGGGGGCGGGGGGCATGACCGCATGGCAGTGACAGCCGGGGAGGTCAAGAAGCCTCTGCTGACAAAGGGGTGGGGGGGGCGGAGAACGCAGATGTTTTGAGAAAAGCACCGCACGATACCATGGAACATTTACGGGAAAGGTTCTAAGGATGCGTTCCTGGTTCTACCTCGCTCTCCGAACCACTGCGGAGGAGCAGCGGGGGGGGGTGGAAACTCAGTGCCGGTGAGTCCGGTTGGGAGTCTGCAGCCTGTGGCGGAGAGGAGGCGATCTCAAAAAAAAAGCACGACAGGAGGAGAAAGAAACCGAACTCTTGGGACCGATGGATTTGAAACGGGCCCTTGTCACTCGCTGGATCAGCCCCGTCTCCAATGCAGTAAAAAAAAATATGAGAGAAAACACCCTCGAAAGCCCACTCGCCCAGCACTCCACTGCCCGGGGTAGGGGGCGGGTATAACTCAAGGGGCCACAGAGAGACGTGGGGGTTCCCCAGCTCCTCCATCATAACCTCAGCAGAGGAGCTCCAGAAAACCACAGGTTCAGGAGGTCCTTCGACCGAGGTGAGGATCATCAGCGGGAGGAGCCTACGGAAGCTCAGCCCTCCCCGCCCCTCGCTCTCCCCGCCCCTCTGCCCGCCCCCCACTCTAACCCGCCCCCCCACCCTCCACTCTCCCCGCCTCCCCTGCCCCCCTGTGCCCCGCTAACCCCGCGCCCCGCTCTCCCTGCTCTCCCCACGCCCCACACTCCCCAACTCCCCTCGCTCCCCGCGCCCCGCTCTCCCCCCGCCCTCCCCGCGCCCCGCTCTCCCCGCCCCCCGCTCTCCCTGCCCCCCACTCTCCCCGCACCACGCTCCTCCCCGCGTGCCCCGCTCTCCCCATGCCCCCCTCCCCGCCCCCCCACTCTCCCCGCGCCCCGCTCTCCCCACCCCCCGCTCTCCCCCTGCTCTCCCTACCCCCCGCTCTCCCCGCGCCCCGCTCCCCCCGCCCCCCCGCTCTCCCCGCCCCCACTCTCCCTGCACCACGCTCCTCCCCGCGCGCCCCGCTCTCCCCATGCACCCCCTCCCCGCCCCCCCACTCTCCCCGCGCCCCACTCTCCCCACCCCCCGCTCTCCCCCTGCTCTCCCCCGGCCCCTCTCCCCACCCCCCGCTCTCCCCTCCCCGCCCCCCGCTCTCCCCGTGCCCTGCTCCCCCCGCTCTCCCCGCCCCCCACTCTCCCCGCACCCCACTCTCCCCGTGCCGTAGTGAGTTTGGTGAAAAGCACAGCTGAAACGTCCCCTACTTCGGAACTGCTCCCCGCTTGAATCAGATGTCCCAACATTGAACAGCGCCACAGAATCCCATCGACACAAGACTGGGATCAGCCGATTTGCCGAGTTAGGAATGTCGGAACAGGAGGAGGCCATTCAGCCCCTCGAGCCTGTTCCGCCATTCAATTAAATCGTGGCTGATCTGTAACCTAACTCCATCCACTCGCCTTGGCTCCGTAACCCTTAATACCCTTACCCAACAAAAATCCATCAATCTCAGTTTTGACATTTTCAATTGACCCCCGGCCTCAAGGGCTTTTTGGGGGAGAGAGTTCCAGATTTCCACGACTCTTTGTGTGAAGAAGTGTTTCCTGAAATCACCCCTGGCTCCAATTTTAAGGTGATGCCCCCTTGTTCTGGACTCCCCGCCCCACCAGAGGAAATCGTTTCTCTCTAACCCATCAATTTAATTGTCTTAAACACAAGGTTCTACCGATAAGCCCATTCTTGCCCCAAGCAGCGACACATTGCAGTTTGAGAGCGGTGAGTTGGTCCACGGGCTGCAGTGTGAGTTGGCTGGTCTCGAGGGGCCACTTCGACAGATGCCAGGGGAGTTTACCGACAGGAGCATTTGCAAGCTGTAACTACAGGGTAGGGTGTCTGCCTCCAGGTACAACGCTGCAGTGTTGTAGCTCTCTCTTTCGCATTCCAGCAGTGCCACACCAGCAGCTTTATGTGCGTCCACTGCGCTTGCGTGCAGGTCATCCCGGTGGGCCACGAGCAACTGGGCTTGCTGTTGTCGCAGTCGGTGTGCCTCACCCACCTGGGCCAGAAGACCGCTCCCAGGTCCACCCACCAGGAGGTGAGGGTACAGGTGGCCTCCTTCACCAGCCAGCGCCTCCACTGCTCCCTCACCGCCTCTGTGGCGTTGTCCTTGGTCCCGCCGGGTACCACGAAGGCCAGGTCAAGGCGCTGAGCCTCCTGCCACAGCTTCCTCCGGTACCTCAGCGCCTGGGCCGCCAGGTCTCTGCTCGACGGGGTCAGGCCCTTGTGGCTCTCGTTTCCGTGGCGACCCTTGATCGACATCCAGAACGGATCGAAGGCGGAGCCGAGCAGCTCCCTCAGCCTTTTGGGGTTGAGCTGCTTCGGCCGCGGAGAATAATGATAGTGGTCCTTGGTCAGCAAGAGGGAGTAGGGCCGAACGGTGCTCGAAGCCTTCATTCGAATCCAAGCGCTCTCGGCCTCGGAGCCGGGACGCAGCGGAGCGTTGGGCTTCATTCTTGTCCGGCTCAATGTTCTCAGCTGGGCGCCCAGAGGGTGACTCTGCTTCGGTCTCAGTGAGCTGGACGGTACGCAAAGTAGAAGGACAAGGACGGGACAGGAAACAAGGGCCAGGAACGAGTGAGAGAATTCCCCGGCCATCTGGAGCGGCCGGTTCAGTCGGCGAGGAGCTGGTGTGCGAGCGTGGGTCACCGGAGGCTGTGTTTAAATCCGCACACTATCACGGCATCCTTGACAGTCAGACAGCATAAAGCTTTTGCCAAATATCTGAGTCTGCAGGTGAAAAGGCCGCGGAGTCCGTAGACACAACAGCGAAGGAAGCAAAGCAAGCGCACTGCAGCAACAAACCTTCACATCAGGCAGCCATCTCCTCCAGTCTTTGTTGCTGGGTGGCCCATCATTATAACCCCCTTCTTCTTTTATATCACAGCAGCCACTTCAAACAGAAGCAGCTCTGTAAGGCGCAGGGCCCCTGGCGCTGGGCCATCCACCCTCTCTCTCTCTCTCTCCGATGACGGGCACAGGCTGCTGCATTTCACACATCACGGTCGCCCCGGGATTTATGGGGAGGGAGCGGGTGTGCCCGACAGCGGCCGGGAAACCTGGACGTTCCGGGAACGCGGGAGTCCCGCCCGATTTAAGGGCAGGACTTCATTAGAGGGTTTTTTTTTTTAACACACTGCTTCCCGCCCGAGTGGCTGGCCACATTGAGAAAAGGCCAGCGGTACGAGGCAGGAAAGAAAAGTTCGCATTTCTATAGCGCCTTTCACGACCACTGGACATCTCAAAGCGCTTTACAGCCAATTAAGTACTTTCTGAAGTGTAGTCATTTGTTGTAATGTAGGAAACGGGGCAACCAATTTGCGCACAGCAAGCTCCCACAAACAACAATGTGATAATGACCAGATAATCTGTTTTAGTGATGTTGGTTGAGGGATAAATATTGGCCCCGGGACACCGGGGAGAACTCCCCCTGCTCTTCTTCAAAATAGTGCCATAGCATTTTTTACACCTATCAGAGAGGGCAGACGGGACCTCGGTTTAACTTCTCATCCGAAAGACGGCACCTCCGACAGTGCAGCACTCCCTCAGCACTGCACTGGAGTGTCAGCCTAGCCTGGAGTGGGACTTGAACCCACGACCTTCTGACTCAGAGGCGAGAGTGCTGCCCACTGAGCCACAGCTGACAATCGAGAAGATCGGGGCGGGGGGTCAGATTGTAGTGGGGAGAGGGATGACAGGGAGGGAGTGGGGTTGGTCAATGGCGTGAAAGGGACAGATCGTGACAGGTTAGTTTGGGGGGGGGGGGGCTGGGGGGGAAGCACTCATAAGAACATAAGAAATGAGCAGGAGTCAGCCATTTGACCCCTCGAGCCTGCTCTGCCATTTAATAAGATCATGGCTGATCTTCGACCTCAACTCCACTTTCCTGCACTATCTCCATATCCCTTGATTCCCTTAACATTCAAAAATCTATTGATCTCTGTCTTGAATATACTCAACGACTGAGCCTCCACAGCCCTCTGGGGTAAAGAATTCCAAAGATTCACAACACTCTGAGTGAAGAAATTTCTCCTCATCTCAGTCCTAAATGGCCGACCCCTTATTCTGAGACTGTGACCCCTGGTTCTAGACTCCCCAGCCAGGGGGAAACATCCTCCCTGCATCTACCCTGACAAGCACTGAAAGAATTTTGTATGTTTCAATGAGATCACCTCTCATTCTTGCTCTGCGGGTCCACAAGCACTGCCGGATCTGGCAGCTCCCACCGTCCTTCAGCTGCCGGGTTTCCTGAGCCCTGGGAAACCTGGAAGCCACAACCCTTAAATCCAAATTGATGATGAAACCTGAGAAACGCAGCCTTATTTAAATATTGTAATCACTGACCCACCTCTCCAGAGCAGGTTACTCGACTTACCCCAAATCTGCCGGGGCGGGTTAGGGTCGGGTTTCCCATTTGGACCCGCTGACCCTCTCCCCCCGCCATGGGGAGTTAAAATTACCCCCACAAAATGTTTTTCCCTGTCTGCTGGATTCTCTCTGAGGGCAGGGAGTGTTCCCACATGTAGGCCAGTGACACAGGCTCCGATGGAATCATGCAGCAGAAAAGGAGGCCATTCGGCCCATCGTGCCTGTGCCAGCTCTTTGAAAGAGCTCTCCAATTAGTCCCACTCCCCTACTCTTTCCCCGCAGCCCTGCAATTTTCTCCCCTTCAAGTTTCTTTTATTCATTCCTGGGATGTGGGCATCACTGGGAAGGCCGGCATTTATTGCCCATCCCTAGTTGCCCTTGAGAAGGTGGTGGTGAGCCGCCTTCTTGAACCACTGCAGTCCGTGTGGTGAAGGTGCTCCCACAGTGCTGTTAGGGAGGGAGTTCCAGGATTTTGACCCAGCGACGATGAAGGATCGGCGATATACTTCCAAGTCAGGATGGTGTGTGACCTGGAGGGGAACTTGGAGGTGATGGTGTTCCCGTGCGCCTGCAGCCCTTGTCCTTCTAGGTGGAAGAGGTCGTGGGTTTGGGAGGTGCTGCTGAAGCAGCCTTGGCGAGTTGCTGCAGTGCATCTTGTAGATGGTACACACTGCAGCCACGGTGTGCCGGTGGTGGAGGGAGTGAATGTTTAAGGTGGTGGATGGGGTGCCAATCAAGTGGGCTGCTTTGTCCTGGATGGTGTCGAGCTTCTTGAGGGTTGTTGGAGCTGCACTCATCCAGGCAAGTGGAGAGTATTCCATCACACTCCTTACTTGTGCCTTGTAGATGGTGGAAAGGCTTTGGGGAATCAGGAGGTGAGATACTCGCCACAGAATACCCAGCCTCTGACCTGCTCTTGTTGCCACAGTATTTATGTGGCTGGTCCAGTTAAGTTTCTGGTCAATGGTGACCCCCAGGATGTTGTTGTTGGGGGATTTGACGATGGTAATGCCATTGAATGTCAAGGGGCAGTGGTTAGACTCTCGCTTGTTGGAGATAGTTATTGCCTGGCACTTGTGTGGCGCGAATGCTACCTGCCACTTATCAGCCCAAACCTGAATGTCATCCAGGTCTTGCTGCATTCGGGCATGGACTGCTTCATTATCTGAGGAGTTCTGAATGGAACTGAACACTGTGCAATCGTCAGTGAACATCCCCATTTCTGACCTTATGATGGAGCGAAGGTCATTGATGAAGCAGCTGAAGATGGTTGGGCCTAGGACACTGCCCTGAGGAACTCCTGCAGCGATGTCCTGGGGCTGAGATGATTGGCCTCCAACAACTACAACCATCTTCCTTTGTGCTAGGTATGACTCCAGCCAGTGGAGAGTTTTCCCCCAATTCCCATTGACTTTAATTTTACTGGGGCTCCTTGATGCCACTCTCGGTCAAATGCTGCCTTGATGTCAAGGGCAGTCACTCTCAATCTGCTTCCACCGCCCTATCCGGCAGTGCGTTCCAGATCACAACAACTCGCTGCGTAAAATAATTTCTCCTCATCTCCTCCCGGTTCTTTTCCCAATCACCTTAAATCTGTGTCCTCTGGTTACCGACCCTCCTGCCACTGGAAACAGTTTCTCCTTATTTACTCTATCAAACCCTTCATGATTTTGAGCACCTCTATTAAGTCTCTCCTTAACCTTCTCTGCTTTAAGGAGAATAAGCCCAGCTTCTCCAGTCTTTCCATAACTGAAGTTATTTGAGAAATTTAGAAATTGAGAATTTTAGACGGTAGGCCGAAGCCTGTGTTGCATGCTGGGGAGATGGGAAAAGTCAAGCAGTGATTAGGTGAATACATACGAACATACGAATTAGGAGCAGGAGTCGGCCACTCGGCCCTCGAGCCTGCTCCGCCATTCAATAAGATCATGGCTGATCTGATTACTCCACATTCCCGTTTACCCCCGATAACCTTTCACCCCTTGCTTATCAAGAATCTATCTACCTCTGCCTTAAAAATATTCAAAGACTCTGCTTCCACCGCCCTCTGAGGAAGAGAGTTCCAAAGACTCACGACCCTCTGTGAGAAAAAAATTCTCCTCATCTCTGTCTTAAATGGGCGACCCCTTATTTTTAAACAGTGACCCCTAGTTCTAGATTCTCCCACAAGAGGAAACATCCTCTCCACATCCACCCTGCCCAGACCCCTCAGGATCCTGTATGTTTCAATCAAGCTTGGTGTTCGACACTCTGTAGATTGTGAGCTGAAAGGAAGACTGAGTGAGGTGAGGGGCTTCCTTTCTCAACGTCCTGGAAAGAGTGAGGATGAGGAGCATATAGTGCCTTTAGATGTCAGCGTTGTGAGGATGCAGATAGGAGGAAGGTACAAATGGAGTTTGTACAACGCTGCACAATAGAGAGCATCCTGACGAACTGTATCACAGTATGGTATGGCAGCTGTAGCTACTATGACCGGAAAGCCCTGCAGCGGGCAGTCAAAACTGCCCAACGCATTACCGGCACCCGGCTACCGACCATAGAGCACATATACCAGAAACGCCGTCTACGGAGGTCACGGTCCATCATCAAAGACCCTACCCACCCCAGCCACAGTCTGTTCGCCCTCCTGCCATCTGGGAGACGCTACAGATGCATTCGCACCCGTACGACCAGATTTAGGAACAGCTTCTTTCCCAGGGCTGTCATCCTACTGAACTCCACAAATAAACTCTAAAGCCTGCACATCTGCCAATGCACTTTATTATGGTTATGTTTATGTTAATGTATTACAAGCCAAATGTATGTTGAATGTTTAAATGTCTTAATCCAAATGTACACTCTCGGGAGCCGCAAGCCTACATTTCGTTGTACTGCACTTGTGCACTAACAATGACAATAAAGTTGATTTGATTTGAGAAGGAACTGAGAGGAAAATTCAAAGAGGCAATGACTCAGAGCATTAACAGAACAGAGAGACAAGAAAGATTCTGATGGAGAGGGAAGGGTTTTAGACTGGAAATGGGAGAAATAATAAGCTTGATGGGGCGACGCGATTTAACCCAGCAGTCAGGATAGAACTTAGGATGGATTGTGTGTAGAAGCAGGGAGAACAGTGCTGGGCAATGAACTATTTATCTGGTTTGGCCACAAGCACTGGCTGCGCATCAGCATCAGAGCAGTGACATTTCACCCTTTGCTCAGGCTCCAACCAGCCTAACAGGTCCAACAGGCGAAGCTTCACTCTCACTTTGGCGACCGAACTCATTCAGCAGGCCACTCTGGCCCTGATTTGTGCCAGGGCCCACACTCTGATAATACGCTTGCAATTTCCGGTCACGCCTACACCAGGAAAGTGCTAGAAAGCTACAATGGCATATTTGTGGCTTTGCCAAATTCCGTCAACGTGGCCCTTTGGTAACAAGGACTGACTGCCGACTCCTTGGCCAGGTCAGCAGAGGCCTGTCTGAGCAGGTGGTCCCTCCCCACCAACACCAATCCATGATCAAAACTAGACTCTAGGGAATTTAAAGAGGTACGCACAATCATACAGGAAATGACGGACAGCTAAAGACCCACTGGTCCATCCAGCCTGCCATCGCACAGTTGTGATGCATTATGTCTAACGATGTATCCACTCCCCAACCTCCCGGAGCCGCGTAATCTCCTGAAAGAGGCGAAAACCGGATAAAACCCAGGTCAATTAGGGGGAAAAAACCTGGAATATTCCTCTCCGACCCCCCCCCTTTGGTGATCGAACTCGTTCAGGAGACCACTCTGGCCCGGATTTGCATTACCAGGTACCTGCCTCTTGTATGAGGTGATCTCCGCCCCAGCCAGGAACAGGTCCAGCCCTCGCTTGAAAGTTCAGCGAATCGCCGTCCACCGCACCAGCCGGTAGAGGTCCGCTATTCTCTGGTGAAAGAGCCGCCTGACCTCTAGCCTAAATCTGCCCTGCATAACTTGTAAGCGTGACCCCCTGACCCTCCTTAAGCAACCCTCGGTTGAAGTGGCAAATTTGCCGTTGGTCTGGCTGAAATGAGCCCAAACCGCAGGAATCGTATCTGCCACCTTCCCAGATAAGCACATGAGGGAGAAGGAGAATAGAGGGTGACGCTGATAGATTTAGATGAGGGAAGACGGGAGGAGGCTCGAGTGGAGCATAAACGCTGGCACGGACTGGTTGGGCCGAATGGCCTGTTTCTGCTCAGACCATAACCTCGGCCCCTATCTCTTTTTTTTCCATTGTTTTTTCTCACTCTCACATGGCGGCTGTCTTTCATTCTGCCAGTGCCATTTACACTTCATCTAGAGCCATCTTTTGTTTCTTAACTTGTCCCATTACCATCTCCTTTTGCCTTGCACCATCAACCCTTTTGTCTCTTAATCTCTCCTGCCTTCCACCCTATCACAGACCTTCCCTTTTGTTCTTTCCTCCTCTCCCCCCTTTCCCTGCCCCTACACTTGCTTAAAAATCTGTTACATCTCCAACTTTTTCTGACGAAGGGTCATCGACCTGAAACGTTAACTCTGTTTCTCTCTCCACAGATGCTGCCTGACCTGCTGAGTATTTCCAGCATTTTCTGTTTTTATTTCAGATTTCCAGCATCCGCAGTATTTCGCTTTTAAATGTGGCCAGTTTCTGTGCTGTATATTCTATGTAACCCTGTGTAGTGTGTTTGGTTCGGTACCAAGATGCCTTCAGCCACTGAGAGATACTTTGGGGAGAAATCGCCCCCACACCCACCGCAGCAATTCTCCCGCCGCAGACTGGGGCAATAGCACTGATTTCCCGGAGCTGCGTCCCACACCCTGAGTGCTCCTGAAATACGCCCGATGTCATATTAGGTCAGACATTCCTGCCGGCCTCCTAAAGCAGGGATTAGGCCCCATGCATATGTTAATGAGGGGCCTAGCATCCATTTCAGGCCCTCTCCGGGAAATTCCTTCGGTCCTGCTCAGGTTTATGGGCCCTTCAGCGGCCTCATCCACAGTCCTGAAGGGACTGCTGGAAGTCCACGAGAGAGGTAAGAGTATTCTTTTCCACCTCCCTTCCCGTGGAGCCGGGAGGGAGCAGGAATGTGCCTCCCGGAGGGATCCACCGCCCTACCGCGCGCCACTCTTGGCCCACGGTAGCAAACCTCCCCACCCCAGCCACCCGTCTCCTCCCGCCCTCCCAAGGCTTGCCCGAGGGCTGCTGCCAGTGTGACAGCTGGCTCGAGTTGGTCCTCTTCAAACCAACGAGCGGCCTCTGGACACCCGATTGGCTGGAAATATGCTGATGAGGCCCGAGGCTCAAGTTTGGTCGAGGCTCGGCCTCCCGATTCTGATGCCAAAGGAGGCCTAAAAGCTAATTTCTAGAATCATACAGCACAGAAGAAGGCCATTCGGCCCATCGTGCCTGTGCCAGCTCTTTGAAAGAGTTATCCAATCAGTCACACCACCCCCTGCTCTTTCCCCCAGAGCCCTGAAAATTCTTCCTTTCCAAGTATTTATCCAATTCCCTTGTGAAAGTTATTACTGGATCCACCATGATCTCATTGGATGGCGGAGCAGGCTCGAGGGGCCGATTGGCCAACTCCTGCTCTTGTTTCTTATGTTCTTCTAAACACGAGCATGGACCTGATGGGCCGAATGGCCTGTTTCTGTGCTGTAGACTCTATGCGGGTAATTGTAACCCCCAACAATTGGTGGGTTTGGGTTGAGTGAGAAGTTAAAATGTTAAAAATTTCAAGTCCGAACCCAACCCACCTGGAACCCACCCGTTTCCGGCTATAACGGAGGCGGGATGATCGACGGGTGACCAATCCGCTCTTACAAAGCTGGGTGGGACAGTAAACTGTGAGGAGGACGTAAAGAGGCTGCAAAGGGATACAGACCGGTTTAGTGATTGGGCAAGAAGGCGACAGATGGAGTATAATGTGGGGAAGTGTGAAATTATCCACTTTGGAAAAGCAGAATATTTTTTAAAAGGTGAGAGACTAGTAAATGTTGGGATTCAGAGGGATTTGGGAATTCTTGTTAACATGCAGGTACAGCAAGCAACCAGGAAAGCAAATGGTATGTTGGCCTTTATTACAAGAGGATTTGAGTATAAGAGTAAAGATGTCTTACTACAATTATACAGGGCCCTGGTGAGACCACACCTGGAGTATTGTGTACAGTTTTGGTCTCCTTACCTAAGGAAGGATATACTTGCCATAGAGGGAGTGCAACGAAAGTTCACCAGACTGATTCCTGGGATGAGAGGAGATTGAATAGAATGGGCCTATATTCCCTGGAGTTTAGAAGAATGAGAGGTGGTCGCATTGAAATGTATAAAATTCTTACAGGGCTTGACAGGGTAGATGCTGAGAGGCTGTTTCCCCTGCAGAGTCTCGGCCCAGGGGTCACAGTCTCAGAATAAGGGGTCGGCCATTTAGGATGAGGGGAAATTTCTTTACTCAGAGGGTGGTGTATCTTTGGAATTCTCTACTGCCCCAGAGGGCTGTGGATGCTCAGTCGATGAGTATATTCAAGACTGAGACTGATAGATTCTTGGGCACTAAGGGAATCAAGCGATATGGGGAAATGGCAGGAAAGTGGGGTTGAAGTAGATCAGCCATGGGATTTGAATGGTGGAGCAGGCTCGAGGGGCTGAATGGCCAACTCCTGCTCCTATTACTTTTGTTCTTATAAGAGGCCGGTCAGTTGTTGAAAACTTTTAGGGAGGCTGCATGACTTCATTGTATGTGTTTCTATTTTTAAGTCATGTCGGCCGGGTTTCCCGGACCTCGGAAAACCCGGCAGGTAAAGGGAGGTGAGAAGGGCCGGATCCATCAGGTAACTGCCTTTACAACACTGCTTGTTGGTCAGGCTGGCTGTTGGGCGGGAAACCCGGAGAAACAAATTAAGACACGCCCTGGAGTTAAACCTCCATGAAGTTCTGGAGAAACCCCCTCTTCCAGGTTTCCCGACCTTAACTCCTCCCACCTCCCCCCCCCGACATTCCCGCTGAGCTGCGCGGCAGCGCTCTGGAGGTTCCGCTCACCGGTTTGTCAATGGAAGAAACCGCGCATGCGCGAAAATTTGAATGGGCCGCACAGCCCCGTTAAAGGGACTGCGCAACATAAAAAAAATTAGAGGGAACATTGTCTAATCCCACACCCCCACCTCCAAACCCCCTCCCCCGCCACACCTCCTCTCCCCCACCCCCATCCCGTTCCGAACTTGCACCTCGGTAAATATCGGGGCCCATGTAACTCTATGAATCTGCTTCCACCGCCTTTTCAGGCAGCGCATTCCAGATCACGACAACTCGCTGTGTCAAAAAAATTCTCATCTCCCCCATGGCTATTTTTGTTAATTACTTTAAACCTGTGTCCTCTGGTTACCGACCCGCTCTGCCTATGTTTCTCCCTCCCCACTCTATCAAAACCCCTCATGATTTTGAACACCTCTAATTAAATCTCCTTTTAGCCATCTCTGCTCTGAGGAGAACAACCCCAGTTTCTCCAGTCGCTTCACATCACTGAAACCCTCTCATCCCATTCTAGTGACTCTCCTCTGCGTCCTCTCTGAGGCCTTTTATTTTTCTAGGGTTCTCTGTGTAAAAGGGGATTGATGGAAAATACCTGAGTGAGCGAAACCTCTCCTGCCTGCCCTTGGAAGACTGCTAGCTTAATTCTCGCCCGATATCTCTGAGCTGAGACCAGTTAAATGTCAAAGTGACCCACCATCACAGGCACTGAGTGGCACTCCCGCACGTACACGCTCATCGCGCCAGCTGAACTATCAGGGTGCTCGCTACACCACACACAAAATATTTGAATTCAAAGCCAGCAGAATCCATTCAAAGCCTGAAATTTTACCGAAGTGGGCGGGGGGGGCGGTTGTATCTCGACAGAATTACTGTTCTTTTTTTCCAATGTTATCCTCCCGCTGTTGTAGGTGCTGCCCTAGTGTGGATTGGGTTGCCAACTCTGGTTGGACGTGTATTCCTGGAGGTTACATCACATGACCCTCCGCCATCCTCGTATTCCCGCCATTGGTCCGTCCTCCGGGCGCACTGCTTTCCCCCGGCCAATGGGAAAGGGAACAGACTCTTTCATTGCCAATTGGATTCATCTTGATTGTTAGTGAAACAGCCCTTTGTTCCCCATCTCCAATATTTTTATAACTAATAAATGAAAATATTCGAAGAAAATGTTAAAATCCCCACAATTTTGTTTACCGCCCCTGTGATATTTCCCCTCGGGTGTTTCTCCTGGAGATTATTCTTCAATTCCTGGAGGCTCTAGGGCCAATCCTGGAGGGTTGGCGACCCTGGTGTGGATCTACAGATGCCGACTGTTCTCTGCCAGTGGACCTTCTTCATGTGTTAGGCTCGAGCGTTGGCGCTGACCGCCCATTGGACAGTTAGGGTATCATCGCTGTGCCAGATCCCACCCAGTCTCCTCATCTACATCTTTACAACAGGAGTCACCAGACAGCCACGAGGAGCGGGAACCAGGGCTGGTTTAGGAAGGATGTCAAGGCCTTGGAGAGGGTGCAGAGGAGATTTACTAAAATGGTCCCAAGGATGAGGGACTTCAATTATCTGGAGTGACTGGAGAAGCTACGAAATGGAGTTAGGATACAGATCAGCCATGATCTAACTGAATGGCGAAGCAGGCTCGAGGGGCTGAATGGCCTCCTCCTGTCCCTGTGATTTCTCCCCCTCCCTAACTCAAGGGCACTGAAGCCAACTGAAGCAGCCCCACTGGAGTCAAAGAGCCTTGGTCAGACCCCACCTGGAGTTCTAGGTACCGACCCTCAGGTAGGATATATTGGTCTTGGAGGGAGTGCAGTGCAGGTTCACCAGAATGATACCTATGAGGGGCTAAATTATGAGGGCAAGATTGCATAAATCTGGCTTGTATTCCCTTGAGTATAGAAGATTGAGAAGTGATCTGATCGAGGTGTTTAAATGTTAAAAGGATTTGACAGTCTAGATACAGAGAAACCATTTCCTCTGGTGGGGGTGAGGACGTAGGGAGTCCAGAACAATGGGGCATAATCTTAAAAGTAGAGTTAGGTCATTCAGGACGCGAATCAGGAAACAGTTCCTCACACAAAGGGTAGTGGAAATCTGGAACTCTCTCCCCCACAAGGCTGTGGACGCTGGGACAACTGAAACATTCAAGACTGAGGTTGATAGATTTTTGTTAGATAAGGTGCCATGGGTCAAAGTCGGGTAAATGGAGTTGAGGTCGCAGATCAGCCATGATCTGACTGAATGGCGGAGCAGGCTTGATGGGCTGAATGGCCTCCTCCTGTTCCCATGCCCTCATGAATTAGTCCTTCTCAACTAATTCATGCTGCATTGTAGGAAGTGTCAAAGGGAGGTTCGCTTTCCCAACTTTCTTCGGTGCCACTGCAGCAGTAACGAGCAAGACTCCAGGAGAGTAAACTTCAAGGAAAAGGCAAAAAGATGTCCAATGTACAAATAGATAAATGCTTACGGTCAAAAAACTAGGCTTCAACACTTAGGGAAACAGCCGCAGCCTTACTTTGAGGGACACTCCAAAGCAGGCCGGGTTCATCGGCATAGACCCGTTGGGCCGAATGGCCTGCTCCTGTGCTGTAAGTTCTGTGTAACTCATTTCCCTGCCATGCACCTATTTCAATGGGCAAAGTGTGAGCCCACGGGCCAAACCTCACACCAAGTCCTGAAATTCCCCATGGGACTTGATTAACATGGCTTGTGTATGGGATTTGTTCACTGCGACCACTGAGCCTGGATGGATAAGGGGGAACCAGTGGATGTGGTGTATTTGGATTTATCAAAAAGCATTTGATAAAGTGCCACACAAGAGGTTATTACACAAAATTAGGACTCATGGGATTGGGGGTAATATATTAGCATGGATTGAGGATTGGTTAATGGACAGAAAACAGAGAGTAGGAATAAACGGGACTTTTTCAGGTTGGCAGGCTGTAACTAGCGGGGTACCGCAAGGGTCAGTGCTTGGGCCTCAGCTATTGACAATCTATATTAATGACTTAGATGAAGGGACTGAGTGTAATGTATCCAAGTTTGCTGATGATATAAAGTTAGGTGGGAAATTAAGCTGTGAGCAAAGAGGCTGCAGAGAGATATAGGCAGGTTGACTGAGTGGGCAAGAACATGGCAAATGGAATACAATGTGGGGAAGTGTGAAGTTATCCACTTTGGGAGGAAAAACAAAAAAGCAGAATATTTTTTGAATAGTGAGAGACTGGGGAATGTTTGCATTCAGAGGGACCTGGGTGTCCTTGTACATGAATCACAGAAAGTTAATATGCAGGTACAGCAAGCAATTAGGAAAGCAAATGGTATGTTGGCTTTAGAGTTATACAGCACAGAAAGAGGCCCTTCGGCCCATCGTGTCCACACCGGCCATCAAGCCCTGTCTATTCTAATCCCATTTTCCAGCACTTGGTCCGTAGCCTTGTATGCTATGGCGTTTCAAGTGCTCATCTAAATGCTTCTTGAATGTTGTGAGGGATTAGAGTATAAGAGTAAAAAGAAGTCTTATTGCAATTATACAGGGCATTGGTGAGGCCACACCTGGAGTACTGTGCACAGTTCTGGTCTCCTTACCTAAGGAACGACACACTTGCCTTAGAGGGAGTGCAACGAAGGTTCACCAGACTGGTTCCTGGGATGGGGGGATTGCCCTATGAGGAGAGATTGAGTAGACTAGGCCTATATTCCCTAGAGTTTAGAAGAATGAGAGGTGATCTCATTGAAACATATAAAAGGGGGAGAAATTCATTATAGCCCTGTTTGGGTCGATAAATTTTAAAAGTTGAGAAAATTAGCGCCAGGTGCTAATGTTTCTAAACTTTAAAAAAATTCGGTTTTGTGCTCCAGGAAGGAAGTGGAGCGCTAAATCAATTGCTCCACTTCCTTCTTAGGGCGCTAACGTTGGGGAGCGGGGCGGAGACATCAGCAGCGTTGCACACTGGGCCACGCCGCGCCGCCATATTCAAAGGCTCCTTCCCTCCCGTAAAGGGAAGGGCCATCGCTGCAGGCTCTGCAATAGAAAAAGTACCGACCTGGACCACCAAGGCAGCCGCGATCCCACGCGATCAGCCCGGCGCTCAAGCAGTAAAAAACTAGAACAGGATAGGTGAGTTTTTTTTCCCACTTACTTCG